>NW_028227381.1:7500-334138 GCF_978045245.1 Mus caroli | reverse complement strand
ACTACACTGTGCGTTTCTTATATTCTAGAGTTTTTCAGTGCAAACTCACTCATATACTATGTACTACACTGTGCATTCGTGTTAATGCGGGTTTTTCAGTAAATTCTAAGTTTTTCAGTGCAACTCACTCATATACTATGTACTACACTGTGCGTTTCTTATATTCTAAGTTTTTCAGTGCAACTCACTCATATACTATGCACTACACTGTGCGTTTCTTATATTCTAAGTTTTTCAGGTCAACTCACTCATATACTATGTACTACACTGTGCGTCTTCTTTATATTCTAAGTTTTTCAGTGCAACTCACTCATATACTATGTACTACACTGTGCGTTTCTTATATTCTAAGTTTTTCAGTGCAACTCACTCATATACTATGTACTACACTGTGCGTTTCTTATATTCTAAGTTTTTCAGTGCAACTCACTCATATACTATGTACTACACTGTGCGTTTCTTATATTCTAAGTTTTTCAGTGCAACTCACTCATATACTATGTACTACACTGTGCGTTTCTTATATTCTAAGTTTTTCAGTGCAACTCACTCATATACTATGTACTACACTGTGCGTTTCTTATATTCTAAGTTTTTCAGTGCAACTCACTCATATACTATGTACTACACTGTGCGTTTCTTATATTCTAAGTTTTTCAGTGCAACTCACTCATATACTATGTACTACACTGTGCGTTTCTTATATTCTAAGTTTTTCAGTGCAACTCACTCATATACTATGTACTACACTGTGCGTTTCTTATATTCTAAGTTTTTCAGTGCAACTCACTCATATACTATGTACTACACTGTGCGTTTCTTATATTCTAGAGTTTTTCAGTGCAACTCACTCATATACTATGTACTACACAGTGCGTTTCTTATATTCTAAGTTTTTCAGTGCAACTCACTCATATACTATGTACTACACTGTGCGTTTCTTATATTCTAGAGTTTTTCAGTGCAACTCACTCATATACTATGTACTACACTGTGCATTCGTGTAAGCGGGTTTTCAGTAAATTCTAAGGTTTTCAGTGCAACTCACTCATATACTATGTACTACACTGTGCGTTTCTTATATTCTAAGTTTTTCAGTGCAACTCACTCATATACTATGTACTACACTGTGCGTTTCTTAAATTCTAAGTTTTTCAGTGCAACTCACTCATATACTATGTACTACACTGTGCGTTTCTTATATTCTAAGTTTTTCAGTGCAACTCACTCATATACTATGTACTACACTGTGCGTTTCTTATATTCTAAGTTTTTCAGTGCAACTCACTCATATACTATGTACTACACTGTGCGTTTCTTATATTCTAAGTTTTTCAGTGCAACTCACTCATATACTATGTACTACACTGTGCGTTTCTTATATTCTAAGTTTTTCAGTGCAACTCACTCATATACTATGTACTACACTGTGCGTTTCTTATATTCTAAGTTTTTCAGTGCAACTCACTCATATACTATGTACTACACTGTGCGTTTCTTATATTCTAAGTTTTTCAGTGCAACTCACTCATATACTATGTACTACACTGTGCGTTTCTTATATTCTAAGTTTTTCAGTGCAACTCACTCATATACTATGTACTACACTGTGCGTTTCTTATATTCTAAGTTTTTCAGTGCAACTCACTCATATACTATGTACTACACTGTGCGTTTCTTATATTCTAAGATTTTCAGTGCAACTCACTCATATACTATGTACTACACAGTGCGTTTCTTATATTCCAAGTTTTTCAGTGCAACTCACTCATATACTATGTACTACACTGTGCGTTTCTTATATTCTAAGTTTTTCAGTGCAACTCACTCATATACTATGTACTACACTGTGCGTTTCTTATATTCTAAGTTTTTCAGTGCAACTCACTCATATACTATGTACTACACTGTGCGTTTCTTATATTCTAAGTTTTTCAGTGCAACTCACTCATATACTATGTACTACACTGTGCGTTTCTCTAAATTCTAAGTTTTTCAGTGCAACTCACTCATATACTATGTACTACACTGTGCGTTTCTTATATTCTAAGTTTTTCAGTGCAACTCACTCATATACTATGTACTACACTGTGCGTTTCTTATATTCTATGTTTTTCAGTGCAACTCACTCATATACTATGTACTACACTGTGCGTTTCTTATATTCTAAGTTTTTCAGTGCAACTCACTCATATACTATGTACTACACTGTGCGTTTCTTATATTCTAAGTTTTTCAGTGCAACTCACTCATATACTATGTACTACACTGTGCATTTCGTGTAATGCGGGTTTTTCAGTAAATTCTAAGTTTTTCAGTGCAACTCACTCATATACTATGTACTACACTGTGCGTTTCTTATATTCTAAGTTTTTCAGTGCAACTCACTCATATACTATGTACTACACTGTGCGTTTCTTATATTCTAAGTTTTTCAGTGCAACTCACTCATATACTATGTACTACACTGTGCATTTCGTGTAATGCGGGTTTTTCAGTAAATTCTAAGTTTTTCAGTGCAACTCACACATATACTATGTACTACACTGTGCGTTTCTTATATTCTAAGTTTTTCAGTGCAACTCACTCATATACTATGTACTACACTGTGCGTTTCTTATATTCTAAGTTTTTCAGTGCAACTCACTCATATACTATGTACTACACTGTGCGTTTCTTATATTCTAAGTTTTTCAGTGCAACTCACTCATATACTATGTACTACACTGTGCGTTTCTTATATTCTAAGTTTTTCAGTGCAACTCACTCATATACTATGTACTACACTGTGCGTTTCTTATATTCTAAGTTTTTCAGTGCAACTCACTCATATACTATGTACTACACTGTGCGTTTCTTATATTCTAAGTTTTTCAGTGCAACTCACTCATATACTATGTACTACACTGTGCGTTTCTTATATTCTAAGTTTTTCAGTGCAACTCACTCATATACTATGTACTACACTGTGCGTTTCTTATATTCTAAGTTTTTCAGTGCAACTCACTCATATACTATGTACTACACTGTGCGTTTCTTATATTCTAAGTTTTTCAGTGCAACTCACTCATATACTATGTACTACACTGTGCGTTTCTTATATTCTAGAGTTTTTCAGTGCAACTCACTCATATACTATGTACTACACTGTGCGTTTCTTATATTCTAAGTTTTTCAGTGCAACTCACTCATATACTATGTACTACACTGTGCGTTTCTTATATTCTAAGTTTTTCAGTGCAACTCACTCATATACTATGTACTACACTGTGCGTTTCTTATATTCTAAGTTTTTCAGTGCAACTCACTCATATACTATGTACTACACTGTGCGTTTCTTATATTCTAAGTTTTTCAGTGCAACTCACTCATATACTATGTACTACACTGTGCGTTTCTTATATTCTAAGTTTTTCAGTGCAACTCACTCATATACTATGTACTACACTGTGCGTTTCTTATATTCTAAGTTTTTCAGTGCAACTCACTCATATACTATGTACTACACTGTGCGTTTCTTATATTCTAAGTTTTTCAGTGCAACTCACTCATATACTATGTACTACACTGTGCGTTTCTTATATTCTAAGTTTTTCTGTGCAACTCACTCATATACTATGTACTACACTGTGCGTTTCTTATATTCTAGAGTTTTTCAGTGCAACTCACTCATATACTATGTACTACACTGTGCATTTCGTGTAATGCGGGTTTTTCAGTAAATTCTAATGTTTTCAGTGCAACTCACTCATATACTATGTACTACACTGTGCGTTTCTTATATTCTAAGTTTTTCAGTGCAACTCACTCATATACTATGTACTACACTGTGCGTTTCTTAAATTCTAAGTTTTTCAGTGCAACTCACTCATATACTATGTACTACACTGTGCGTTTCTTATATTCTAAGTTTTTCAGTGCAACTCACTCATATACTATGTACTACACTGTGCGTTTCTTATATTCTAAGTTTTTCAGTGCAACTCACTCATATACTATGTACTACACTGTGCGTTTCTTAAATTCTAAGTTTTTCAGTGCAACTCACTCATATACTATGTACTACACTGTGCGTTTCTTATATTCTAAGTTTTTCAGTGCAACTCACTCATATACTATGTACTACACTGTGCGTTTCTTATATTCTAAGTTTTTCAGTGCAACTCACTCATATACTATGTACTACACTGTGCGTTTCTTATATTCTAAGTTTTTCAGTGCAACTCACTCATCTACTATGTACTACACTGTGCGTTTCTTATATTCTAAGTTTTTCAGTGCAACTCACTCATATACTATGTACTACACTGTGCATTTCGTGTAATGCGGGTTTTTCAGTAAATTCTAAGTTTTTCAGTGCAACTCACTCATATACTATGTACTACACTGTGCGTTTCTTATATTCTAAGTTTTTCAGTGCAACTCACTCATATACTATGTACTACACTGTGCGTTTCTTATATTCTAAGTTTTTCAGTGCAACTCACTCATATACTATGTACTACACTGTGCGTTTCTTATATTCTAAGTTTTTCAGTGCAACTCACTCATATACTATGTACTACACTGTGCGTTTCTTATATTCTAAGTTTTTCAGTGCAACTCACTCATATATTATGTACTACACTGTGCGTTTCTTATATTCTAAGTTTTTCAGTGCAACTCACTCATATACTATGTACTACACTGTGCGTTTCTTATATTCTAAGTTTTTCAGTGCAACTCACTCATATACTATGTACTACACTGTGCGTTTCTTATATTCTAAGTTTTTCAGTGCAACTCACTCATATACTATGTTCTACACTGTGCGTTTCTTATATTCTAAGTTTTTCAGTGCAACTCACTCATATACTATGTACTACACTGTGCGTTTCTTATATTCTAAGTTTTTCAGTGCAACTCACTCATATACTATGTACTACACTGTGCGTTTCTTATATTCTAAGTTTTTCAGTGCAACTCACTCATATACTATGTACTACACTGTGCGTTTCTTATATTCTAGAGTTTTTCAGTGCAACTCACTCATATACTATGTACTACACTGTGCATTTCGTGTAATGCGGGTTTTTCAGTAAATTCTAAGTTTTTCAGTGCAACTCACTCATATACTATGTACTACACTGTGCGTTTCTTATATTCTAAGTTTTTCAGTGCAACTCACTCATATACTATGCACTACACTGTGCGTTTCTTATATTCTAAGTTTTTCAATGCAACTCACTCATATACTATGTACTACACTGTGCGTTTCTTATATTCTAAGTTTTTCAGTGCAACTCACTCATATACTATGTACTACACTGTGCGTTTCTTATATTCTAAGTTTTTCAGTGCAACTCACTCATATACTATGTACTACACTGTGCGTTTCTTATATTCTAAGTTTTTCAGTGCAACTCACTCATATACTATGTACTACACTGTGCGTTTCTTATATTCTAAGTTTTTCAGTGCAACTCACTCATATACTATGTACTACACTGTGCGTTTCTTATATTCTAAGTTTTTCAGTGCAACTCACTCATATACTATGTACTACACTGTGCGTTTCTTATATTCTAAGTTTTTCAGTGCAACTCACTCATATACTATGTACTACACTGTGCGTTTCTTATATTCTAAGTTTTTCAGTGCAACTCACTCATATACTATGTACTACACTGTGCGTTTCTTATATTCTAAGTTTTTCAGTGCAACTCACTCATATACTATGTACTACACTGTGCGTTTCTTATATTCTAAGTTTTTCAGTGCAACTCACTCATATACTATGTACTACACTGTGCGTTTCTTATATTCTAGAGTTTTTCAGTGCAACTCACTCATATACTATGTACTACACAGTGCGTTTCTTCTATTCTAAGTTTTTCAGTGCAACTCACTCATATACTATGTACTACACTGTGCGTTTCTTATATTCTAGAGTTTTTCAGTGCAACTCACTCATATACTATGTACTACACTGTGCATTTCGTGTAATGCGGGTTTTTCAGTAAATTCTAAGGTTTTCAGTGCAACTCACTCATATACTATGTACTACACTGTGCGTTTCTTATATTCTAAGTTTTTCAGTGCAACTCACTCATATACTATGTACTACACTGTGCGTTTCTTAAATTCTAAGTTTTTCAGTGCAACTCACTCATATACTATGTACTACACTGTGCGTTTCTTATATTCTAAGTTTTTCAGTGCAACTCACTCATATACTATGTACTACACTGTGCGTTTCTTATATTCTAAGTTTTTCAGTGCAACTCACTCATATACTATGTACTACACTGTGCGTTTCTTATATTCTAAGTTTTTCAGTGCAACTCACTCATATACTATGTACTACACTGTGCGTTTCTTATATTCTAAGTTTTTCAGTGCAACTCACTCATATACTATGTACTACACTGTGCGTTTCTTATATTCTAAGTTTTTCAGTGCAACTCACTCATATACTATGTACTACACTGTGCGTTTCTTATATTCTAAGTTTTTCAGTGCAACTCACTCATATACTATGTACTACACTGTGCGTTTCTTATATTCTAAGTTTTTCAGTGCAACTCACTCATATACTATGTACTACACTGTGCGTTTCTTATATTCTAAGTTTTTCAGTGCAACTCACTCATATACTATGTACTACACTGTGCGTTTCTTATATTCTAAGATTTTCAGTGCAACTCACTCATATACTATGTACTACACAGTGCGTTTCTTATATTCCAAGTTTTTCAGTGCAACTCACTCATATACTATGTACTACACTGTGCGTTTCTTATATTCTAAGTTTTTCAGTGCAACTCACTCATATACTATGTACTACACTGTGCGTTTCTTATATTCTAAGTTTTTCAGTGCAACTCACTCATATACTATGTACTACACTGTGCGTTTCTTATATTCTAAGTTTTTCAGTGCAACTCACTCATATACTATGTACTACACTGTGCGTTTCTCTAAATTCTAAGTTTTTCAGTGCAACTCACTCATATACTATGTACTACACTGTGCGTTTCTTATATTCTAAGTTTTTCAGTGCAACTCACTCATATACTATGTACTACACTGTGCGTTTCTTATATTCTATGTTTTTCAGTGCAACTCACTCATATACTATGTACTACACTGTGCGTTTCTTATATTCTAAGTTTTTCAGTGCAACTCACTCATATACTATGTACTACACTGTGCGTTTCTTATATTCTAAGTTTTTCAGTGCAACTCACTCATATACTATGTACTACACTGTGCATTTCGTGTAATGCGGGTTTTTCAGTAAATTCTAAGTTTTTCAGTGCAACTCACTCATATACTATGTACTACACTGTGCGTTTCTTATATTCTAAGTTTTTCAGTGCAACTCACTCATATACTATGTACTACACTGTGCGTTTCTTATATTCTAAGTTTTTCAGTGCAACTCACTCATATACTATTTACTACACTGTGCGTTTCTTATATTCTAAGTTTTTCAGTGCAACTCACTCATATACTATGTACTACACTGTGCGTTTCTTATATTCTAAGTTTTTCAGTGCAACTCACTCATATACTATGCACTACACTGTGCGTTTCTTATATTCTAAGTTTTTCAATGCAACTCACTCATATACTATGTACTACACTGTGCGTTTCTTATATTCTAAGTTTTTCAGTGCAACTCATTCATATACTATGTACTACACTGTGCGTTTCTTATATTCTAAGTTTTTCAGTGCAACTCACTCATATACTATGTACTACACTGTGCGTTTCTTATATTCTAAGTTTTTCAGTGCAACTCACTCATATACTATGTACTACACTGTGCGTTTCTTATATTCTAAGTTTTTCAGTGCAACTCACTCATATACTATGTACTACACTGTGCGTTTCTTATATTCTAAGTTTTTCAGTGCAACTCACTCATATACTATGTACTACACTGTGCGTTTCTTATATTCTAAGTTTTTCAGTGCAACTCACTCATATACTATGTACTACACTGTGCGTTTCTTATATTCTAAGTTTTTCAGTGCAACTCACTCATATACTATGTACTACACTGTGCGTTTCTTATATTCTAAGTTTTTCAGTGCAACTCACTCATATACTATGTACTACACTGTGAGTTTCTTATATTCTAAGTTTTTCAGTGCAACTCACTCATATACTATGTACTACACTGTGCGTTTCTTATATTCTAAGTTTTTCAGTGCAACTCACTCATATACTATGTACTACACTGTGCGTTTCTTATATTCTAAGTTTTTCAGTGCAACTCACTCATATACTATGTACTACACTGTGCGTTTCTTATATTCTAAGTTTTTCAGTGCAACTCACTCATATACTATGTACTACACTGTGCGTTTCTTATATTCTAAGTTTTTCAGTGCAACTCACTCATATACTATGTACTACACTGTGCATTTCGTGTAATGCGGGTTTTTCAGTAAATTCTAAGTTTTTCAGTGCAACTCACTCATATACTATGTACTACACTGTGCGTTTCTTATATTCTAAGTTTTTCAGTGCAACTCACTCATATACTATGTACTACACTGTGCGTTTCTTATATTCTAAGTTTTTCAGTGCAACTCACTTATATACTATGTACTACACTGTGCGTTTCTTATATTCTAAGTTTTTCAGTGCAACTCACTCATATACTATTTACTACACTGTGCGTTTCTTATATTCTAAGTTTTTCAGTGCAACTCACTCATATACTATGTACTACACTGTGCGTTTCTTATATTCTAAGTTTTTCAGTGCAACTCACTCATATACTATGCACTACACTGTGCGTTTCTTATATTCTAAGTTTTTCAGTGCAACTCACTCATATACTATGTACTACACTGTGCGTTTCTTATATTCTAAGTTTTTCAGTGCAACTCACTCATATACTATGTACTACACTGTGCGTTTCTTATATTCTAAGTTTTTCAGTGCAACTCACTCATATACTATGTACTACACTGTGCGTTTCTTATATTCTAAGTTTTTCAGTGCAACTCACTCATATACTATGTACTACACTGTGCGTTTCTTATATTCTAAGTTTTTCAGTGCAACTCACTCATATACTATGTACTACACTGTGCGTTTCTTATATTCTAAGTTTTTCAGTGCAACTCACTCATATACTATGTACTACACTGTGCGTTTCTTATATTCTAAGTTTTTCAGTGCAACTCACTCATATACTATGTACTACACTGTGCGTTTCTTATATTCTAAGTTTTTCAGTGCAACTCACTCATATACTATGTACTACACTGTGCGTTTCTTATATTCTAAGTTTTTCAGTGCAACTCACTCATATACTATGTACTACACTGTGAGTTTCTTATATTCTAAGTTTTTCAGTGCAACTCACTCATATACTATGTACTACACTGTGCGTTTCTTATATTCTAAGTTTTTCAGTGCAACTCACTCATATACTATGTACTACACTGTGCGTTTCTTCTATTCTAAGTTTATCAGTGCAACTCACTCATATACTATGTACTACACTGTGCGTTTCTTATATTCTAGAGTTTTTCAGTGCAACTCACTCATATACTATGTACTACACTGTGCATTTCGTGTAATGCGGGTTTTTCAGTAAATTCTAAGGTTTTCAGTGCAACTCACTCATATACTATGTACTACACTGTGCGTTTCTTATACTCTAAGTTTTTCAGTGCAACTCACTCATATACTATGTACTACACTGTGCGTTTCTTAAATTCTAAGTTTTTCAGTGCAACTCACTCATATACTATGTACTACACTGTGCGTTTCTTATATTCTAAGTTTTTCAGTGCAACTCACTCATATACTATGTACTACACTGTGCGTTTCTTATATTCTAAGTTTTTCAGTGCAACTCACTCATATACTATGTACTACACTGTGCGTTTCTTATATTCTAAGTTTTTCAGT
Source organism: Mus caroli (assembly GCF_978045245.1). NCBI lineage: Eukaryota > Metazoa > Chordata > Mammalia > Rodentia > Muridae > Mus > Mus caroli. The sequence continues at coordinate 324,220 of NW_028227381.1, read as the reverse complement.
GCAACTCACTCATATACTATGTACTACACTGTGCGTTTCTTATATTCTAAGTTTTTCAGTGCAACTCACTCATATACTATGTACTACACTGTGCGTTTCTTATATTCTAAGTTTTTCAGTGCAACTCACTCATATACTATGTACTACACTGTGCGTTTCTTATATTCTAAGTTTTTCAGTGCAACTCACTCATATACTATGTACTACACTGTGCGTTTCTTATATTCTAAGTTTTTCAGTGCAACTCACTCATATACTATGTACTACACTGTGCGTTTCTTATATTCTAAGTTTTTCAGTGCAACTCACTCATATACTATGTACTACACTGTGCGTTTCTTATATTCTAAGATTTTCAGTGCAACTCACTCATATACTATGTACTACACTGTGCGTTTCTTATATTCCAAGTTTTTCAGTGCAACTCACTCATATACTATGTACTACACTGTGCATTTCGTGTAATGCGGGTTTTTCAGTAAATTCTAAGTTTTTCAGTGCTACTCACTCATATACTATGTACTACACTGTGCGTTTCTTATATTCTAAGTTTTTCAGTGCAACTCACTCATATACTATGTACTACACTGTGCGTTTCTTATATTCTAAGTTTTTCAGTGCAACTCACTCATATACTATGTACTACACTGTGCGTTTCTTATATTCTAAGTTTTTCAGTGCAACTCACTCATATACTATGTACTACACTGTGCGTTTCTCTAAATTCTAAGTTTTTCAGTGCAACTCACTCATATACTATGTACTACACTGTGCGTTTCTTATATTCTAAGTTTTTCAGTGCAACTCACTCATATACTATGTACTACACTGTGCGTTTCTTATATTCTAAGTTTTTCAGTGCAACTCACTCATATACTATGTACTACACTGTGCGTTTCTTATATTCTAAGTTTTTCAGTGCAACTCACTCATATACTATGTACTACACTGTGCGTTTCTTATATTCTAAGTTTTTCAGTGCAACTCACTCATATACTATGTACTACACTGTGCATTTCGTGTAATGCGGGTTTTTCAGTAAATTCTAAGTTTTTCAGTGCAACTCACTCATATACTATGTACTACACTGTGCGTTTCTTATATTCTAAGTTTTTCAGTGCAACTCACTCATATACTATGTACTACACTGTGCGTTTCTTATATTCTAAGTTTTTCAGTGCAACTCACTCATATACTATGTACTACACTGTGCGTTTCTTATATTCTAAGTTTTTCAGTGCAACTCACTCATATACTATTTACTACACTGTGCGTTTCTTATATTCTAAGTTTTTCAGTGCAACTAACTCATATACTATGTACTACACTGTGCGTTTCTTATATTCTAAGTTTTTCAGTGCAACTCACTCATATACTATGCACTACACTGTGCGTTTCTTATATTCTAAGTTTTTCAATGCAACTCACTCATATACTATGTACTACACTGTGCGTTTCTTATATTCTAAGTTTTTCAGTGCAACTCACTCATATACTATGTACTACACTGTGCGTTTCTTATATTCTAAGTTTTTCAGTGCAACTCACTCATATACTATGTACTACACTGTGCGTTTCTTATATTCTAAGTTTTTCAGTGCAACTCACTCATATACTATGTACTACACTGTGCGTTTCTTATATTCTAAGTTTTTCAGTGCAACTCACTCATATACTATATACTACACTGTGCGTTTCTTATATTCTAAGTTTTTCAGTGCAACTCACTCATATACTATGTACTACACTGTGCGTTTCTTATATTCTAAGTTTTTCAGTGCAACTCACTCATATACTATGTACTACACTGTGCGTTTCTTATATTCTAAGTTTTTCAGTGCAACTCACTCATATACTATGTACTACACTGTGCGTTTCTTATATTCTAAGTTTTTCAGTGCAACTCACTCATATACTATGTACTACACTGTGAGTTTCTTATATTCTAAGTTTTTCAGTGCAACTCACTCATATACTATGTACTACACTGTGCGTTTCTTATATTCTAAGTTTTTCAGTGCAACTCACTCATATACTATGTACTACACTGTGCGTTTCTTATATTCTAAGTTTTTCAGTGCAACTCACTCATATACTATGTACTACACTGTGCGTTTCTTATATTCTAAGTTTTTCAGTGCAACTCACTCATATACTATGTACTACACTGTGCGTTTCTTATATTCTAAGTTTTTGAGTGCAACTCACTCATATACTATGTACTACACTGTGCGTTTCTTATATTCTAAGTTTTTCAGTGCAACTCACTCATATACTATGTACTACACTGTGCGTTTCTTATATTCTAAGTTTTTCAGTGCAACTCCCTCATATACTATGTACTACACTGTGCATTTCGTGTAATGCGGGTTTTTCAGTAAATTCTAAGTTTTTCAGTGCAACTCACTCATATACTATGTACTACACTGTGCGTTTCTTATATTCTAAGTTTTTCAGTGCAACTCACTCATATACTATGTACTACACTGTGCGTTTCTTATATTCTAAGTTTTTCAGTGCAACTCACTCATATACTATGTACTACACTGTGCGTTTCTTATATTCTAAGTTTTTCAGTGCAACTCACTCATATACTATGTACTACACTGTGCGTTTCTTATATTCTAAGTTTTTCAGTGCAACTCACTCATATACTATGTACTACACTGTGCGTTTCTTATATTCTAAGTTTTTCAGTGCAACTCACTCATATACTATGTACTACACTGTGCGTTTCTTATATTCTAAGTTTTTCAGTGCAACTCACTCATATACTATGTACTACACTGTGCGTTTCTTATATTCTAAGTTTTTCAGTGCAACTCACTCATATACTATGTACTACACTGTGCGTTTCTTATATTCTAAGTTTTTCAGTGCAACTCACTCATATACTATGTACTACACTGTGCGTTTCTTATATTCTAAGTTTTTGAGTGCAACTCACTCATATACTATGTACTACACTGTGCGTTTCTTATATTCTAAGTTTTTCAGTGCAACTCACTCATATACTATGTACTACACTGTGCGTTTCTTATATTCTAAGTTTTTCAGTGCAACTCCCTCATATACTATGTACTACACTGTGCATTTCGTGTAATGCGGGTTTTTCAGTAAATTCTAAGTTTTTCAGTGCAACTCACTCATATACTATGTACTACACTGTGCGTTTCTTATATTCTAAGTTTTTCAGTGCAACTCACTCATATACTATGTACTACACTGTGCGTTTCTTATATTCTAAGTTTTTCAGTGCAACTCACTCATATACTATGTACTACACTGTGCGTTTCTTATATTCTAAGTTTTTCAGTGCAACTCACTCATATACTATGTACTACACTGTGCGTTTCTTATATTCTAAGTTTTTCAGTGCAACTCACTCATATACTATGTACTACACTGTGCGTTTCTTATATTCTAAGTTTTTCAGTGCAACTCACTCATATACTATGTACTACACTGTGCGTTTCTTATATTCTAAGTTTTTCAGTGCAACTCACTCATATACTATGTACTACACTGTGCGTTTCTTATATTCTAAGTTTTTCAGTGCAACTCACTCATATACTATGTACTACACTGTGCGTTTCTTATATTCTAAGTTTTTCAGTGCAACTCACTCATATACTATGTACTACACTGTGCGTTTCTTATATTCTAAGTTTTTCAGTGCAACTCACTCATATACTATGTACTACACTGTGCGTTTCTTATATTCTAGAGTTTTTCAGTGCAACTCACTCATATACTATGTACTACACTGTGCGTTTCTTCTATTCTAAGTTTTTCAGTGCAACTCACTCATATACTATGTACTACACTGTGCGTTTCTTATATTCTAAGTTTTTCAGTGCAACTCACTCATATACTATGTACTACACTGTGCGTTTCTTATATTCTAAGTTTTTCAGTGCAACTCACTCATATACTATGTACTACACTGTGCGTTTCTTATATTCTAAGTTTTTCAGTGCAACTCACTCATATACTATGTACTACACTGTGCGTTTCTTATATTCTAAGTTTTTCAGTGCAACTCACTCATATACTATGTACTACACTGTGCGTTTCTTATATTCTAAGTTTTTCAGTGCAACTCACTCATATACTATGTACTACACTGTGCGTTTCTTATATTCTAAGTTTTTCAGTGCAACTCACTCATATACTATGTACTACACTGTGCGTTTCTTATATTCTAAGTTTTTCTGTGCAACTCACTCATATACTATGTACTACACTGTGCGTTTCTTATATTCTAGAGTTTTTCAGTGCAACTCACTCATATACTATGTACTACACTGTGCATTTCGTGTAATGCGGGTTTTTCAGTAAATTCTAATGTTTTCAGTGCAACTCACTCATATACTATGTACTACACTGTGCGTTTCTTATATTCTAAGTTTTTCAGTGCAACTCACTCATAAACTATGTACTACACTGTGCGTTTCTTAAATTCTAAGTTTTTCAGTGCAACTCACTCATATACTATGTACTACACTGTGCGTTTCTTATATTCTAAGTTTTTCAGTGCAACTCACTCATATACTATGTACTACACTGTGCGTTTCTTATATTCTAAGTTTTTCAGTGCAACTCACTCATATACTATGTACTACACTGTGCGTTTCTTAAATTCTAAGTTTTTCAGTGCAACTCACTCATATACTATGTACTACACTGTGCGTTTCTTATATTCTAAGTTTTTCAGTGCAACTCACTCATATACTATGTACTACACTGTGCGTTTCTTATATTCTAAGTTTTTCAGTGCAACTCACTCATATACTATGTACTACACTGTGCGTTTCTTATATTCTAAGTTTTTCAGTGCAACTCACTCATCTACTATGTACTACACTGTGCGTTTCTTATATTCTAAGTTTTTCAGTGCAACTCACTCATATACTATGTACTACACTGTGCATTTCGTGTAATGCGGGTTTTTCAGTAAATTCTAAGTTTTTCAGTGCAACTCACTCATATACTATGTACTACACTGTGCGTTTCTTATATTCTAAGTTTTTCAGTGCAACTCACTCATATACTATGTACTACACTGTGCGTTTCTTATATTCTAAGTTTTTCAGTGCAACTCACTCATATACTATGTACTACACTGTGCGTTTCTTATATTCTAAGTTTTTCAGTGCAACTCACTCATATACTATGTACTACACTGTGCGTTTCTTATATTCTAAGTTTTTCAGTGCAACTCACTCATATATTATGTACTACACTGTGCGTTTCTTATATTCTAAGTTTTTCAGTGCAACTCACTCATATACTATGTACTACACTGTGCGTTTCTTATATTCTAAGTTTTTCAGTGCAACTCACTCATATACTATGTACTACACTGTGCGTTTCTTATATTCTAAGTTTTTCAGTGCAACTCACTCATATACTATGTTCTACACTGTGCGTTTCTTATATTCTAAGTTTTTCAGTGCAACTCACTCATATACTATGTACTACACTGTGCGTTTCTTATATTCTAAGTTTTTCAGTGCAACTCACTCATATACTATGTACTACACTGTGCGTTTCTTATATTCTAAGTTTTTCAGTGCAACTCACTCATATACTATGTACTACACTGTGCGTTTCTTATATTCTAGAGTTTTTCAGTGCAACTCACTCATATACTATGTACTACACTGTGCATTTCGTGTAATGCGGGTTTTTCAGTAAATTCTAAGTTTTTCAGTGCAACTCACTCATATACTATGTACTACACTGTGCGTTTCTTATATTCTAAGTTTTTCAGTGCAACTCACTCATATACTATGCACTACACTGTGCGTTTCTTATATTCTAAGTTTTTCAATGCAACTCACTCATATACTATGTACTACACTGTGCGTTTCTTATATTCTAAGTTTTTCAGTGCAACTCACTCATATACTATGTACTACACTGTGCGTTTCTTATATTCTAAGTTTTTCAGTGCAACTCACTCATATACTATGTACTACACTGTGCGTTTCTTATATTCTAAGTTTTTCAGTGCAACTCACTCATATACTATGTACTACACTGTGCGTTTCTTATATTCTAAGTTTTTCAGTGCAACTCACTCATATACTATGTACTACACTGTGCGTTTCTTATATTCTAAGTTTTTCAGTGCAACTCACTCATATACTATGTACTACACTGTGCGTTTCTTATATTCTAAGTTTTTCAGTGCAACTCACTCATATACTATGTACTACACTGTGCGTTTCTTATATTCTAAGTTTTTCAGTGCAACTCACTCATATACTATGTACTACACTGTGCGTTTCTTATATTCTAAGTTTTTCAGTGCAACTCACTCATATACTATGTACTACACTGTGCGTTTCTTATATTCTAAGTTTTTCAGTGCAACTCACTCATATACTATGTACTACACTGTGCGTTTCTTATATTCTAGAGTTTTTCAGTGCAACTCACTCATATACTATGTACTACACAGTGCGTTTCTTCTATTCTAAGTTTTTCAGTGCAACTCACTCATATACTATGTACTACACTGTGCGTTTCTTATATTCTAGAGTTTTTCAGTGCAACTCACTCATATACTATGTACTACACTGTGCATTTCGTGTAATGCGGGTTTTTCAGTAAATTCTAAGGTTTTCAGTGCAACTCACTCATATACTATGTACTACACTGTGCGTTTCTTATATTCTAAGTTTTTCAGTGCAACTCACTCATATACTATGTACTACACTGTGCGTTTCTTAAATTCTAAGTTTTTCAGTGCAACTCACTCATATACTATGTACTACACTGTGCGTTTCTTATATTCTAAGTTTTTCAGTGCAACTCACTCATATACTATGTACTACACTGTGCGTTTCTTATATTCTAAGTTTTTCAGTGCAACTCACTCATATACTATGTACTACACTGTGCGTTTCTTATATTCTAAGTTTTTCAGTGCAACTCACTCATATACTATGTACTACACTGTGCGTTTCTTATATTCTAAGTTTTTCAGTGCAACTCACTCATATACTATGTACTACACTGTGCGTTTCTTATATTCTAAGTTTTTCAGTGCAACTCACTCATATACTATGTACTACACTGTGCGTTTCTTATATTCTAAGTTTTTCAGTGCAACTCACTCATATACTATGTACTACACTGTGCGTTTCTTATATTCTAAGTTTTTCAGTGCAACTCACTCATATACTATGTACTACACTGTGCGTTTCTTATATTCTAAGTTTTTCAGTGCAACTCACTCATATACTATGTACTACACTGTGCGTTTCTTATATTCTAAGATTTTCAGTGCAACTCACTCATATACTATGTACTACACAGTGCGTTTCTTATATTCCAAGTTTTTCAGTGCAACTCACTCATATACTATGTACTACACTGTGCGTTTCTTATATTCTAAGTTTTTCAGTGCAACTCACTCATATACTATGTACTACACTGTGCGTTTCTTATATTCTAAGTTTTTCAGTGCAACTCACTCATATACTATGTACTACACTGTGCGTTTCTTATATTCTAAGTTTTTCAGTGCAACTCACTCATATACTATGTACTACACTGTGCGTTTCTCTAAATTCTAAGTTTTTCAGTGCAACTCACTCATATACTATGTACTACACTGTGCGTTTCTTATATTCTAAGTTTTTCAGTGCAACTCACTCATATACTATGTACTACACTGTGCGTTTCTTATATTCTATGTTTTTCAGTGCAACTCACTCATATACTATGTACTACACTGTGCGTTTCTTATATTCTAAGTTTTTCAGTGCAACTCACTCATATACTATGTACTACACTGTGCGTTTCTTATATTCTAAGTTTTTCAGTGCAACTCACTCATATACTATGTACTACACTGTGCATTTCGTGTAATGCGGGTTTTTCAGTAAATTCTAAGTTTTTCAGTGCAACTCACTCATATACTATGTACTACACTGTGCGTTTCTTATATTCTAAGTTTTTCAGTGCAACTCACTCATATACTATGTACTACACTGTGCGTTTCTTATATTCTAAGTTTTTCAGTGCAACTCACTCATATACTATGTACTACACTGTGCGTTTCTTATATTCTAAGTTTTTCAGTGCAACTCACTCATATACTATTTACTACACTGTGCGTTTCTTATATTCTAAGTTTTTCAGTGCAACTCACTCATATACTATGTACTACACTGTGCGTTTCTTATATTCTAAGTTTTTCAGTGCAACTCACTCATATACTATGCACTACACTGTGCGTTTCTTATATTCTAAGTTTTTCAATGCAACTCACTCATATACTATGTACTACACTGTGCGTTTCTTATATTCTAAGTTTTTCAGTGCAACTCACTCATATACTATGTACTACACTGTGCGTTTCTTATATTCTAAGTTTTTCAGTGCAACTCACTCATATACTATGTACTACACTGTGCGTTTCTTATATTCTAAGTTTTTCAGTGCAACTCACTCATATACTATGTACTACACTGTGCGTTTCTTATATTCTAAGTTTTTCAGTGCAACTCACTCATATACTATGTACTACACTGTGCGTTTCTTATATTCTAAGTTTTTCAGTGCAACTCACTCATATACTATGTACTACACTGTGCGTTTCTTATATTCTAAGTTTTTCAGTGCAACTCACTCATATACTATGTACTACACTGTGCGTTTCTTATATTCTAAGTTTTTCAGTGCAACTCACTCATATACTATGTACTACACTGTGCGTTTCTTATATTCTAAGTTTTTCAGTGCAACTCACTCATATACTATGTACTACACTGTGAGTTTCTTATATTCTAAGTTTTTCAGTGCAACTCACTCATATACTATGTACTACACTGTGCGTTTCTTATATTCTAAGTTTTTCAGTGCAACTCACTCATATACTATGTACTACACTGTGCGTTTCTTATATTCTAAGTTTTTCAGTGCAACTCACTCATATACTATGTACTACACTGTGCGTTTCTTATATTCTAAGTTTTTCAGTGCAACTCACTCATATACTATGTACTACACTGTGCGTTTCTTATATTCTAAGTTTTTGAGTGCAACTCACTCATATACTATGTACTACACTGTGCGTTTCTTATATTCTAAGTTTTTCAGTGCAACTCACTCATATACTATGTACTACACTGTGCGTTTCTTATATTCTAAGTTTTTCAGTGCAACTCACTCATATACTATGTACTACACTGTGCATTTCGTGTAATGCGGGTTTTTCAGTAAATTCTAAGTTTTTCAGTGCAACTCACTCATATACTATGTACTACACTGTGCGTTTCTTATATTCTAAGTTTTTCAGTGCAACTCACTCATATACTATGTACTACACTGTGCGTTTCTTATATTCTAAGTTTTTCAGTGCAACTCACTCATATACTATGTACTACACTGTGCGTTTCTTATATTCTAAGTTTTTCAGTGCAACTCACTCATATACTATGTACTACACTGTGCGTTTCTTATATTCTAAGTTTTTCAGTGCAACTCACTCATATACTATGTACTACACTGTGCGTTTCTTATATTCTAAGTTTTTCAGTGCAACTCACTCATATACTATGTACTACACTGTGCGTTTCTTATATTCTAAGTTTTTCAGTGCAACTCACTCATATACTATGTACTACACTGTGCGTTTCTTATATTCTAAGTTTTTCAGTGCAACTCACTCATATACTATGTACTACACTGTGCGTTTCTTATATTCTAAGTTTTTCAGTGCAACTCACTCATATACTATGTACTACACTGTGCGTTTCTTATATTCTAAGTTTTTCAGTGCAACTCATTCATATACTATGTACTACACTGTGCGTTTCTTATATTCTAAGTTTTTCAGTGCAACTCACTCATATACTATGTACTACACTGTGCGTTTCTTATATTCTAGAGTTTTTCAGTGCAACTCACTCATATACTATGTACTACACTGTGCGTTTCTTATATTCTAAGTTTTTCAGTGCAACTCACTCATATACTATGTACTACACTGTGCGTTTCTTATATTCTAAGTTTTTCAGTGCAACTCACTCATATACTATGTACTACACTGTGCGTTTCTTATATTCTAAGTTTTTCAGTGCAACTCACTCATATACTATGTACTACACTGTGCGTTTCTTATATTCTAAGTTTTTCAGTGCAACTCACTCATATACTATGTACTACACTGTGCGTTTCTTATATTCTAAGTTTTTCAGTGCAACTCACTCATATACTATGTACTACACTGTGAGTTTCTTATATTCTAAGTTTTTCAGTGCAACTCACTCATATACTATGTACTACACTGTGCGTTTCTTATATTCTAAGTTTTTCAGTGCAACTCACTCATATACTATGTACTACACTGTGCGTTTCTTATATTCTAAGTTTTTCTGTGCAACTCACTCATATACTATGTACTACACTGTGCGTTTCTTATATTCTAGAGTTTTTCAGTGCAACTCACTCATATACTATGTACTACACTGTGCATTTCGTGTAATGCGGGTTTTTCAGTAAATTCTAAGGTTTTCAGTGCAACTCACTCATATACTATGTACTACACTGTGCGTTTCTTATATTCTAAGTTTTTCAGTGCAACTCACTCATATACTATGTACTACACTGTGCATTTCGTGTAATGCGGGTTTTTCAGTAAATTCTAAGTTTTTCAGTGCAACTCACTCATATACTATGGACTACACTGTGCGTTTCTTATATTCTAAGTTTTTCAGTGCAACTCACTCATATACTATGTACTACACTGTGCGTTTCTTATATTCTAAGTTTTTCAGTGCAACTCACTCATATAATATGTACTACACTGTGCGTTTCTTAGATTCTAACTTTTTCAGTGCAACTCACTCATATACTATGTACTACACTGTGCGTTTCTTAGATTCTAACTTTTTCAGTGCAACTCACTCATATATTATGTACTACACTGTGCGTTTCTTAGATTCTAAGTTTTTCAGTGCAACTCACTCATATACTATGTACTACACTGTGCGTTTCTTATATTCTAAGTTTTTCAGTGCAACTCACTCATATACTATGTACTACACTGTGCGTTTCTTATATTCTAAGTTTTTCAGTGCAACTCACTCATATACTATGTTCTACACTGTGCGTTTCTTATATTCTAAGTTTTTCAGTGCAACTCACTCATATACTATGTACTACACTGTGCGTTTCTTATATTCTAAGTTTTTCAGTGCAACTCACTCATATACTATGTACTACACTGTGCGTTTCTTATATTCTAAGTTTTTCAGTGCAACTCACTCATATACTATGTACTACACTGTGCGTTTCTTATATTCTAGAGTTTTTCAGTGCAACTCACTCATATACTATGTACTACACTGTGCATTTCGTGTAATGCGGGTTTTTCAGTAAATTCTAAGTTTTTCAGTGCAACTCACTCATATACTATGTACTACACTGTGCGTTTCTTATATTCTAAGTTTTTCAGTGCAACTCACTCATATACTATGTACTACACTGTGCGTTTCTTATATTCTAAGTTTTTCAGTGCAACTCACTCATATACTATGTACTACACTGTGCGTTTCTTATATTCTAAGTTTTTCAGTGCAACTCACTCATATACTATGTACTACACTGTGCGTTTCTTATATTCTAAGTTTTTCAGTGCAACTCACTCATATACTATGTACTACACTGTGCGTTTCTTATATTCTAAGTTTTTGAGTGCAACTCACTCATATACTATGTACTACACTGTGCGTTTCTTATATTCTAAGTTTTTCAGTGCAACTCACTCATATACTATGTACTACACTGTGCGTTTCTTATATTCTAAGTTTTTCAGTGCAACTCACTCATATACTATGTACTACACTGTGCGTTTCTTATATTCTAAGTTTTTCAGTGCATCTCACTCATATACTATGTACTACACTGTGCGTTTCTTATATTCTAAGTTTTTCAGTGCAACTCACTCATATACTATGTACTACACTGTGCGTTTCTTATATTCTAAGTTTTTCAGTGCAACTCACTCATATACTATGTACTACACTGTGCGTTTTTTATATTCTAAGTTTTTCAGTGCAACTCACTCATATACTATGTACTACACTGTGCGTTTCTTAAATTCTAAGTTTTTCAGTGCAACTCACTCAGATACTATGTACTACACTGTGCGTTTCTTATATTCTAAGTTTTTCAGTGCAACTCCCTCATATACTATGTACTACACTGTCGTTTCTTATATTCTACGTTTTTCAGTGCAACTCACTCATATACTATGTACTACACTGTGCGTTTCTTATATTCTAAGTTTTTCAGTGCAACTCACTCATATACTATGTACTACACTGTGCGTTTCTCTAAATTCTAAGTTTTTCAGTGCAACTCACTCATATACTATGTACTACACTGTGCGTTTCTTATATTCTAAGTTTTTCAGTGCAACTCACTCATATACTATGTACTACACTGTGTGTTTCTTATATTCTAAGTTTTTCAGTGCAACTCACTCATATACTATGTACTACACTGTGCGTTTCTTATATTCTAAGTTTTTCAGTGCAACTCACTCATATACTATGTACTACACTGTGCGTTTCTTATATTCTAAGTTTTTCAGTGCAACTCACTCATATACTATGTACTACACTGTGCGTTTCTTATATTCTAAGTTTTTCAGTGCAACTCACTCATATACTATGTACTACACTGTGCGTTTCTTATATTCTAAGTTTTTCAGTGCAACTCACTCATATACTATGTACTACACTGTGCGTTTCTTATATTCTAAGTTTTTCAGTGCAACTCACTCATATACTATGTACTACACTGTGCGTTTCTTAAATTCTAAGTTTTTCAGTGCAACTCACTCATATACTATGTACTACACTGTGCGTTTCTTATATTCTAAGTTTTTCAGTGCAACTCACTCATATACTATGTACTACACTGTGCGTTTCTTATATTCTACGTTTTTCAGTGCAACTCACTCATATACTATGTACTACACTGTGCGTTTCTTATATTCTAAGTTTTTCAGTGCAACTCACTCATATACTATGGACTACACTGTGCGTTTCTTATATTCTAAGTTTTTCAGTGCAACTCACTCATATACTATGTACTACACTGTGCGTTTCTTATATCCTGAGTTTTTCAGTGCAACTCACTCATATACTATGTACTACACTGTGCATTTCGTGTAATGCGGGTTTTTCAGTAAATTCTAAGTTTTTCAGTGCAACTCACTCATATACTATGGACTACACTGTGCGTTTCTTATATTCTAAGTTTTTCAGTGCAACTCACTCATATACTATGTACTACACTGTGCGTTTCTTATATTCTAAGTTTTTGAGTGCAACTCACTCATATACTATGTACTACACTGTGCGTTTCTTATATTCTAAGTTTTTCAGTGCAACTCACTCATATACTATGTACTACACTGTGCGTTTCTTATATTCTAAGTTTTTCAGTGCAACTCACTCATATACTATGTACTACACTGTGCGTTTCTTATATTCTAAGTTTTTCAGTGCAACTCACTCATATACTATGTACTACACTGTGCGTTTCTTATATTCTAAGTTTTTCAGTGCAACTCACTCATATACTATGTACTACACTGTGCGTTTCTTATATTCTAAGTTTTTGAGTGCAACTCACTCATATACTATGTACTACACTGTGCGTTTCTTATATTCTAAGTTTTTCAGTGCAACTCACTCATATACTATGTACTACACTGTGCGTTTCTTATATTCTAAGTTTTTCAGTGCAACTCACTCATATACTATGTACTACACTGTGCGTTTCTTATATTCTAAGTTTTTCAGTGCATCTCACTCATATACTATGTACTACACTGTGCGTTTCTTATATTCTAAGTTTTTCAGTGCAACTCACTCATATACTATGTACTACACTGTGCGTTTCTTATATTCTAAGTTTTTCAGTGCAACTCACTCATATACTATGTACTACACTGTGCGTTTTTTATATTCTAAGTTTTTCAGTGCAACTCACTCATATACTATGTACTACACTGTGCGTTTCTTAAATTCTAAGTTTTTCAGTGCAACTCACTCAGATACTATGTACTACACTGTGCGTTTCTTATATTCTAAGTTTTTCAGTGCAACTCCCTCATATACTATGTACTACACTGTCGTTTCTTATATTCTACGTTTTTCAGTGCAACTCACTCATATACTATGTACTACACTGTGCGTTTCTTATATTCTAAGTTTTTCAGTGCAACTCACTCATATACTATGTACTACACTGTGCGTTTCTCTAAATTCTAAGTTTTTCAGTGCAACTCACTCATATACTATGTACTACACTGTGCGTTTCTTATATTCTAAGTTTTTCAGTGCAACTCACTCATATACTATGTACTACACTGTGTGTTTCTTATATTCTAAGTTTTTCAGTGCAACTCACTCATATACTATGTACTACACTGTGCGTTTCTTATATTCTAAGTTTTTCAGTGCAACTCACTCATATACTATGTACTACACTGTGCGTTTCTTATATTCTAAGTTTTTCAGTGCAACTCACTCATATACTATGTACTACACTGTGCGTTTCTTATATTCTAAGTTTTTCAGTGCAACTCACTCATATACTATGTACTACACTGTGCGTTTCTTATATTCTAAGTTTTTCAGTGCAACTCACTCATATACTATGTACTACACTGTGCGTTTCTTATATTCTAAGTTTTTCAGTGCAACTCACTCATATACTATGTACTACACTGTGCGTTTCTTAAATTCTAAGTTTTTCAGTGCAACTCACTCATATACTATGTACTACACTGTGCGTTTCTTATATTCTAAGTTTTTCAGTGCAACTCACTCATATACTATGTACTACACTGTGCGTTTCTTATATTCTACGTTTTTCAGTGCAACTCACTCATATACTATGTACTACACTGTGCGTTTCTTATATTCTAAGTTTTTCAGTGCAACTCACTCATATATATGGACTACACTGTGCGTTTCTTATATTCTAAGTTTTTCAGTGCAACTCACTCATATACTATGTACTACACTGTGCGTTTCTTATATCCTGAGTTTTTCAGTGCAACTCACTCATATACTATGTACTACACTGTGCATTTCGTGTAATGCGGGTTTTTCAGTAAATTCTAAGTTTTTCAGTGCAACTCACTCATATACTATGGACTACACTGTGCGTTTCTTATATTCTAAGTTTTTCAGTGCAACTCACTCATATACTATGTACTACACTGTGCGTTTCTTATATTCTAAGTTTTTGAGTGCAACTCACTCATATACTATGTACTACACTGTGCGTTTCTTATATTCTAAGTTTTTCAGTGCAACTCACTCATATACTATGTACTACACTGTGCGTTTCTTATATTCTAAGTTTTTCAGTGCAACTCACTCATATACTATGTACTACACTGTGCGTTTCTTATATTCTAAGTTTTTCAGTGCAACTCACTCATATACTATGTACTACACTGTGCGTTTCTTATATTCTAAGTTTTTCAGTGCAACTCACTCATATACTATGTACTACACTGTGCGTTTCTGATATTCTAAGTTTTTCAGTGCAACTCACTCATATACTATGTACTACACTGTGCATTTCGTGTAATGCGGGTTTTTCAGTAAATTCTAAGTTTTTCAGTGCAACTCACTCATATACTATGTACTACACTGTGCGTTTCTTATATTCTAAGTTTTTCAGTGCAACTCACTCATATACTATGTACTACACTGTGCGTTTCTTATATTCTAAGTTTTTCAGTGCAACTCACTCATATACTATGTACTACACTGTGCGTTTCTTATATTCTAAGTTTTTCAGTGCAACTCACTCATATACTATGTACTACACTGTGCGTTTCTTATATTCTAAGTTTTTCAGTGCAACTCACTCATATACTATGTACTACGCTGTGCGTTTCTTATATTCTAAGTTTTTCAGTGCAACTCACTCATATACTATGTACTACGCTGTGCGTTTCTTATATTCTAAGTTTTTCAGTGCAACTCACTCATATACTATGTACTACACTGTGCGTTTCTTATATTCTAAGTTTTTCAGTGCAACTCACTCATATACTATGTACTACACTGTGCGTTTCTTATATTCTAAGTTTTTCAGTGCAACTCACTCATATACTATGTACTACACTGTGCGTTTCTTATATTCTAAGTTTTTCAGTGCAACTCACTCATATACTATGTACTACACTGTGCGTTTCTTATATTCTATGTTTTTCAGTGCAACTCACTCATATACTATGTACTACACTGTGCGTTTCTTATATTCTAAGTTTTTCAGTGCAACTCACTCATATACTATGTACTACACTGTGCGTTTCTTATATTCCAAGTTTTTCAGTGCAACTCACTCATATACTATGTACTACACTGTGCATTTCGTGTAATGCGGGTTTTTCAGTAAATTCTAATTTTTTCAGTGCAACTCACTCATATACTATGTACTACACTGTGCGTTTCTTATATTCTAATTTTTTCAGTGCAACTCACTCATATACTATGTACTACACTGTGCGTTTCTTATATTCTAAGTTTTTCAGTGCAACTCACTCATATACTATGTACTACACTGTGCATTTCGTGTAATGCGGGTTTTTCAGTAAATTCTAAGTTTTTCAGTGCAACTCACTCATATACTATGGACTACACTGTGCGTTTCTTATATTCTAAGTTTTTCAGTGCAACTCACTCATATACTATGTACTACACTGTGCGTTTCTTATATTCTAAGTTTTTGAGTGCAACTCACTCATATACTATGTACTACACTGTGCGTTTCTTATATTCTAAGTTTTTCAGTGCAACTCACTCATATACTATGTACTACACTGTGCGTTTCTTATATTCTAAGTTTTTCAGTGCAACTCACTCATATACTATGTACTACACTGTGCGTTTCTTATATTCTAAGTTTTTCGGTGCAACTCACTCATATACTATGTACTACACTGTGCGTTTCTTATATTCTAAGTTTTTCAGTGCAACTCACTCATATACTATGTACTACACTGTGCATTTCGTGTAATGCGGGTTTTTCAGTAAATTCTAAGTTTTTCAGTGCAACTCACTCATATACTATGGACTACACTGTGCGTTTCTTATATTCTAAGTTTTTCAGTGCAACTCACTCATATACTATGTACTACACTGTGCGTTTCTTATATTCTAAGTTTTTCAGTGCAACTCACTCATATACTATGTACTACACTGTGCATTTCTTGTAATTTGGGTTTTTCAGTAAATTCTAA
This sequence comes from Mus caroli, assembly GCF_978045245.1. Taxonomy (NCBI): domain Eukaryota; kingdom Metazoa; phylum Chordata; class Mammalia; order Rodentia; family Muridae; genus Mus; species Mus caroli. The sequence continues at coordinate 306,921 of NW_028227381.1, read as the reverse complement.
GTTTTTCAGTGCAACTCACTCATATACTATGGACTACACTGTGCGTTTCTTATATTCTAAGTTTTTCAGTGCAACTCACTCATATACTATGTACTACACTGTGCGTTTCTTATATTCTAAGTTTTTGAGTGCAACTCACTCATATACTATGTACTACACTGTGCGTTTCTTATATTCTAAGTTTTTCAGTGCAACTCACTCATATACTATGTACTACACTGTGCGTTTCTTATATTCTAAGTTTTTCAGTGCAACTCACTCATATACTATGTACTACACTGTGCGTTTCTTATATTCTAAGTTTTTCAGTGCAACTCACTCATATACTATGTACTACACTGTGCGTTTCTTATATTCTAAGTTTTTCAGTGCAACTCACTCATATACTATGTACTACACTGTGCATTTCGTGTAATGCGGGTTTTTCAGTAAATTCTAAGTTTTTCAGTGCAACTCACTCATATACTATGTACTACACTGTGCGTTTCTTATATTCTAAGTTTTTCAGTGCAACTCACTCATATACTATGTACTACACTGTGCGTTTCTTATATTCTAAGTTTTTCAGTGCAACTCACTCATATACTATGTACTACACTGTGCGTTTCTTATATTCTAAGTTTTTCAGTGCAACTCACTCATATACTATGTACTACGCTGTGCGTTTCTTATATTCTAAGTTTTTCAGTGCAACTCACTCATATACTATGTACTACGCTGTGCGTTTCTTATATTCTAAGTTTTTCAGTGCAACTCACTCATATACTATGTACTACACTGTGCGTTTCTTATATTCTAAGTTTTTCAGTGCAACTCACTCATATACTATGTACTACACTGTGCGTTTCTTATATTCTAAGTTTTTCAGTGCAACTCACTCATATACTATGTACTACACTGTGCGTTTCTTATATTCTAAGTTTTTCAGTGCAACTCACTCATATACTATGTACTACACTGTGCGTTTCTTATATTCTAAGTTTTTCAGTGCAACTCACTCATATACTATGTACTACACTGTGCGTTTCTTATATTCTAAGTTTTTCAGTGCAACTCACTCATATACTATGTACTACACTGTGCGTTTCTTATATTCTAAGTTTTTCGGTGCAACTCACTCATATACTATGTACTACACTGTGCGTTTCTTATCTTCTAAGTTTTTCAGTGCAACTCACTCATATACTATGTACTACACTGTGCGTTTCTTATATTCTAAGTTTTTCAGTGCAACTCACTCATATACTATGTACTACGCTGTGCGTTTCTTATATTCTAAGTTTTTCAGTGCAACTCACTCATATACTATGTACTACGCTGTGCGTTTCTTATATTCTAAGTTTTTCAGTGCAACTCACTCATATACTATGTACTACACTGTGCGTTTCTTATATTCTAAGTTTTTCAGTGCAACTCACTCATATACTATGTACTACACTGTGCGTTTCTTATATTCTAAGTTTTTCAGTGCAACTCACTCATATACTATGTACTACACTGTGCGTTTCTTATATTCTAAGTTTTTCAGTGCAACTCACTCATATACTATGTACTACACTGTGCGTTTCTTATATTCTAAGTTTTTCAGTGCAACTCACTCATATACTATGTACTACACTGTGCGTTTCTTATATTCTAAGTTTTTCAGTGCAACTCACTCATATACTATGTACTACACTGTGCGTTTCTTATATTCTAAGTTTTTCGGTGCAACTCACTCATATACTATGTACTACACTGTGCGTTTCTTATCTTCTAAGTTTTTCAGTGCAACTCACTCATATACTATGTACTACACTGTGCGTTTCTTATATTCTAAGTTTTTCAGTGCAACTCACTCATATACTATGTACTACACTGTGCGTTTCTTATATTCTAAGTTTTTCAGTGCAACTCACTCATATACTATGTACTACACTGTGCGTTCCTTATATTCTAAGTTTTTCAGTGCAACTCACTCATATACTATGTACTACACTGTGCGTTTCTTATATTCTAAGTTTTTCAGTGCAACTCACTCATATACTATGCACTACACTGTGCGTTTCTTATATTCTAAGTTTTTCAGTGCAACTCACTCATATACTATGTACTACACTGTGCGTGTCTTATATTCTAAGTTTTTCAGTGCAACTCACTCATATACTATGTACTACACTGTGCGTTTCTTATATTCTAAGTTTTTCAGTGCAACTCACTCATATACTATGTACTACACTGTGCGTTTCTTATATTCTAAGTTTTTCAGTGCAACTCACTCATATAATATGTACTACACTGTGCGTTTTATATTCTAAGTTTTTCAGTGCAACTCACTCATGTACTATGTACTACACTGTGCGTTTCTTATATTCTAAGTTTTTCAGTGCAACTCACTCATATACTATGTACTACACTGTGCGTTTCTTATATTCTAAGTTTTTCAGTGCAACTCACTCATATACTATGCACTACACTGTGCGTTTCTTATATTCTAAGTTTTTCAGTGCAACTCACTCATATACTATGCACTACACTGTGCGTTTCTTATAGTCTAAGTTTTTCAGTGCAACTCAATCATATACTATGTACTACACTGTGCGTTCCTTATATTCTAAGTTTTTCAGTGCAACTCACTCATATACTATGTACTACACTGTGCTTTTCTTATATTCTAAGTTTTTCAGTGCAACTCACTCATATACTATGCACTACACTGTGCGTTTCTTATATTCTAAGTTTTTCAGTGCAACTCACTCATATACTATGTACTACACTGTGCGTGTCTTATATTCTAAGTTTTTCAGTGCAACTCACTCATATACTATGTACTACACTGTGCGTTTCTTATATTCTAAGTTTTTCAGTGCAACTCACTCATATACTATGTACTACACTGTGCGTTTCTTATATTCTAAGTTTTTCAGTGCAACTCACTCATATAATATGTACTACACTGTGCGTTTTATATTCTAAGTTTTTCAGTGCAACTCACTCATGTACTATGTACTACACTGTGCGTTTCTTATATTCTAAGTTTTTCAGTGCAACTCACTCATATACTATGTACTACACTGTGCGTTTCTTATATTCTAAGTTTTTCAGTGCAACTCACTCATATACTATGTACTACACTGTGCGTTTCTTATATTCTAAGTTTTTCAGTGCAACTCACTCATATACTATGCACTACACTGTGCGTTTCTTATAGTCTAAGTTTTTCAGTGCAACTCACTCATATACTATGCACTACACTGTGCGTTTCTTATAGTCTAAGTTTTTCAGTGCAACTCACTCATATACTATGTACTACACTGTGCGTTTCTTATATTCTAAGTTTTTCAGTGCAACTCACTCATATACTATGTACTACACTGTGCGTTTCTTATATTCTAAGTTTTTCAGTGCAACTCACTCATATACTATGTACTACACTGTGCGTTTCTTATATTCTAAGTTTTTCAGTGCAACTCACTCATATACTATGTACTACACTGTGCGTTTCTTATATTCTAAGTTTTTCAGTGCAACTCACTCATATACTATGTACTACACTGTGCGTTTCTTATATTCTAAGTTTTTCAGTGCAACTCACTCATATACTATGTACTACACTGTGCGTTTCTTATATTCTAAGTTTTTCAGTGCAACTCACTCATATACTATGTACTACACTGTGCGTTTCTTAAAATCTAAGTTTTTCAGTGCAACTCACTCATATACTATGTACTACACTGTGCATTTCGTGTAATGCGGGTTTTTCAGTAAATTCTAAGTTTTTCAGTGCAACTCACTCATATACTATGTACTACACTGTGCGTTTCTTATATTCTAAGTTTTTCAGTGCAACTCACTCATATACTATGTACTGCACTGTGCGTTTCTTATATTCTAAGTTTTTCAGTGCAACTCACTCATATACTATGTACTACACTGTGCGTTTCTTATATTCTAAGTTTTTCAGTGCAACTCACTCATATACTATGTACTACACTGTGCGTTTCTTATATTCTAAGTTTTTCAGTGCAACTCACTCATATACTATGTACTACACTGTGCGTTTCTTATATTCTAAGTTTTTCAGTGCAACTCACTCATATACTATGTACTACACTGTGCGTTTCTCTAAATTCTAAGTTTTTCAGTGCAACTCAATCATATACTATGTACTACACTGTGCGTTTCTTATATTCTAAGTTTTTCAGTGCAACTCACTCATATACTATGTACTACACTGTGTGTTTCTTATATTCTAAGTTTTTCAGTGCAACTCACTCATATACTATGTACTACACTGTGCGTTTCTTATATTCTAAGTTTTTCAGTGCAACTCACTCATATACTATGTACTACACTGTGCGTTTCTTATATTCTAAGTTTTTCAGTGCAACTCACTCATATACTATGTACTACACTGTGCGTTTCTTAAAATCTAAGTTTTTCAGTGCAACTCACTCATATACTATGTACTACACTGTGCGTTTCTTATATTCTAAGTTTTTCAGTGCAACTCACTCATATACTATGTACTACACTGTGCGTTTCTTATATTCTAAGTTTTTCAGTGCAACTCACTCATATACTATGTACTACACTGTGCGTTTCTTAAATTCTAAGTTTTTCAGTGCAACTCACTCATATACTATGTACTACACTGTGCATTTCTTATATTCTAAGTTTTTCAGTGCAACTCACTCATATACTATGTACTACACTGTGCGTTTCTTATATTCTACGTTTTTCAGTGCAACTCACTCATATACTATGTACTACACTGTGCGTTTCTTATATTCTAAGTTTTTCAGTGCAACTCACTCATATACTATGTACTACACTGTGCGTTTCTTATATTCTAAGTTTTTCAGTGCAACTCACTCATATACTATGTACTACACTGTGCGTTTCTTATATTCTAGAGTTTTTCAGTGCAACTCACTCATATACTATGTACTACACTGTGCATTTCGTGTAATGCGGGTTTTTCAGTAAATTCTAAGTTTTTCAGTGCAACTCACTCATATACTATGTACTACACTGTGCGTTTCTTATATTCTAAGTTTTTCAGTGCAACTCACTCATATACTATGTACTACACTGTGCGTTTCTTATATTCTAAGTTTTTCAGTGCAACTCACTCATATACTATGTACTACACTGTGCGTTTCTTATATTCTAAGTTTTTCAGTGCAACTCACTCATATACTATGTACTACACTGTGCGTTTCTTATATTCTAAGATTTTCAGTGCAACTCACTCATATACTATGCACTACACTGTGCGTTTCTTATAATCTAAGTTTTTCAGTGCAACTCACTCATATACTATGTACTACACTGTGCGTTTCTTATATTCTAAGTTTTTCAGTGCAACTCACTCATATACTATGTACTACACTGTGCGTTTCTTATATTCTAAGTTTTTCAGTGCAACTCACTCATATACTATGTACTACACTGTGCGTTTCTTATATTCTAAGTTTTTCAGTGCAACTCACTCATATACTATGTACTACACTGTGCGTTTCTTATATTCTAAGTTTTTCAGTGCAACTCACTCATATACTATGTACTACACTGTGCGTTTCTTATATTCTAAGTTTTTCAGTGCAACTCACTCATATACTATGTACTACAATGTGCGTTTCTCATATTCTAAGTTTTTCAGTGCAACTCACTCATATACTATGTACTACACTGTGCGTTTCTTATATTCCAAGTTTTTCAGTGCAACTCACTCATATACTATGTACCACACTGTGCATTTCGTGTAATGCGGGTTTTTCAGTAAATTCTAAGTTTTTCAGTGCAACTCACTCATATACTATGTACTACCTTGTGCGTTTCTTATATTCTAAGTTTTTCAGTGCAACTCACTCATATACTATGTACTACACTGTGCGTTTCTTATATTCTAAGTTTTTCAGTGCAACTCACTCATATACTATGTACTACACTGTGCGTTTCTTATATTCTAAGTTTTTCAGTGCAACTCACTCATATACTATGTACTACACTGTGCGTTTCTCTAAATTCTAAGTTTTTCAGTGCAACTCACTCATATACTATGTACTACACTGTGCGTTTCTTATATTCTAAGTTTTTCAGTGCAACTCACTCATATACTATGTACTACACTGTGCGTTTCTTATATTCTAAGTTTTTCAGTGCAACTCACTCATATACTATGTACTACACTGTGCGTTTCTTATATTCTAAGTTTTTCAGTGCAACTCACTCATATACTATGTACTACACTGTGCGTTTCTTATATTCTAAGTTTTTCAGTGCAACTCACTCATATACTATGTACTACACTGTGCGTTTCTTAAATTCTAAGTTTTTCAGTGCAACTCACTCATATACTATGTACTACACTGTGCGTTTCTTATATTCTAAGTTTTTCAGTGCAACTCACTCATATACTATGTACTACACTGTGCGTTTCTTATATTCTAAGTTTTTCAGTGCAACTCACTCATATACTATGTACTACACTGTGCGTTTCAAAAATTCTAAGTTTTTCAGTGCAACTCACTCATATACTATGTACTACACTGTGCGTTTCTTATATTCTAAGTTTTTCAGTGCAACTCACTCATATACTATGTACTACACTGTGCGTTTCTTATATTCTACGTTTTTCAGTGCAACTCACTCATATACTATGTACTACACTGTGCGTTTCTTATATTCTAAGTTTTTCAGTGCAACTCACTCATATACTATGTACTACACTGTGCGTTTCTTATATTCTAAGTTTTTCAGTGCAACTCACTCATATACTATGTACTACACTGTGCATTTCGTGTAATGCGGGTTTTTCAGTAAATTCTAAGTTTTTCAGTGCAACTCACTCATATACTATGTACTACACTGTGCGTTTCTTATATTCTAAGTTTTTCAGTGCAACTCACTCATATACTATGTACTACACTGTGCGTTTCTTATATTCTAAGTTTTTCAGTGCAACTCACTCATATACTATGTACTACACTGTGCGTTTCTTATATTCTAAGTTTTTGAGTGCAACTCACTCATATACTATGTACTACACTGTGTGTTTCTTATATTCTAAGTTTTTCAGTGCAACTCACTCATATACTATGTACTACACTGTGCGTTTCTTATATTCTAAGTTTTTCAGTGCAACTCACTCATATACTATGTACTACACTGTGTGTTTCTTATATTCTAAGTTTTTCAGTGCAACTCACTCATATACTATGTACTACACTGTGCGTTTCTTATATTCTAAGTTTTTCAGTGCAACTCACTCATATACTATGTACTACACTGTGCGTTTCTTATATTCTAGAGTTTTTCAGTGCAACTCACTCATATACTATGTACTACACTGTGCATTTCGTGTAATGCGGGTTTTTCAGTAAATTCTAAGTTTTTCAGTGCAACTCACTCATATACTATGTACTACACTGTGCGTTTCTTATATTCTAAGTTTTTCAGTGCAACTCACTCATATACTATGTACTACACTGTGCGTTTCTTATATTCTAAGTTTTTCAGTGCAACTCACTCATATACTATGTACTACACTGTGCGTTTCTTAAATTCTAAGTTTTTCAGTGCAACTCACTCATATACTATGTACTACACTGTGCGTTTCTTATATTCTAAGTTTTTCAGTGCAACTCACTCATATACTATGTACTACACTGTGCGTTTCTTATATTCTAAGTTTTTCAGTGCAACTCACTCATATACTATGTACTACACTGTGCGTTTCTTATATTCTAAGTTTTTCAGTGCAACTCACTCATATACTATGTACTACACTGTGCGTTTCTTATATTCTAAGTTTTTCAGTGCAACTCACTCATATACTATGTTCTACACTGTGCGTTTCTTATATTCTAAGTTTTTCAGTGCAACTCACTCATATACTATGTACTACACTGTGCGTTTCTTATATTCTAAGTTTTTCAGTGCAACTCACTCATATACTATGTACTACACTGTGCGTTTCTTATATTCTAAGTTTTTCAGTGCAACTCACTCATATACTATGTACTACACTGTGCGTTTCTTATATTCTAAGTTTTTCAATGCAACTCACTCATATACTATGTACTACACTGTGCATTTCGTGTAATGCGGGTTTTTCAGTAAATTCTAAGTTTTTCAGTGCAACTCACTCATATACTATGTACTACACTGTGCGTTTCTTATATTCTAAGTTTTTCAGTGCAACTCACTCATATACTATGTACTACACTGTGCATTTCTTATATTCTAAGTTTTTCAGTGCAACTCACTCGTATACTATGTACTACACTGTGCATTTCGTGTAATGCGGGTTTTTCAGTAAATTCTAAGTTTTTCAGTGCAACTCACTCATATACTATGTACTACACTGTGCGTTTCTTATATTCCAAGTTTTTCAGTGCAACTCACTCATATACTATGTACTACACTGTGCATTTCGTGTAATGCGGGTTTTTCAGTAAATTCTAAGTTTTTCAGTGCAACTCACTCATATACTATGTACTACACTGTGCGTTTCTTATATTCTAAGTTTTTCAGTGCAACTCACTCATATACTATGTACTACACTGTGCGTTTCTTATATTCTAAGTTTTTCAGTGCAACTCACTCATATACTATGTACTACACTGTGCGTTTCTTATATTCTAAGTTTTTCAGTGCAACTCACTCATATACTATGTACTACACTGTGCGTTTCTCTAAATTCTAAGTTTTTTAGTGCAACTCAATCATATACTATGTACTACACTGTGCGTTTCTTATATTCTAAGTTTTTCAGTGTAACTCACTCATATACTATGTACTACACTGTGTGTTTCTTATATTCTAAGTTTTTCAGTGCAACTCACTCATATACTATGTACTACACTGTGCGTTTCTTATATTCTAAGTTTTTCAGTGCAACTCACTCATATACTATGTACTACACTGTGCGTTTCTTATATTCTAAGTTTTTCAGTGCAACTCACTCATATACTATGTACTACACTGTGCGTTTCTTAAATTCTAAGTTTTTCAGTGCAACTCACTCATATACTATGTACTACACTGTGCGTTTCTTATATTCTAAGTTTTTCAGTGCAACTCACTCATATACTATGTACTACACTGTGCGTTTCTTATATTCTAAGTTTTTCAGTGCAACTCACTCATATACTATGTACTACACTGTGCGTTTCTTAAATTCTAAGTTTTTCAGTGCAACTCACTCATATACTATGTACTACACTGTGCGTTTCTTATATTCTAAGTTTTTCAGTGCAACTCACTCATATACTATGTACTACACTGTGCGTTTCTTATATTCTACGTTTTTCAGTGCAACTCACTCATATACTATGTACTACACTGTGCGTTTCTTATATTCTAAGTTTTTCAGTGCAACTCACTCATATACTATGTACTACACTGTGCATTTCGTGTAATGCGGGTTTTCAGTAAATTCTAAGTTTTTCAGTTCAACTCACTCATATACTATGTACTATACTGTGCGTTTCTTATATTCTAAGTTTTTCAGTGCAACTCACTCATATACTATGTACTACACTGTGCGTTTCTTATATTCTAAGTTTTTCAGTGCAACTCACTCATATACTATGTACTACACTGTGCGTTTCTTATATTCTAAGTTTTTCAGTGCAACTCACTCATATACTATGTACTACACTGTGCGTTTCTTATATTCTACGTTTTTCAGTGCAACTCACTCATATACTATGTACTACACTGTGCGTTTCTTATATTCTAAGTTTTTCAGTGCAACTCACTCATATACTATGTACTACACTGTGCGTTTCTTATATTCTAAGTTTTTCAGTGCAACTCACTCATATACTATGTACTACACTGTGCATTTCGTGTAATGCGGGTTTTTCAGTAAATTCTAAGTTTTTCAGTGCAACTCACTCATATACTATGTACTACACTGTGCGTTTCTTATATTCTAAGTTTTTCAGTGCAACTCACTCATATACTATGTACTACACTGTGCGTTTCTTATATTCTAAGTTTTTCAGTGCAACTCACTCATATACTATGTACTACACTGTGCGTTTCTTATATTCTAAGTTTTTGAGTGCAACTCACTCATATACTATGTACTACACTGTGTGTTTCTTATATTCTAAGTTTTTCAGTGCAACTCACTCATATACTATGTACTACACTGTGCGTTTCTTATATTCTAAGTTTTTCAGTGCAACTCACTCATATACTATGTACTACACTGTGTGTTTCTTATATTCTAAGTTTTTCAGTGCAACTCACTCATATACTATGTACTACACTGTGCGTTTCTTATATTCTAAGTTTTTCAGTGCAACTCACTCATATACTATGTACTTCACTGTGCGTTTCTTATATTCTAGAGTTTTTCAGTGCAACTCACTCATATACTATGTACTACACTGTGCATTTCGTGTAATGCGGGTTTTTCAGTAAATTCTAAGTTTTTCAGTGCAACTCACTCATATACTATGTACTACACTGTGCGTTTCTTATATTCTAAGTTTTTCAGTGCAACTCACTCATATACTATGTACTACACTGTGCGTTTCTTATATTCTAAGTTTTTCAGTGCAACTCACTCATATACTATGTACTACACTGTGCGTTTCTTAAATTCTAAGTTTTTCAGTGCAACTCACTCATATACTATGTACTACACTGTGCATTTCTTATATTCTAAGTTTTTCAGTGCAACTCACTCATATACTATGTACTACACTGTGCGTTTCTTATATTCTAAGTTTTTCAGTGCAACTCACTCATATACTATGTACTACACTGTGCGTTTCTCTAAATTCGAAGTTTTTCAGTGCAACTCACTCATATACTATGTACTACACTGTGCGTTTCTTATATTCTAAGTTTTTCAGTGCAACTCACTCATATACTATGTTCTACACTGTGCGTTTCTTATATTCTAAGTTTTTCAGTGCAACTCACTCATATACTATGTACTACACTGTGCGTTTCTTATATTCTAAGTTTTTCAGTGCAACTCACTCATATACTATGTACTACACTGTGCGTTTCTTATATTCTAAGTTTTTCAGTGCAACTCACTCATATACTATGTACTACACTGTGCGTTTCTTATATTCTAAGTTTTTCAGTGCAACTCACTCATATACTATGTACTACACTGTGCATTTCGTGTAATGCGGGTTTTTCAGTAAATTCTAAGTTTTTCAGTGCAACTCACTCATATACTATGTACTACACTGTGCGTTTCTTATATTCTAAGTTTTTCAGTGCAACTCACTCATATACTATGTACTACACTGTGCGTTTCTTATATTCTAAGTTTTTCAGTGCAACTCACTCGTATACTATGTACTACACTGTGCATTTCGTGTAATGCGGGTTTTTCAGTAAATTCTAAGTTTTTCAGTGCAACTCACTCATATACTATGTACTACACTGTGCGTTTCTTATATTCCAAGTTTTTCAGTGCAACTCACTCATATACTATGTACTACACTGTGCATTTCGTGTAATGCGGGTTTTTCAGTAAATTCTAAGTTTTTCAGTGCAACTCACTCATATACTATGTACTACACTGTGCGTTTCTTATATTCTAAGTTTTTCAGTGCAACTCACTCATATACTATGTACTACACTGTGCGTTTCTTATATTCTAAGTTTTTCAGTGCAACTCACTCATATACTATGTACTACACTGTGCGTTTCTTATATTCTAAGTTTTTCAGTGCAACTCACTCATATACTATGTACTACACTGTGCGTTTCTCTAAATTCTAAGTTTTTTAGTGCAACTCACTCATATACTATGTACTACACTGTGCGTTTCTTATATTCTAAGTTTTTCAGTGTAACTCACTCATATACTATGTACTACACTGTGTGTTTCTTATATTCTAAGTTTTTCAGTGCAACTCACTCATATACTATGTACTACACTGTGCGTTTCTTATATTCTAAGTTTTTCAGTGCAACTCACTCATATACTATGTACTACACTGTGCGTTTCTTATATTCTAAGTTTTTCAGTGCAACTCACTCATATACTATGTACTACACTGTGCGTTTCTTAAATTCTAAGTTTTTCAGTGCAACTCACTCATATACTATGTACTACACTGTGCGTTTCTTATATTCTAAGTTTTTCAGTGCAACTCACTCATATACTATGTACTACACTGTGCGTTTCTTATATTCTAAGTTTTTCAGTGCAACTCACTCATATACTATGTACTACACTGTGCGTTTCTTAAATTCTAAGTTTTTCAGTGCAACTCACTCATATACTATGTACTACACTGTGCGTTTCTTATATTCTAAGTTTTTCAGTGCAACTCACTCATATACTATGTACTACACTGTGCGTTTCTTATATTCTACGTTTTTCAGTGCAACTCACTCATATACTATGTACTACACTGTGCGTTTCTTATATTCTAAGTTTTTCAGTGCAACTCACTCATATACTATGTACTACACTGTGCATTTCGTGTAATGCGGGTTTTTCAGTAAATTCTAAGTTTTTCAGTTCAACTCACTCATATACTATGTACTATACTGTGCGTTTCTTATATTCTAAGTTTTTCAGTGCAACTCACTCATATACTATGTACTACACTGTGCGTTTCTTATATTCTAAGTTTTTCAGTGCAACTCACTCATATACTATGTACTACACTGTGCGTTTCTTATATTCTAAGTTTTTCAGTGCAACTCACTCATATACTATGTACTACACTGTGCGTTTCTTATATTCTAAGTTTTTCAGTGCAACTCACTCATATACTATGTACTACACTGTGCGTTTCTTATATTCTAAGTTTTTCAGTGCAACTCACTCATATACTATGTACTACACTGTGCGTTTCTTATATTCCAAGTTTTTCAGTGCAACTCACTCATATACTATGTACTACACTGTGCGTTTCTTATATTCTAAGTTTTTCAGTGCAACTCACTCATATACTATGTACTACACTGTGTGTTTCTTATATTCTAAGTTTTTCAGTGCAACTCACTCATATACTATGTACTACACTGTGCGTTTCTTATATTCTAAGTTTTTCAGTGCAACTCACTCATATACTATGTACTACACTGTGCGTTTCTTATATTCTAAGTTTTTCAGTGCAACTCACTCATATACTATGTACTACACTGTGCGTTTCTTAAAATCTAAGTTTTTCAGTGCAACTCACTCATATACTATGTACTACACTGTGCGTTTCTTATATTCTAAGTTTTTCAGTGCAACTCACTCATATACTATGTACTACACTGTGCGTTTCTTATATTCTAAGTTTTTCAGTGCAACTCACTCATATACTATGTACTACACTGTGCGTTTCTTAAATTCTAAGTTTTTCAGTGCAACTCACTCATATACTATGTACTACACTGTGCGTTTCTTATATTCTAAGTTTTTCAGTGCAACTCACTCATATACTATGTACTACACTGTGCGTTTCTTATATTCTACGTTATTCAGTGCAACTCACTCATATACTATGTACTACACTGTGCGTTTCTTATATTCTAAGTTTTTCAGTGCAACTCACTCATATACTATGTACTACACTGTGCGTTTCTTATATTCTAAGTTTTTCAGTGCAACTCACTCATATACTATGTACTACACTGTGCGTTTCTTATATTCTAGAGTTTTTCAGTGCAACTCACTCATATACTATGTACTACACTGTGCATTTCGTGTAATGCGGGTTTTTCAGTAAATTCTAAGTTTTTCAGTGCAACTCACTCATATACTATGTACTACACTGTGCGTTTCTTATATTCTAAGTTTCTCAGTGCAACTCACTCATATACTATGTACTACACTGTGCGTTTCTTATATTCTAAGTTTCTCAGTGCAACTCACTCATATACTATGTACTACACTGTGCGTTTCTTATATTCTAAGTTTTTCAGTGCAACTCACTCATATACTATGTACTACACTGTGCGTTTCTTATATTCTAAGTTTTTCAGTGCAACTCACTCATATACTATGTACTACACTGTGCGTTTCTTATATTCTAAGTTTTTCAGTGCAACTCACTCATATACTATGTACTACACTGTGCGTTTCTTATATTCTAAGATTTTCAGTGCAACTCACTCATATACTATGCACTACACTGTGCGTTTCTTATATTCTAAGTTTTTCAGTGCAACTCACTCATATACTATGTACTACACTGTGCGTTTCTTATATTCTAAGTTTTTCAGTGCAACTCACTCATATACTATGTACTACACTGTGCGTTTCTTATATTCTAAGTTTTTCAGTGCAACTCACTCATATACTATGTACTACACTGTGCGTTTCTTATATTCTAAGTTTTTCAGTGCAACTCACTCATATACTATGTACTACACTGTGCGTTTCTTATATTCTAAGTTTTTCAGTGCAACTCACTCATATACTATGTACTACACTGTGCGTTTCTTATATTCTAAGTTTTTCAGTGCAACTCACTCATATACTATGTACTACACTGTGCGTTTCTTATATTCTAAGTTTTTCAGTGCAACTCACTCATATACTATGTACTACACTGTGCATTTCGTGTAATGCGGGTTTTTCAGTAAATTCTAAGTTTTTCAGTTCAACTCACTCATATACTATGTACTATACTGTGCGTTTCTTATATTCTAAGTTTTTCAGTGCAACTCACTCATATACTATGTACTACACTGTGCGTTTCTTATATTCTAAGTTTTTCAGTGCAACTCACTCATATACTATGTACTACACTGTGCGTTTCTTATATTCTAAGTTTTTCAGTGCAACTCACTCATATACTATGTACTACACTGTGCGTTTCTTATATTCTAAGTTTTTCAGTGCAACTCACTCATATACTATGTACTACACTGTGCGTTTCTTATATTCTAAGTTTTTCAGTGCAACTCACTCATATACTATGTACTACACTGTGCGTTTCTTATATTCCAAGTTTTTCAGTGCAACTCACTCATATACTATGTACTACACTGTGCGTTTCTTATATTCTAAGTTTTTCAGTGCAACTCACTCATATACTATGTACTACACTGTGTGTTTCTTATATTCTAAGTTTTTCAGTGCAACTCACTCATATACTATGTACTACACTGTGCGTTTCTTATATTCTAAGTTTTTCAGTGCAACTCACTCATATACTATGTACTACACTGTGCGTTTCTTATATTCTAAGTTTTTCAGTGCAACTCACTCATATACTATGTACTACACTGTGCGTTTCTTAAAATCTAAGTTTTTCAGTGCAACTCACTCATATACTATGTACTACACTGTGCGTTTCTTATATTCTAAGTTTTTCAGTGCAACTCACTCATATACTATGTACTACACTGTGCGTTTCTTATATTCTAAGTTTTTCAGTGCAACTCACTCATATACTATGTACTACACTGTGCGTTTCTTAAATTCTAAGTTTTTCACTGCAACTCACTCATATACTATGTACTACACTGTGCATTTCGTGTAATGCGGGTTTTTCAGTAAATTCTAAGTTTTTCAGTTCAACTCACTCATATACTATGTACTATACTGTGCGTTTCTTATATTCTAAGTTTTTCAGTGCAACTCACTCATATACTATGTACTACACTGTGCGTTTCTTATATTCTAAGTTTTTCAGTGCAACTCACTCATATACTATGTACTACACTGTGCGTTTCTTATATTCTAAGTTTTTCAGTGCAACTCACTCATATACTATGTACTACACTGTGCGTTTCTTATATTCTAAGTTTTTCAGTGCAACTCACTCATATACTATGTACTACACTGTGCGTTTCTTATATTCTAAGTTTTTCAGTGCAACTCACTCATATACTATGTACTACACTGTGCGTTTCTTATATTCCAAGTTTTTCAGTGCAACTCACTCATATACTATGTACTACACTGTGCGTTTCTTATATTCTAAGTTTTTCAGTGCAACTCACTCATATACTATGTACTACACTGTGTGTTTCTTATATTCTAAGTTTTTCAGTGCAACTCACTCATATACTATGTACTACACTGTGCGTTTCTTATATTCTAAGTTTTTCAGTGCAACTCACTCATATACTATGTACTACACTGTGCGTTTCTTATATTCTAAGTTTTTCAGTGCAACTCACTCATATACTATGTACTACACTGTGCGTTTCTTATATTCTAAGTTTTTCAGTGCAACTCACTCATATACTATGTACTACACTGTGCGTTTCTTATATTCTACGTTATTCAGTGCAACTCACTCATATACTATGTACTACACTGTGCGTTTCTTATATTCTAAGTTTTTCAGTGCAACTCACTCATATACTATGTACTACACTGTGCGTTTCTTATATTCTAAGTTTTTCAGTGCAACTCACTCATATACTATGTACTACACTGTGCGTTTCTTATATTCTAGAGTTTTTCAGTGCAACTCACTCATATACTATGTACTACACTGTGCATTTCGTGTAATGCGGGTTTTTCAGTAAATTCTAAGTTTTTCAGTGCAACTCACTCATATACTATGTACTACACTGTGCGTTTCTTATATTCTAAGTTTCTCAGTGCAACTCACTCATATACTATGTACTACACTGTGCGTTTCTTATATTCTAAGTTTTTCAGTGCAACTCACTCATATACTATGTACTACACTGTGCGTTTCTTATATTCTAAGTTTTTCAGTGCAACTCACTCATATACTATGTACTACACTGTGCGTTTCTTATATTCTAAGTTTTTCAGTGCAACTCACTCATATACTATGTACTACACTGTGCGTTTCTTATATTCTAAGTTTTTCAGTGCAACTCACTCATATACTATGTACTACACTGTGCGTTTCTTATATTCTAAGATTTTCAGTGCAACTCACTCATATACTATGCACTACACTGTGCGTTTCTTATATTCTAAGTTTTTCAGTGCAACTCACTCATATACTATGTACTACACTGTGCGTTTCTTATATTCTAAGTTTTTCAGTGCAACTCACTCATATACTATGTACTACACTGTGCGTTTCTTATATTCTAAGTTTTTCAGTGCAACTCACTCATATACTATGTACTACACTGTGCGTTTCTTATATTCTAAGTTTTTCAGTGCAACTCACTCATATACTATGTACTACACTGTGCGTTTCTTATATTCTAAGTTTTTCAGTGCAACTCACTCATATACTATGTACTACACTGTGCGTTTCTTATATTCTACGTTTTTCAGTGCAACTCACTCATATACTATGTACTACACTGTGCGTTTCTTATATTCTAAGTTTTTCAGTGCAACTCACTCATATACTATGTACTACACTGTGCATTTCGTGTAATGCGGGTTTTTCAGTAAATTCTAAGTTTTTCAGTTCAACTCACTCATATACTATGTACTATACTGTGCGTTTCTTATATTCTAAGTTTTTCAGTGCAACTCACTCATATACTATGTACTACACTGTGCGTTTCTTATATTCTAAGTTTTTCAGTGCAACTCACTCATATACTATGTACTACACTGTGCGTTTCTTATATTCTAAGTTTTTCAGTGCAACTCACTCATATACTATGTACTACACTGTGCGTTTCTTATATTCTAAGTTTTTCAGTGCAACTCACTCATATACTATGTACTACACTGTGCGTTTCTTATATTCTAAGTTTTTCAGTGCAACTCACTCATATACTATGTACTACACTGTGCGTTTCTTATATTCCAAGTTTTTCAGTGCAACTCACTCATATACTATGTACTACACTGTGCGTTTCTTATATTCTAAGTTTTTCAGTGCAACTCACTCATATACTATGTACTACACTGTGTGTTTCTTATATTCTAAGTTTTTCAGTGCAACTCACTCATATACTATGTACTACACTGTGCGTTTCTTATATTCTAAGTTTTTCAGTGCAACTCACTCATATACTATGTACTACACTGTGCGTTTCTTATATTCTAAGTTTTTCAGTGCAACTCACTCATATACTATGTACTACACTGTGCGT
Source organism: Mus caroli (assembly GCF_978045245.1). Taxonomy (NCBI): domain Eukaryota; kingdom Metazoa; phylum Chordata; class Mammalia; order Rodentia; family Muridae; genus Mus; species Mus caroli. Next base: position 288,951 of record NW_028227381.1, on the reverse strand, counting down.
TTCTTAAAATCTAAGTTTTTCAGTGCAACTCACTCATATACTATGTACTACACTGTGCTTTTCTTATATTCTAAGTTTTTCAGTGCAACTCACTCATATACTATGTACTACACTGTGCGTTTCTTATATTCTAAGTTTTTCAGTGCAACTCACTCATATACTATGTACTACACTGTGCGTTTCTTAAATTCTAAGTTTTTCAGTGCAACTCACTCATATACTATGTACTACACTGTGCGTTTCTTATATTCTAAGTTTTTCAGTGCAACTCACTCATATACTATGTACTACACTGTGCGTTTCTTATATTCTACGTTTTTCAGTGCAACTCACTCATATACTATGTACTACACTGTGCGTTTCTTATATTCTAAGTTTTTCAGTGCAACTCACTTATATACTATGTACTACACTGTGCGTTTCTTATATTCTAAGTTTTTCAGTGCAACTCACTCATATACTATGTACTACACTGTGCGTTTCTTATATTCTAGAGTTTTTCAGTGCAACTCACTCATATACTATGTACTACACTGTGCATTTCGTGTAATGCGGGTTTTTCAGTAAATTCTAAGTTTTTCAGTGCAACTCACTCATATACTATGTACTACACTGTGCGTTTCTTATATTCTAAGTTTCTCAGTGCAACTCACTCATATACTATGTACTACACTGTGCGTTTCTTATATTCTAAGTTTTTCAGTGCAACTCACTCATATACTATGTACTACACTGTGCGTTTCTTATATTCTAAGTTTTTCAGTGCAACTCACTCATATACTATGTACTACACTGTGCGTTTCTTATATTCTAAGTTTCTCAGTGCAACTCACTCATATACTATGTACTACACTGTGCGTTTCTTATATTCTAAGTTTTTCAGTGCAACTCACTCATATACTATGTACTACACTGTGCGTTTCTTATATTCTAAGTTTTTGAGTGCAACTCACTCATATACTATGTACTACACTGTGCGTTTCTTATATTCTAAGTTTTTGAGTGCAACTCACTCATATACTATGCACTACACTGTGCGTTTCTTATATTCTAAGTTTTTCAGTGCAACTCACTCATATACTATGCACTACACTGTGCGTTTCTTATATTCTAAGTTTTTCAGTGCAACTCACTCATATACTATGTACTACACTGTGCGTTTCTTATATTCTAAGTTTTTCAGTGCAACTCACTCATATACTATGTACTACACTGTGCGTTTCTTATATTCTAAGTTTTTCAGTGCAACTCACTCATATACTATGTACTACACTGTGCGTTTCTTATATTCTAAGTTTTTCAGTGCAACTCACTCATATACTATGTACTACAATGTGCGTTTCTTATATTCTAAGTTTTTCAGTGCAACTCACTCATATACTATGTACTACACTGTGCGTTTCTTATATTCTAAGTTTTTCAGTGCAACTCACTCATATACTATGTACTACACTGTGCGTTTCTTATATTCCAAGTTTTTCAGTGCAACTCACTCATATACTATGTACTACACTGTGCATTTCGTGTAATGCGGGTTTTTCAGTAAATTCTAAGTTTTTCAGTGCAACTCACTCATATACTATGTACTACACTGTGCGTTTCTTATATTCTAAGTTTTTCAGTGCAACTCACTCATATACTATGTACTACACTGTGCGTTTCTTATATTCTAAGTTTTTCAGTGCAACTCACTCATATACTATGTACTACACTGTGCGTTTCTTATATTCTAAGTTTTTCAGTGCAACTCACTCATATACTATGTACTACACTGTGCGTTTCTTATATTCTAAGTTTTTCAGTGCAACTCACTCATATACTATGTACTACACTGTGCGTTTCTTATATTCTAAGTTTTTCAGTGCAACTCACTCATATACTATGTACTACACTGTGCGTTTCTTATATTCTAAGTTTTTCAGTGCAACTCACTCATATAATATGTACTACACTGTGCGTTTCTTATATTCTAAGTTTTTCAGTGCAACTCACTCATATACTATGTACTACACTTTGCGTTTCTTATATTCTAAGTTTTTCAGTGCAACTCACTCATATACTATGTACTACACTGTGCGTTTCTTATATTCTAAGTTTTTCAGTGCAACTCACTCATATACTATGTACTACACTGTGCGTTTCTTATATTCTAAGTTTTTCAGTGCAACTCACTCATATACTATGTACTACACTGTGCATTTCGTGTAATGCGGGTTTTTCAGTAAATTCTAAGTTTTTCAGTGCAACTCACTCATATACTATGTACTACACTGTGCGTTTCTTATATTCTAAGTTTTTCAGTGCAACTCACTCATATACTATGTACTACACTGTGCGTTTCTTATATTCTAAGTTTTTCAGTGCAACTCACTCATATACTATGTACTACACTGTGCATTTCGTGTAATGCGGGTTTTTCAGTAAATTCTAAGTTTTTCAGTGCAACTCACTCATATACTATGTACTACACTGTGCGTTTCTTATATTCTAAGTTTTTCAGTGCAACTCACTCATATACTATGTACTACACTGTGCGTTTCTTATATTCTAAGTTTTTCAGTGCAACTCACTCATATACTATGTACTACACTGTGCGTTTCTTATATTCTAAGTTTTTCAGTGCAACTCACTCATATACTATGTACTACACTGTGCGTTTCTTATATTCTAAGTTTTTCAGTGCAACTCACTCATATACTATGTACTACACTGTGCGTTTCTTATATTCTAAGTTTTTCAGTGCAACTCACTCATATACTATGTACTACACTGTGCGTTTCTTATATTCTAAGTTTTTCAGTGCAACTCACTCATATACTATGTACTACACTGTGCGTTTCTTATATTCTAAGTTTTTCAGTGCAACTCACTCATATACTATGTACTACACTGTGCGTTTCTTATATTCTAAGTTTTTCAGTGCAACTCACTCATATACTATGTACTACACTGTGCGTTTCTTAAATTCTAAGTTTTTCAGTGCAACTCACTCATATACTATGTACTACACTGTGCGTTTCTTATATTCTAAGTTTTTCAGTGCAACTCACTCATATACTATGTACTACACAGTGCGTTTCTTATATTCCAAGTTTTTCAGTGCAACTCACTCATATACTATGTACTACACTGTGCATTTCGTGTAATGCGGGTTTTTCAGTAAATTCTAAGTTTTTCAGTGCAACTCACTCATATACTATGTACTACACTGTGCGTTTCTTATATTCTAAGTTTTTCAGTGCAACTCACTCATATACTATGTACTACACTGTGCGTTTCTTATATTCTAAGTTTTTCAGTGCAACTCACTCATATACTATGTACTACACTGTGCGTTTCTTATATTCTAAGTTTTTCAGTGCAACTCACTCATATACTATGTACTACACTGTGCGTTTCTCTAAATTCTAAGTTTTTTAGTGCAACTCACTCATATACTATGTACTACACTGTGCGTTTCTTATATTCTAAGTTTTTCAGTGCAACTCACTCATATACTATGTACTACACTGTGTGTTTCTTATATTCTAAGTTTTTCAGTGCAACTCACTCATATACTATGTACTACACTGTGCGTTTCTTATATTCTAAGTTTTTCAGTGCAACTCACTCATATACTATGTACTACACTGTGCGTTTCTTATATTCTAAGTTTTTCAGTGCAACTCACTCATATACTATGTACTACACTGTGCGTTTCTTAAATTCTAAGTTTTTCAGTGCAACTCACTCATATACTATGTACTACACTGTGCGTTTCTTATATTCTAAGTTTTTCAGTGCAACTCACTCATATACTATGTACTACACTGTGCGTTTCTTATATTCTAAGTTTTTCAGTGCAACTCACTCATATACTATGTACTACACTGTGCGTTTCTTAAATTCTAAGTTTTTCAGTGCAACTCACTCATATACTATGTACTACACTGTGCGTTTCTTATATTCTAAGTTTTTCAGTGCAACTCACTCATATACTATGTACTACACTGTGCGTTTCTTATATTCTACGTTTTTCAGTGCAACTCACTCATATACTATGTACTACACTGTGCGTTTCTTATATTCTAAGTTTTTCAGTGCAACTCACTCATATACTATGTACTACACTGTGCATTTCGTGTAATGCGGTTTTTTCAGTAAATTCTAAGTTTTTCAGTGCAACTCACTCATATACTATGTACTACACTGTGCGTTTCTTATATTCTAAGTTTTTCAGTGCAACTCACTCATATACTATGTACTACACTGTGAGTTTCTTATATTCTAAGTTTTTCAGTGCAACTCACTCATATACTATGTACTACACTGTGCGTTTCTTATATTCTAAGTTTTTGAGTGCAACTCACTCATATACTATGTACTACACTGTGCGTTTCTTATATTCTAAGTTTTTCATTGCAACTCACTCATATACTATGTACTACACTGTGCGTTTCTTATATTCTAAGTTTTTCAGTGCAACTCACTCATATACTATGTACTACACTGTGCGTTTCTTATATTCTAAGTTTTTCAGTGCAACTCACTCATATACTATGTACTACACTGTGCGTTTCTTATATTCTAGAGTTTTTCAGTGCAACTCACTCATATACTATGTACTACACTGTGCATTTCGTGTAATGCGGGTTTTTCAGTAAATACTAAGTTTTTCAGTGCAACTCACTCATATACTATGTACTACACTGTGCGTTTCTTATATTCTAAGTTTTTCAGTGCAACTCACTCATATACTATGTAGTACACTGTGCGTTTCTTAAATTCTAAGTTTTTCAGTGCAACTCACTCATATACTATGTACTACACTGTGCGTTTCTTATATTCTAAGTTTTTCAGTGCAACTCACTCATATACTATGTACTACACTGTGCGTTTCTTAAATTCTAAGTTTTTCAGTGCAACTCACTCATATACTATGTACTACACTGTGCGTTTCTTATATTCTAAGTTTTTCAGTGCAACTCACTCATATACTATGTACTACACTGTGCGTTTCTTATATTCTAAGTTTTTCAGTGCAACTCACTCATATACTATGTACTACACTGTGCGTTTCTTATATTCTAAGTTTTTCAGTGCAACTCACTCATATACTATGTACTACACTGTGCATTTCGTGTAATGCGGGTTTTTCAGTAAATTCTAAGTTTTTCAGTGCAACTCACTCATATACTATGTACTACACTGTGCGTTTCTTATATTCTAAGTTTTTCAGTGCAACTCACTCATATACTATGTACTACACTGTGCGTTTCTTATATTCTAAGTTTTTGAGTGCAACTCACTCATATACTATGTACTACACTGTGCGTTTCTTATATTCTAAGTTTTTGAGTGCAACTCACTCATATACTATGTACTACACTGTGCGTTTCTTATATTCTAAGTTTTTCAGTGCAACTCACTCATATACTATGTACTACACTGTGCGTTTCTTATATTCTAAGTTTTTCAGTGCAACTCACTCATATACTATGTACTACACTGTGCGTTTCTTATATTCTAAGTTTTTCAGTGCAACTCACTCATATACTATGTACTACACTGTGCATTTCGTGTAATGCGGGTTTTTCAGTAAATTCTAAGTTTTTCAGTGCAACTCACTCATATACTATGTACTACACTGTGCGTTTCTTATATTCTAAGTTTTTCAGTGCAACTCACTCATATACTATGTACTACACTGTGCGTTTCTTAAATTCTAAGTTTTTCAGTGCAACTCACTCATATACTATGTACTACACTGTGCGTTTCTTATATTCTAAATTTTTCAGTGCAACTCACTCATATACTATGTACTACACTGTGCGTTTCTTATATTCTAAGTTTTTCAGTGCAACTCACTCATATAATATGTACTACACTGTGCGTTTCTTATATTCTAAGTTTTTCAGTGCAACTCACTCATATACTATGTACTACACTGTGCGTTTCTTATATTCTAAGTTTTTCAGTGCAACTCACTCATATACTATGTACTACACTGTGCGTTTCTTATATTCTAAGTTTTTCAGTGCAACTCACTCATATACTATGTACTACACTGTGCGTTTCTTATATTCTAAGTTTTTCAGTGCAACTCACTCATATACTATGTACTACACTGTGCGTTTCTTAAATTCTAAGTTTTTCAGTGCAACTCACTCATATACTATGTACTACACTGTGCGTTTCTTATATTCTAAGTTTTTCAGTGCAACTCACTCATATAATATGTACTACACTGTGCGTTTCTTATATTCTAAGTTTTTCAGTGCAACTCACTCATATACTATGTACTACACTGTGCGTTTCTTATATTCTAAGTTTTTCAGTGCAACTCACTCATATACTATGTACTACACTGTGCGTTTCTTATATTCTAAGTTTTTCAGTGCAACTCACTCATATACTATGTACTACACTGTGCGTTTCTTATATTCTAAGTTTTTCAGTGCAACTCACTCATATACTATGTACTACACTGTGCGTTTCTTATATTCTAAGTTTTTCAGTGCAACTCACTCATATACTATGTACTACACTGTGCGTTTCTTATATTCTAAGTTTTTCAGTGCAACTCACTCATATACTATGTACTACACTGTGCGTTTCTTATATTCTAAGTTTTTCAGTGCAACTCACTCATATACTATGTACTACACTGTGCGTTTCTTATATTCTAAGTTTTTCAGTGCAACTCACTCATATACTATGTACTACACTGTGCGTTTCTTATATTCTAAGTTTTTCATTGCAACTCACTCATATACTATGTACTACACTGTGCGTTTCTTATATTCTAAGTTTTTCAGTGCAACTCACTCATATACTATGTACTACACTGTGCGTTTCTTATATTCTAAGTTTTTCAGTGCAACTCACTCATATACTATGTACTACACTGTGCGTTTCTTATATTCTAGAGTTTTTCAGTGCAACTCACTCATATACTATGTACTACACTGTGCATTTCGTGTAATGCGGGTTTTTCAGTAAATTCTAAGTTTTTCAGTGCAACTCACTCATATACTATGTACTACACTGTGCGTTTCTTATATTCTAAGTTTTTCAGTGCAACTCACTCATATACTATGTAGTACACTGTGCGTTTCTTAAATTCTAAGTTTTTCAGTGCAACTCACTCATATACTATGTACTACACTGTGCGTTTCTTATATTCTAAGTTTTTCAGTGCAACTCACTCATATACTATGTACTACACTGTGCGTTTCTTAAATTCTAAGTTTTTCAGTGCAACTCACTCATATACTATGTACTACACTGTGCGTTTCTTATATTCTAAGTTTTTCAGTGCAACTCACTCATATACTATGTACTACACTGTGCGTTTCTTATATTCTAAGTTTTTCAGTGCAACTCACTCATATACTATGTACTACACTGTGCGTTTCTTATATTCTAAGTTTTTCAGTGCAACTCACTCATATACTATGTACTACACTGTGCATTTCGTGTAATGCGGGTTTTTCAGTACATTCTAAGTTTTTCAGTGCAACTCACTCATATACTATGTACTACACTGTGCGTTTCTTATATTCTAAGTTTTTCAGTGCAACTCACTCATATACTATGTACTACACTGTGCGTTTCTTATATTCTAAGTTTTTGAGTGCAACTCACTCATATACTATGTACTACACTGTGCGTTTCTTATATTCTAAGTTTTTGAGTGCAACTCACTCATATACTATGTACTACACTGTGCGTTTCTTATATTCTAAGTTTTTCAGTGCAACTCACTCATATACTATGTACTACACTGTGCGTTTCTTATATTCTAAGTTTTTCAGTGCAACTCACTCATATACTATGTACTACACTGTGCGTTTCTTATATTCTAAGTTTTTCAGTGCAACTCACTCATATACTATGTACTACACTGTGCATTTCGTGTAATGCGGGTTTTTCAGTAAATTCTAAGTTTTTCAGTGCAACTCACTCATATACTATGTACTACACTGTGCGTTTCTTATATTCTAACTTTTTCAGTGCAACTCACTCATATACTATGTACTACACTGTGCGTTTCTTAAATTCTAAGTTTTTCAGTGCAACTCACTCATATACTATGTACTACACTGTGCGTTTCTTATATTCTAAGTTTTTCAGTGCAACTCACTCATATACTATGTACTACACTGTGCGTTTCTTATATTCTAAGTTTTTCAGTGCAACTCACTCATATACTATGTACTACACTGTGCGTTTCTTATATTCTAAGTTTTTCAGTGCAACTCACTCATATACTATGTACTACACTGTGCGTTTCTTATATTCTAAGTTTTTCATTGCAACTCACTCATATACTATGTACTACACTGTGCGTTTCTTATATTCTAAGTTTTTCAGTGCAACTCACTCATATACTATGTACTACACTGTGCGTTTCTTATATTCTAAGTTTTTCAGTGCAACTCACTCATATACTATGTACTACACTGTGCGTTTCTTATATTCTAGAGTTTTTCAGTGCAACTCACTCATATACTATGTACTACACTGTGCATTTCGTGTAATGCGGGTTTTTCAGTAAATTCTAAGTTTTTCAGTGCAACTCACTCATATACTATGTACTACACTGTGCGTTTCTTATATTCTAAGTTTTTCAGTGCAACTCACTCATATACTATGTAGTACACTGTGCGTTTCTTAAATTCTAAGTTTTTCAGTGCAACTCACTCATATACTATGTACTACACTGTGCGTTTCTTATATTCTAAGTTTTTCAGTGCAACTCACTCATATACTATGTACTACACTGTGCGTTTCTTAAATTCTAAGTTTTTCAGTGCAACTCACTCATATACTATGTACTACACTGTGCGTTTCTTATATTCTAAGTTTTTCAGTGCAACTCACTCATATACTATGTACTACACTGTGCGTTTCTTATATTCTAAGTTTTTCAGTGCAACTCACTCATATACTATGTACTACACTGTGCGTTTCTTATATTCTAAGTTTTTCAGTGCAACTCACTCATATACTATGTACTACACTGTGCATTTCGTGTAATGCGGGTTTTTCAGTACATTCTAAGTTTTTCAGTGCAACTCACTCATATACTATGTACTACACTGTGCGTTTCTTATATTCTAAGTTTTTCAGTGCAACTCACTCATATACTATGTACTACACTGTGCGTTTCTTATATTCTAAGTTTTTGAGTGCAACTCACTCATATACTATGTACTACACTGTGCGTTTCTTATATTCTAAGTTTTTGAGTGCAACTCACTCATATACTATGTACTACACTGTGCGTTTCTTATATTCTAAGTTTTTCAGTGCAACTCACTCATATACTATGTACTACACTGTGCGTTTCTTATATTCTAAGTTTTTCAGTGCAACTCACTCATATACTATGTACTACACTGTGCGTTTCTTATATTCTAAGTTTTTCAGTGCAACTCACTCATATACTATGTACTACACTGTGCATTTCGTGTAATGCGGGTTTTTCAGTAAATTCTAAGTTTTTCAGTGCAACTCACTCATATACTATGTACTACACTGTGCGTTTCTTATATTCTAAGTTTTTCAGTGCAACTCACTCATATACTATGTACTACACTGTGCGTTTCTTAAATTCTAAGTTTTTCAGTGCAACTCACTCATATACTATGTACTACACTGTGCGTTTCTTATATTCTAAATTTTTCAGTGCAACTCACTCATATACTATGTACTACACTGTGCGTTTCTTATATTCTAAGTTTTTCAGTGCAACTCACTCATATACTATGTACTACACTGTGCGTTTCTTAAATTCTAAGTTTTTCAGTGCAACTCACTCATATACTATGTACTACACTGTGCGTTTCTTATATTCTAAGTTTTTCAGTGCAACTCACTCATATAATATGTACTACACTGTGCGTTTCTTATATTCTAAGTTTTTCAGTGCAACTCACTCATATACTATGTACTACACTGTGCGTTTCTTATATTCTAAGTTTTTCAGTGCAACTCACTCATATACTATGTACTACACTGTGCGTTTCTTATATTCTAAGTTTTTCAGTGCAACTCACTCATATACTATGTACTACACTGTGCGTTTCTTATATTCTAAGTTTTTCAGTGCAACTCACTCATATACTATGTACTACACTGTGCGTTTCTTATATTCTAAGTTTTTCAGTGCAACTCACTCATATACTATGTACTACACTGTGCGTTTCTTATATTCTAAGTTTTTCAGTGCAACTCACTCATATACTATGTACTACACTGTGCATTTCGTGTAATGCGGGTTTTTCAGTAAATTCTAAGTTTTTCAGTGCAACTCACTCATATACTATGTACTACACTGTGCGTTTCTTATATTCTAAGTTTTTCAGTGCAAGTCACTCATATACTATGTACTACACTGTGCGTTTCTTATATTCTAAGTTTTTGAGTGCAACTCACTCATATACTATGTACTACACTGTGCGGTTCTTATATTCTAAGTTTTTCAGTGCAACTCACTCATATACTATGTACTACACTGTGCGTTTCTTATATTCTAAGTTTTTCAGTGCAACTCACTCATATACTATGTACTACACTGTGCGTTTCTTATATTCTAAGTTTTTGAGTGCAACTCACTCATATACTATGTACTACACTGTGCGTTTCTTATATTCTAAGTTTTTCAGTGCAACTCACTCATATTCTATGTACTACACTGTGCGTTTCTTATATTCTAAGTTTTTCAGTGCAACTCACTCATATACTATGTACTACACTGTGCGTTTCTTATATTCTAAGTTTTTCAGTGCAACTCACTCATATACTATGTACTACACTGTGCGTTTCTTATATTCTAAGTTTTTCAGTGCAACTCACTCATATACTATGTACTACACTGTGCGTTTCTTATATTCTAAGTTTTTCAGTGCAACTCACTCATATACTATGTACTACACTGTGCGTTTCTTATATTCTAAGTTTTTCAGTGCAACTCACTCATATACTATGTACTACACTGTGCGTTTCTTATATTCTAAGTTTTTCAGTGCAACTCACTCATATACTATGTACTACACTGTGCATTTCGTGTAATGCGGGTTTTTCAGTAAATTCTAAGTTTTTCAGTGCAACTCACTCATATACTATGTACTACACTGTGCGTTTCTTATATTCTAAGTTTTTCAGTGCAACTCACTCATATACTATGTACTACACTGTGCGTTTCTTATATTCTAAGTTTTTCAGTGCAACTCACTCATATACTATGTACTACACTGTGTGTTTCTTATATTCTAAGTTTTTCAGTGCAACTCACTCATATACTATGTACTACACTGTGCGTTTCTTATATTCTAAGTTTTTCAGTGCAACTCACTCATATACTATGTACTACACTGTGCGTTTCTTATATTCTAAGTTTTTCAGTGCAACTCACTCATATACTATGTACTACACTGTGCGTTTCTTAAATTCTAAGTTTTTCAGTGCAACTCACTCATATACTATGTACTACACTGTGCGTTTCTTATATTCTAAGTTTTTCAGTGCAACTCACTCATATACTATGTACTACACTGTGCGTTTCTTATATTCTAAGTTTTTCAGTGCAACTCACTCATATACTATGTACTACACTGTGCGTTTCTTATATTCTAAGTTTTTCAGTGCAACTCACTCATATACTATGTACTACACTGTGCATTTCGTGTAATGCGGGTTTTTCAGTAAATTCTAAGTTTTTCAGTGCAACTCACTCATATACTATGTACTACACTGTGCGTTTCTTATATTCTAAGTTTTTCAGTGCAAGTCACTCATATACTATGTACTACACTGTGCGTTTCTTATATTCTAAGTTTTTGAGTGCAACTCACTCATATACTATGTACTACACTGTGCGGTTCTTATATTCTAAGTTTTTCAGTGCAACTCACTCATATACTATGTACTACACTGTGCGTTTCTTATATTCTAAGTTTTTCAGTGCAACTCACTCATATACTATGTACTACACTGTGCGTTTCTTATATTCTAAGTTTTTGAGTGCAACTCACTCATATACTATGTACTACACTGTGCGTTTCTTATATTCTAAGTTTTTCAGTGCAACTCACTCATATTCTATGTACTACACTGTGCGTTTCTTATATTCTAAGTTTTTCAGTGCAACTCACTCATATACTATGTACTACACTGTGCGTTTCTTATATTCTAAGTTTTTCAGTGCAACTCACTCATATACTATGTACTACACTGTGCGTTTCTTATATTCTAAGTTTTTCAGTGCAACTCACTCATATACTATGTACTACACTGTGCGTTTCTTATATTCTAAGTTTTTCAGTGCAACTCACTCATATACTATGTACTACACTGTGCGTTTCTTATATTCTAAGTTTTTCAGTGCAACTCACTCATATACTATGTACTACACTGTGCGTTTCTTATATTCTAAGTTTTTCAGTGCAACTCACTCATATACTATGTACTACACTGTGCATTTCGTGTAATGCGGGTTTTTCAGTAAATTCTAAGTTTTTCAGTGCAACTCACTCATATACTATGTACTACACTGTGCGTTTCTTATATTCTAAGTTTTTCAGTGCAACTCACTCATATACTATGTACTACACTGTGCGTTTCTTATATTCTAAGTTTTTCAGTGCAACTCACTCATATACTATGTACTACACTGTGCGTTTCTTATATTCTAATTTTTTGAGTGCAACTCACTCATATACTATGTACTACACTGTGCGTTTCTTATATTCTAAGTTTTTCAGTGCAACTCACTCATATACTATGTACTACACTGTGCGTTTCTTATATTCTAAGTTTTTCAGTGCAACTCACTCATATACTATGTACTACACTGTGCGTTTCTTATATTCTAAGTTTTTCAGTGCAACTCACTCATATACTATGTACTACACTGTGCGTTTCTTATATTCTAAGTTTTTCAGTGCAACTCACTCATATACTATGTACTACACTGTGCGTTTCTTATATTCTAAGTTTTTCAGTGCAACTCACTCATATACTATGTACTACACTGTGCGTTTCTTATATTCTAAGTTTTTCAGTGCAACTCACTCATATACTATGTACTACACTGTGCGTTTCTTATATTCTAAGTTTTTCAGTGCAACTCACTCATATACTATGTACTACACTGTGCGTTTCTTATATTCTAAGTTTTTCAGTGCAACTCACTCATATACTATGTACTACACTGTGCGTTTCTTAAATTCTAAGTTTTTCAGTGCAACTCACTCATATACTATGTACTACACTGTGCGTTTCTTATATTCTAAGTTTTTCAGTGCAACTCACTCATATATTATGTACTACACTGTGCGTTTCTTATATTCTAAGTTTTTCAGTGCAACTCACTCATATACTATGTACTACACTGTGCGTTTCTTATATTCTAAGTTTTTAAGTGCAACTCACTCATATACTATGTACTACACTGTGCGTTTCTTATATTCTAAGTTTTTCAGTGCAACTCACTCATATACTATGTACTACACTGTGCGTTTCTTATATTCTAAGTTTTTCAGTGCAACTCACTCATATACTATGTACTACACTGTGCGTTTCTTATATTCTAAGTTTTTCAGTGCAACTCACTCATATACTATGTACTTCACTGTGCGTTTCTTATATTCTAAGTTTTTCAGTGCAACTCACTCATATACTATGTACTACACTGTGCGTTTCTTATATTCTAAGTTTTTCAGTGCAACTCACTCATATACTATGTACTACACTGTGCGTTTCTTATATTCTAAGTTTTTCAGTGCAACTCACTCATATACTATGTACTACACTGTGCGTTTCTTATATTCTAAGTTTTTCAGTGCAACTCACTCATATACTATGTACTACACTGTGCGTTTCTTATATTCTAAGTTTTTCAGTGCAACTCACTCATATACTATGTACTACACTGTGCGTTTCTTATATTCTAAGTTTTTCAGTGCAACTCACTCATATACTATGTACTACACTGTGCGTTTCTTATATTCTAAGTTTTTCAGTGCAACTCACTGATATACTATGTACTACACTGTGCGTTTCTTATATTCTAAGTTTTTCAGTGCAACTCACTCATATACTATGTACTACACTGTGCGTTTCTTATATTCTAAGTTTTTCAGTGCAACTCACTCATATACTATGTACTACACTGTGCGTTTCTTATATTCTAGAGTTTTTCAGTGCAACTCACTCATATACTATGTACTACACTGTGCATTTCGTGTAATGCGGGTTTTTCAGTAAATTCTAAGTTTTTCAGTGCAACTCACTCATATACTATGTACTACACTGTGCGTTTCTTATATTCTAAGTTTTTCAGTGCAACTCACTCATATACTATGTACTACACTGTGCATTTCGTGTAATGCGGGTTTTTCAGTAAATTCTAAGTTTTTCAGTGCAACTCACTCATATACTATGTACTACACTGTGCGTTTCTTAAATTCTAAGTTTTTCAGTGCAACTCACTCATATACAATGTACTACACTGTGCGTTTCTTATATTCTAAGTTTTTCAGTGCAACTCACTCATATACTATGTACTACACTGTGCGTTTCTTATATTCTAAGTTTTTCAGTGCAACTCACTCATATACTATGTACTACACTGTGCGTTTCTCTAAATTCTAAGTTTTTCAGTGCAACTCACTCATATACTATGTACTACACTGTGCGTTTCTCTAAATTCTAAGTTTTTCAGTGCAACTCACTCATATACTATGTACTACACTGTGCGTTTCTTATATTCTAAGTTTTTCAGTGCAACTCACTCATATACTATGTTCTACACTGTGCGTTTCTTATATTCTAAGTTTTTCAGTGCAACTCACTCATATACTATGTACTACACTGTGCGTTTCTTATATACTAAGTTTTTCAGTGCAACTCACTCATATACTATGTACTACACTGTGCGTTTCTTATATTCTAAGTTTTTCAGTGCAACTCACTCATATACTATGTACTACACTGTGCGTTTCTTATATTCTAAGTTTTTCAGTGCAACTCACTCATATACTATGTACTACACTGTGCGTTTCTTATATTCTAAGTTTTTCAGTGCAACTCACTCATATACTATGTACTACACTGTGCGTTTCTTATATTCTAAGTTTTTCAGTGCAACTCACTCATATAATATGTACTACACTGTGCATTTCGTGTAATGCGGGTTTTTCAGTAAATTCTAAAATTTTCAGTGCAACTCACTCATATACTATGTACTACACTGTGCGTTTCTTATATTCTAAGTTTTTCAGTGCAACTCACTCATATACTATGTACTACACTGTGCGTTTCTTATATTCTAAGTTTTTCAGTGCAACTCACTCATATACTATGTACTACACTGTGCGTTTCTTATATTCTAAGTTTTTCAGTGCAACTCACTCATATACTATGTACTACACTGTGCGTTTCTTATATTCTAAGTTTTTCAGTGCAACTCATTCATATACTATGTACTACACTGTGCATTTCGTGTAATGCGGGTTTTTCAGTAAATTCTAAGTTTTTCAGTGCAACTCACTCATATACTATGTACTACACTGTGCGTTTCTTATATTCTAAATTTTTCAGTGCAACTCACTCATATACTATGTACTACACTGTGCGTTTCTTATATTCTCAGTTTTTCAGTGCAACTCACTCATATACTATGTACTACACTGTGCGTTTCTTATATTCTAAGTTTTTCAGTGCAACTCACTCATATACTATGTACTACACTGTGCGTTTATTATATTCTAAGTTTTTCAGTGCAACTCACTCATATACTATGTACTACACTGTGCGTTTCTTATATTCTAAGTTTTTCAGTGCAACTCACTCATATACTATGTACTACACTGTGCGTTTCTTATATTCTAAGTTTTTCAGTGCAACTCACTCATATACTATGTACTACACTGTGCGTTTCTTATATTCTAAGTTTTTCAGTGCAACTCACTCATATACTATGTACTACACTGTGCGTTTCTTATATTCTAAGTTTTTCAGTGCAACTCACTCATATACTATGTACTACACTGTGCATTTCGTGTAATGCGGGTTTTTCAGTAAATTCTAAGTTTTTCAGTGCAACTCACTCATATACTATGTACTACACTGTGCGTTTCTTATATTCTAAGTTTTTCAGTGCAACTCACTCATATACTATGTACTACACTGTGCGTTTCTTAAATTCTAAGTTTTTCAGTGCAACTCACTCATATACTATGTACTACACTGTGCGTTTCTTATATTCTAAATTTTTCAGTGCAACTCACTCATATACTATGTACTACACTGTGCGTTTCTTATATTCTAAGTTTTTCAGTGCAACTCACTCATATACTATGTACTACACTGTGCGTTTCATAAATTCTAAGTTTTTCAGTGCAACTCACTCATATACTATGTACTACACTGTGCGTTTCTTATATTCTAAGTTTTTCAGTGCAACTCACTCATATAATATGTACTACACTGTGCGTTTCTTATATTCTAAGTTTTTCAGTGCAACTCACTCATATACTATGTACTACACTGTGCGTTTCTTATATTCTAAGTTTTTCAGTGCAACTCACTCATATACTATGTACTACACTGTGCGTTTCTTATATTCTAAGTTTTTCAGTGCAACTCACTCATATACTATGTACTACACTGTGCGTTTCTTATATTCTAAGTTTTTCAGTGCAACTCACTCATATACTATGTACTACACTGTGCGTTTCTTATATTCTAAGTTTTTCAGTGCAACTCACTCATATACTATGTACTACACTGTGCGTTTCTTATATTCTAAGTTTTTCAGTGCAACTCACTCATATACTATGTACTACACTGTGCGTTTCTTATATTCTAAGTTTTTCAGTGCAACTCACTCATATACTATGTACTACACTGTGCGTTTCTTATATTCTAAGTTTTTCAGTGCAACTCACTGATATACTATGTACTACACTGTGCGTTTCTTATATTCTAAGTTTTTCAGTGCAACTCACTCATATACTATGTACTACACTGTGCGTTTCTTATATTCTAAGTTTTTCAGTGCAACTCACTCATATACTATGTACTACACTGTGCGTTTCTTATATTCTAGAGTTTTTCAGTGCAACTCACTCATATACTATGTACTACACTGTGCATTTCGTGTAATGCGGGTTTTTCAGTAAATTCTAAGTTTTTCAGTGCAACTCACTCATATACTATGTACTACACTGTGCGTTTCTTATATTCTAAGTTTTTCAGTGCAACTCACTCATATACTATGTACTACACTGTGCATTTCGTGTAATGCGGGTTTTTCAGTAAATTCTAAGTTTTTCAGTGCAACTCACTCATATACTATGTACTACACTGTGCGTTTCTTAAATTCTAAGTTTTTCAGTGCAACTCACTCATATACAATGTACTACACTGTGCGTTTCTTATATTCTAAGTTTTTCAGTGCAACTCACTCATATACTATGTACTACACTGTGCGTTTCTTATATTCTAAGTTTTTCAGTGCAACTCACTCATATACTATGTACTACACTGTGCGTTTCTCTAAATTCTAAGTTTTTCAGTGCAACTCACTCATATACTATGTACTACACTGTGCGTTTCTCTAAATTCTAAGTTTTTCAGTGCAACTCACTCATATACTATGTACTACACTGTGCGTTTCTTATATTCTAAGTTTTTCAGTGCAACTCACTCATATACTATGTTCTACACTGTGCGTTTCTTATATTCTAAGTTTTTCAGTGCAACTCACTCATATACTATGTACTACACTGTGCGTTTCTTATATACTAAGTTTTTCAGTGCAACTCACTCATATACTATGTACTACACTGTGCGTTTCTTATATTCTAAGTTTTTCAGTGCAACTCACTCATATACTATGTACTACACTGTGCGTTTCTTATATTCTAAGTTTTTCAGTGCAACTCACTCATATACTATGTACTACACTGTGCGTTTCTTATATTCTAAGTTTTTCAGTGCAACTCACTCATATACTATGTACTACACTGTGCGTTTCTTATATTCTAAGTTTTTCAGTGCAACTCACTCATATAATATGTACTACACTGTGCATTTCGTGTAATGCGGGTTTTTCAGTAAATTCTAAAATTTTCAGTGCAACTCACTCATATACTATGTACTACACTGTGCGTTTCTTATATTCTAAGTTTTTCAGTGCAACTCACTCATATACTATGTACTACACTGTGCGTTTCTTATATTCTAAGTTTTTCAGTGCAACTCACTCATATACTATGTACTACACTGTGCGTTTCTTATATTCTAAGTTTTTCAGTGCAACTCACTCATATACTATGTACTACACTGTGCGTTTCTTATATTCTAAGTTTTTCAGTGCAACTCACTCATATACTATGTACTACACTGTGCATTTCGTGTAATGCGGGTTTTTCAGTAAATTCTAAGTTTTTCAGTGCAACTCACTCATATACTATGTACTACACTGTGCGTTTCTTATATTCTAAATTTTTCAGTGCAACTCACTCATATACTATGTACTACACTGTGCGTTTCTTATATTCTCAGTTTTTCAGTGCAACTCACTCATATACTATGTACTACACTGTGCGTTTCTTATATTCTAAGTTTTTCAGTGCAACTCACTCATATACTATGTACTACACTGTGCGTTTATTATATTCTAAGTTTTTCAGTGCAACTCACTCATATACTATGTACTACACTGTGCGTTTCTTATATTCTAAGTTTTTCAGTGCAACTCACTCATATACTATGTACTACACTGTGCGTTTCTTATATTCTAAGTTTTTCAGTGCAACTCACTCATATACTATGTACTACACTGTGCGTTTCTTATATTCTAAGTTTTTCAGTGCAACTCACTCATATACTATGTACTACACTGTGCGTTTCTTATATTCTAAGTTTTTCAGTGCAACTCACTCATATACTATGTACTACACTGTGCATTTCGTGTAATGCGGGTTTTTCAGTAAATTCTAAGTTTTTCAGTGCAACTCACTCATATACTATGTACTACACTGTGCGTTTCTTATATTCTAAGTTTTTCAGTGCAACTCACTCATATACTATGTACTACACTGTGCGTTTCTTAAATTCTAAGTTTTTCAGTGCAACTCACTCATATACTATGTACTACACTGTGCGTTTCTTATATTCTAAATTTTTCAGTGCAACTCACTCATATACTATGTACTACACTGTGCGTTTCTTATATTCTAAGTTTTTCAGTGCAACTCACTCATATACTATGTACTACACTGTGCGTTTCTTAAATTCTAAGTTTTTCAGTGCAACTCACTCATATACTATGTACTACACTGTGCGTTTCTTATATTCTAAGTTTTTCAGTGCAACTCACTCATATAATATGTACTACACTGTGCGTTTCTTATATTCTAAGTTTTTCAGTGCAACTCACTCATATACTATGTACTACACTGTGCGTTTCTTATATTCTAAGTTTTTCAGTGCAACTCACTCATATACTATGTACTACACTGTGCGTTTCTTATATTCTAAGTTTTTCAGTGCAACTCACTCATATACTATGTACTACACTGTGCGTTTCTTATATTCTAAGTTTTTCAGTGCAACTCACTCATATACTATGTACTACACTGTGCGTTTCTTATATTCTAAGTTTTTCAGTGCAACTCACTCATATACTATGTACTACACTGTGCATTTCGTGTAATGCGGGTTTTTCAGTAAATTCTAAGTTTTTCAGTGCAACTCACTCATATACTATGTACTACACTGTGCGTTTCTTATATTCTAAGTTTTTCAGTGCAAGTCACTCATATACTATGTACTACACTGTGCGTTTCTTATATTCTAAGTTTTTGAGTGCAACTCACTCATATACTATGTACTACACTGTGCGGTTCTTATATTCTAAGTTTTTCAGTGCAACTCACTCATATACTATGTACTACACTGTGCGTTTCTTATATTCTAAGTTTTTCAGTGCAACTCACTCATATACTATGTACTACACTGTGCGTTTCTTATATTCTAAGTTTTTGAGTGCAACTCACTCATATACTATGTACTACACTGTGCGTTTCTTATATTCTAAGTTTTTCAGTGCAACTCACTCATATTCTATGTACTACACTGTGCGTTTCTTATATTCTAAGTTTTTCAGTGCAACTCACTCATATACTATGTACTACACTGTGCGTTTCTTATATTCTAAGTTTTTCAGTGCAACTCACTCATATACTATGTACTACACTGTGCGTTTCTTATATTCTAAGTTTTTCAGTGCAACTCACTCATATACTATGTACTACACTGTGCGTTTCTTATATTCTAAGTTTTTCAGTGCAACTCACTCATATACTATGTACTACACTGTGCGTTTCTTATATTCTAAGTTTTTCAGTGCAACTCACTCATATACTATGTACTACACTGTGCGTTTCTTATATTCTAAGTTTTTCAGTGCAACTCACTCATATACTATGTACTACACTGTGCATTTCGTGTAATGCGGGTTTTTCAGTAAATTCTAAGTTTTTCAGTGCAACTCACTCATATACTATGTACTACACTGTGCGTTTCTTATATTCTAAGTTTTTCAGTGCAACTCACTCATATACTATGTACTACACTGTGCGTTTCTTATATTCTAAGTTTTTCAGTGCAACTCACTCATATACTATGTACTACACTGTGTGTTTCTTATATTCTAAGTTTTTCAGTGCAACTCACTCATATACTATGTACTACACTGTGCGTTTCTTATATTCTAAGTTTTTCAGTGCAACTCACTCATATACTATGTACTACACTGTGCGTTTCTTATATTCTAAGTTTTTCAGTGCAACTCACTCATATACTATGTACTACACTGTGCGTTTCTTAAATTCTAAGTTTTTCAGTGCAACTCACTCATATACTATGTACTACACTGTGCGTTTCTTATATTCTAAGTTTTTCAGTGCAACTCACTCATATACTATGTACTACACTGTGCGTTTCTTATATTCTAAGTTTTTCAGTGCAACTCACTCATATACTATGTACTACACTGTGCGTTTCTTATATTCTAATTTTTTGAGTGCAACTCACTCATATACTATGTACTACACTGTGCGTTTCTTATATTCTAAGTTTTTCAGTGCAACTCACTCATATACTATGTACTACACTGTGCGTTTCTTATATTCTAAGTTTTTCAGTGCAACTCACTCATATACTATGTACTACACTGTGCGTTTCTTATATTCTAAGTTTTTCAGTGCAACTCACTCATATACTATGTACTACACTGTGCGTTTCTTATATTCTAAGTTTTTCAGTGCAACTCACTCATATACTATGTACTACACTGTGCGTTTCTTAAATTCTAAGTTTTTCAGTGCAACTCACTCATATACTATGTACTACACTGTGCGTTTCTTATATTCTAAGTTTTTCAGTGCAACTCACTCATATATTATGTACTACACTGTGCGTTTCTTATATTCTAAGTTTTTCAGTGCAACTCACTCATATACTATGTACTACACTGTGCGTTTCTTATATTCTAAGTTTTTAAGTGCAACTCACTCATATACTATGTACTACACTGTGCGTTTCTTATATTCTAAGTTTTTCAGTGCAACTCACTCATATACTATGTACTACACTGTGCGTTTCTTATATTCTAAGTTTTTCAGTGCAACTCACTCATATACTATGTACTACACTGTGCGTTTCTTATATTCTAAGTTTTTCAGTGCAACTCACTCATATACTATGTACTTCACTGTGCGTTTCTTATATTCTAAGTTTTTCAGTGCAACTCACTCATATACTATGTACTACACTGTGCGTTTCTTATATTCTAAGTTTTTCAGTGCAACTCACTCATATACTATGTACTACACTGTGCGTTTCTTATATTCTAAGTTTTTCAGTGCAACTCACTCATATACTATGTACTACACTGTGCGTTTCTTATATTCTAAGTTTTTCAGTGCAACTCACTCATATACTATGTACTACACTGTGCGTTTCTTATATTCTAAGTTTTTCAGTGCAACTCACTCATATACTATGTACTACACTGTGCGTTTCTTATATTCTAAGTTTTTCAGTGCAACTCACTCATATACTATGTACTACACTGTGCGTTTCTTATATTCTAAGTTTTTCAGTGCAACTCACTGATATACTATGTACTACACTGTGCGTTTCTTATATTCTAAGTTTTTCAGTGCAACTCACTCATATACTATGTACTACACTGTGCGTTTCTTATATTCTAAGTTTTTCAGTGCAACTCACTCATATACTATGTACTACACTGTGCGTTTCTTATATTCTAGAGTTTTTCAGTGCAACTCACTCATATACTATGTACTACACTGTGCATTTCGTGTAATGCGGGTTTTTCAGTAAATTCTAAGTTTTTCAGTGCAACTCACTCATATACTATGTACTACACTGTGCGTTTCTTATATTCTAAGTTTTTCAGTGCAACTCACTCATATACTATGTACTACACTGTGCATTTCGTGTAATGCGGGTTTTTCAGTAAATTCTAAGTTTTTCAGTGCAACTCACTCATATACTATGTACTACACTGTGCGTTTCTTAAATTCTAAGTTTTTCAGTGCAACTCACTCATATACAATGTACTACACTGTGCGTTTCTTATATTCTAAGTTTTTCAGTGCAACTCACTCATATACTATGTACTACACTGTGCGTTTCTTATATTCTAAGTTTTTCAGTGCAACTCACTCATATACTATGTACTACACTGTGCGTTTCTCTAAATTCTAAGTTTTTCAGTGCAACTCACTCATATACTATGTACTACACTGTGCGTTTCTCTAAATTCTAAGTTTTTCAGTGCAACTCACTCATATACTATGTACTACACTGTGCGTTTCTTATATTCTAAGTTTTTCAGTGCAACTCACTCATATACTATGTTCTACACTGTGCGTTTCTTATATTCTAAGTTTTTCAGTGCAACTCACTCATATACTATGTACTACACTGTGCGTTTCTTATATACTAAGTTTTTCAGTGCAACTCACTCATATACTATGTACTACACTGTGCGTTTCTTATATTCTAAGTTTTTCAGTGCAACTCACTCATATACTATGTACTACACTGTGCGTTTCTTATATTCTAAGTTTTTCAGTGCAACTCACTCATATACTATGTACTACACTGTGCGTTTCTTATATTCTAAGTTTTTCAGTGCAACTCACTCATATACTATGTACTACACTGTGCGTTTCTTATATTCTAAGTTTTTCAGTGCAACTCACTCATATAATATGTACTACACTGTGCATTTCGTGTAATGCGGGTTTTTCAGTAAATTCTAAAATTTTCAGTGCAACTCACTCATATACTATGTACTACACTGTGCGTTTCTTATATTCTAAGTTTTTCAGTGCAACTCACTCATATACTATGTACTACACTGTGCGTTTCTTATATTCTAAGTTTTTCAGTGCAACTCACTCATATACTATGTACTACACTGTGCGTTTCTTATATTCTAAGTTTTTCAGTGCAACTCACTCATATACTATGTACTACACTGTGCGTTTCTTATATTCTAAGTTTTTCAGTGCAACTCACTCATATACTATGTACTACACTGTGCATTTCGTGTAATGCGGGTTTTTCAGTAAATTCTAAGTTTTTCAGTGCAACTCACTCATATACTATGTACTACACTGTGCGTTTCTTATATTCTAAATTTTTCAGTGCAACTCACTCATATACTATGTACTACACTGTGCGTTTCTTATATTCTCAGTTTTTCAGTGCAACTCACTCATATACTATGTACTACACTGTGCGTTTCTTATATTCTAAGTTTTTCAGTGCAACTCACTCATATACTATGTACTACACTGTGCGTTTATTATATTCTAAGTTTTTCAGTGCAACTCACTCATATACTATGTACTACACTGTGCGTTTCTTATATTCTAAGTTTTTCAGTGCAACTCACTCATATACTATGTACTACACTGTGCGTTTCTTATATTCTAAGTTTTTCAGTGCAACTCACTCATATACTATGTACTACACTGTGCGTTTCTTATATTCTAAGTTTTTCAGTGCAACTCACTCATATACTATGTACTACACTGTGCGTTTCTTATATTCTAAGTTTTTCAGTGCAACTCACTCATATACTATGTACTACACTGTGCATTTCGTGTAATGCGGGTTTTTCAGTAAATTCTAAGTTTTTCAGTGCAACTCACTCATATACTATGTACTACACTGTGCGTTTCTTATATTCTAAGTTTTTCAGTGCAACTCACTCATATACTATGTACTACACTGTGCGTTTCTTAAATTCTAAGTTTTTCAGTGCAACTCACTCATATACTATGTACTACACTGTGCGTTTCTTATATTCTAAATTTTTCAGTGCAACTCACTCATATACTATGTACTACACTGTGCGTTTCTTATATTCTAAGTTTTTCAGTGCAACTCACTCATATACTATGTACTACACTGTGCGTTTCTTAAATTCTAAGTTTTTCAGTGCAACTCACTCATATACTATGTACTACACTGTGCGTTTCTTATATTCTAAGTTTTTCAGTGCAACTCACTCATATAATATGTACTACACTGTGCGTTTCTTATATTCTAAGTTTTTCAGTGCAACTCACTCATATACTATGTACTACACTGTGCGTTTCTTATATTCTAAGTTTTTCAGTGCAACTCACTCATATACTATGTACTACACTGTGCGTTTCTTATATTCTAAGTTTTTCAGTGCAACTCACTCATATACTATGTACTACACTGTGCGTTTCTTATATTCTAAGTTTTTCAGTGCAACTCACTCATATACTATGTACTACACTGTGCGTTTCTTATATTCTAAGTTTTTCAGTGCAACTCACTCATATACTATGTACTACACTGTGCGTTTCTTATATTCTAAGTTTTTCAGTGCAACTCACTCATATACTATGTACTACACTGTGTGTTTCTTATATTCTAAGTTTTTCAGTGCAACTCACTCATATACTATGTACTACACTGTGCGTTTCTTATATTCTAAGTTTTTCAGTGCAACTCACTCATATACTATGTACTACACTGTGCGTTTCTTATATTCTAAGTTTTTCAGTGCAACTCACTCATATACTATGTACTACACTGTGCGTTTCTTAAATTCTAAGTTTTTCAGTGCAACTCACTCATATACTATGTACTACACTGTGCGTTTCTTATATTCTAAGTTTTTCAGTGCAACTCACTCATATACTATGTACTACACTGTGCGTTTCTTATATTCTAAGTTTTTCAGTGCAACTCACTCATATACTATGTACTACACTGTGCGTTTCTTATATTCTAATTTTTTGAGTGCAACTCACTCATATACTATGTACTACACTGTGCGTTTCTTATATTCTAAGTTTTTCAGTGCAACTCACTCATATACTATGTACTACACTGTGCGTTTCTTATATTCTAAGTTTTTCAGTGCAACTCACTCATATACTATGTACTACACTGTGCGTTTCTTATATTCTAAGTTTTTCAGTGCAACTCACTCATATACTATGTACTACACTGTGCGTTTCTTATATTCTAAGTTTTTCAGTGCAACTCACTCATATACTATGTACTACACTGTGCGTTTCTTATATTCTAAGTTTTTCAGTGCAACTCACTCATATACTATGTACTACACTGTGCGTTTCTTATATTCTAAGTTTTTCAGTGCAACTCACTCATATACTATGTACTACACTGTGCGTTTCTTATATTCTAAGTTTTTCAGTGCAACTCACTCATATACTATGTACTACACTGTGCGTTTCTTATATTCTAAGTTTTTCAGTGCAACTCACTCATATACTATGTACTACACTGTGCGTTTCTTAAATTCTAAGTTTTTCAGTGCAACTCACTCATATACTATGTACTACACTGTGCGTTTCTTATATTCTAAGTTTTTCAGTGCAACTCACTCATATATTATGTACTACACTGTGCGTTTCTTATATTCTAAGTTTTTCAGTGCAACTCACTCATATACTATGTACTACACTGTGCGTTTCTTATATTCTAAGTTTTTAAGTGCAACTCACTCATATACTATGTACTACACTGTGCGTTTCTTATATTCTAAGTTTTTCAGTGCAACTCACTCATATACTATGTACTACACTGTGCGTTTCTTATATTCTAAGTTTTTCAGTGCAACTCACTCATATACTATGTACTACACTGTGCGTTTCTTATATTCTAAGTTTTTCAGTGCAACTCACTCATATACTATGTACTTCACTGTGCGTTTCTTATATTCTAAGTTTTTCAGTGCAACTCACTCATATACTATGTACTACACTGTGCGTTTCTTATATTCTAAGTTTTTCAGTGCAACTCACTCATATACTATGTACTACACTGTGCGTTTCTTATATTCTAAGTTTTTCAGTGCAACTCACTCATATACTATGTACTACACTGTGCGTTTCTTATATTCTAAGTTTTTCAGTGCAACTCACTCATATACTATGTACTACACTGTGCGTTTCTTATATTCTAAGTTTTTCAGTGCAACTCACTCATATACTATGTACTACACTGTGCGTTTCTTATATTCTAAGTTTTTCAGTGCAACTCACTCATATACTATGTACTACACTGTGCGTTTCTTATATTCTAAGTTTTTCAGTGCAACTCACTGATATACTATGTACTACACTGTGCGTTTCTTATATTCTAAGTTTTTCAGTGCAACTCACTCATATACTATGTACTACACTGTGCGTTTCTTATATTCTAAGTTTTTCAGTGCAACTCACTCATATACTATGTACTACACTGTGCGTTTCTTATATTCTAGAGTTTTTCAGTGCAACTCACTCATATACTATGTACTACACTGTGCATTTCGTGTAATGCGGGTTTTTCAGTAAATTCTAAGTTTTTCAGTGCAACTCACTCATATACTATGTACTACACTGTGCGTTTCTTATATTCTAAGTTTTTCAGTGCAACTCACTCATATACTATGTACTACACTGTGCATTTCGTGTAATGCGGGTTTTTCAGTAAATTCTAAGTTTTTCAATGCAACTCACTCATATACTATGTACTACACTGTGCGTTTCTTAAATTCTAAGTTTTTCAGTGCAACTCACTCATATACAATGTACTACACTGTGCGTTTCTTATATTCTAAGTTTTTCAGTGCAACTCACTCATATACTATGTACTACACTGTGCGTTTCTTATATTCTAAGTTTTTCAGTGCAACTCACTCATATACTATGTACTACACTGTGCGTTTCTCTAAATTCTAAGTTTTTCAGTGCAACTCACTCATATACTATGTACTACACTGTGCGTTTCTCTAAATTCTAAGTTTTTCAGTGCAACTCACTCATATACTATGTACTACACTGTGCGTTTCTTATATTCTAAGTTTTTCAGTGCAACTCACTCATATACTATGTTCTACACTGTGCGTTTCTTATATTCTAAGTTTTTCAGTGCAACTCACTCATATACTATGTACTACACTGTGCGTTTCTTATATACTAAGTTTTTCAGTGCAACTCACTCATATACTATGTACTACACTGTGCGTTTCTTATATTCTAAGTTTTTCAGTGCAACTCACTCATATACTATGTACTACACTGTGCGTTTCTTATATTCTAAGTTTTTCAGTGCAACTCACTCATATACTATGTACTACACTGTGCGTTTCTTATATTCTAAGTTTTTCAGTGCAACTCACTCATATACTATGTACTACACTGTGCGTTTCTTATATTCTAAGTTTTTCAGTGCAACTCACTCATATAATATGTACTACACTGTGCATTTCGTGTAATGCGGGTTTTTCAGTAAATTCTAAAATTTTCAGTGCAACTCACTCATATACTATGTACTACACTGTGCGTTTCTTATATTCTAAGTTTTTCAGTGCAACTCACTCATATACTATGTACTACACTGTGCGTTTCTTATATTCTAAGTTTTTCAGTGCAACTCACTCATATACTATGTACTACACTGTGCGTTTCTTATATTCTAAGTTTTTCAGTGCAACTCACTCATATACTATGTACTACACTGTGCGTTTCTTATATTCTAAGTTTTTCAGTGCAACTCACTCATATACTATGTACTACACTGTGCATTTCGTGTAATGCGGGTTTTTCAGTAAATTCTAAGTTTTTCAGTGCAACTCACTCATATACTATGTACTACACTGTGCGTTTCTTATATTCTAAATTTTTCAGTGCAACTCACTCATATACTATGTACTACACTGTGCGTTTCTTATATTCTCAGTTTTTCAGTGCAACTCACTCATATACTATGTACTACACTGTGCGTTTCTTATATTCTAAGTTTTTCAGTGCAACTCACTCATATACTATGTACTACACTGTGCGTTTATTATATTCTAAGTTTTTCAGTGCAACTCACTCATATACTATGTACTACACTGTGCGTTTCTTATATTCTAAGTTTTTCAGTGCAACACACTCATATACTATGTACTACACTGTGCGTTTCTTATATTCTAAGTTTTTCAGTGCAACTCACTCATATACTATGTACTACACTGTGCGTTTCTTATATTCTAAGTTTTTCAGTGCAACTCACTCATATACTATGTACTACACTGTGCGTTTCTTATATTCTAAGTTTTTCAGTGCAACTCACTCATATACTATGTACTACACTGTGCGTTTCTTATATTCTAGAGTTTTTCAGTGCAACTCACTCATATACTATGTACTACACTGTGCATTTCGTGTAATGCGGGTTTTTCAGTAAATTCTAAGTTTTTCAGTGCAACTCACTCATATACTATGTACTACACTGTGCGTTTCTTATATTCTAAGTTTTTCAGTGCAACTCACTCATATACTATGTACTACACTGTGCGTTTCTTATATTCTAAGTTTTTCAGTGCAACTCACTCATATACTATGTACTACACTGTGCGTTTCTTATATTCTAAGTTTTTCAGTGCAACTCACTCATACACTATGTACTACACTGTGCGTTTCTTATATTCTAAGTTTTTCAGTGCAACTCACTCATATACTATGTACTACACTGTGCGTTTCTTATATTCTAAGTTTTTCAGTGCAACTCACTCATATACTATGTACTACACTGTGCGTTTCTTAAATTCTAAGTTTTTCAGTGCAACTCACTCATATACAATGTACTACACTGTGCGTTTCTTATATTCTAAGTTTTTCAGTGCAACTCACTCATATACTATGTACTACACTGTGCGTTTCTTATATTCTAAGTTTTTCAGTGCAACTCACTCATATACTATGTACTACACTGTGCGTTTCTCTAAATTCTAAGTTTTTCAGTGCAACTCACTCATATACTATGTATTACACTGTGCGTTTCTCTAAATTCTAAGTTTTTCAGTGCAACTCACTCATATACTATGTACTACACTGTGCGTTTCTTATATTCTAAGTTTTTCAGTGCAACTCACTCATATACTATGTACTACACTGTGCGTTTCTTATATTCTAAGTTTTTCAGTGCAACTCACTCATATACTATGTACTACACTGTGCGTTTCTTATATTCTAAGTTTTTCAGTGCAACTCACTCATATACTATGTACTACACTGTGCGTTTCTTATATTCTAAGTTTTTCAGTGCAACTCACTCATATACTATGTACTACACTGTGCGTTTCTTATATTCTAAGTTTTTCAGTGCAACTCACTCATATACTATGTACTACACTGTGCGTTTCTTATATTCCAGAGTTTTTCAGTGCAACTCACTCATATACTATGTACTACACTGTGCATTTCGTGTAATGCGGGTTTTTCAGTAAATTCTAAGTTTTTGAGTGCAACTCACTCATATACTATGTACTACACTGTGCGTTTCTTATATTCTAAGTTTTTCAGTGCAACTCACTCATATACTATGTACTACACTGTGCGTTTCTTATATTCTAAGTTTTTCAGTGCAACTCACTCATATACTATGTACTACACTGTGCGTTTCTTATATTCTAAGTTTTTCAGTGCAACTCACTCATATACTATGTACTACACTGTGCGTTTATTATATTCTAAGTTTTTCAGTGCAACTCACTCATATACTATGTACTACACTGTGCGTTTCTTATATTCTAAGTTTTTCAGTGCAACTCACTCATATACTATGTACTACACTGTGCGTTTCTTAAATTCTAAGTTTTTCAGTGCAACTCACTCATATACAATGTACTACACTGTGCGTTTCTTATATTCTAAGTTTTTCAGTGCAACTCACTCATATACTATGTACTACACTGTGCATTTCTTATATTCTAAGTTTTTCAGTGCAACTCACTCATATACTATGTACTACACTGTGCGTTTCTCTAAATTCTAAGTTTTTCAGTGCAACTCACTCATATATTATGTACTACACTGTGCGTTTCTCTAAATTCTAAGTTTTTCAGTGCAACTCACTCATATACTATGTACTACACTGTGCGTTTCTTATATTCTAAGTTTTTCAGTGCAACTCACTCATATACTATGTGCTACACTGTGCGTTTCTTATATTCTAAGTTTTTCAGTGCAACTCACTCATATACTATGTACTACACTGTGCGTTTCTTATATTCTAAGTTTTTCAGTGCAACTCACTCATATACTATGTACTACACTGTGCGTTTCTTATATTCTAAGTTTTTCAGTGCAACTCACTCATATACTATGTACTACACTGTGCGTTTCTTATATTCTAAGTTTTTCAGTGCAACTCACTCATATACTATGTACTACACTGTGCGTTTCTTATATTCTAGAGTTTTTCAGTGCAACTCACTCATATACTATGTACTACACTGTGCATTTCGTGTAATGCGGGTTTTTCAGTAAATTCTAAGTTTTTGAGTGCAACTCACTCATATACTATGTACTACACTGTGCGTTTCTTATATTCTAAGTTTTTCAGTGCAACTCACTCATATACTATGTACTACACTGTGCGTTTCTTATATTCTAAGTTTTTCAGTGCAACTCACTCATATACTATGTACTACACTGTGCGTTTCTTATATTCTAAGTTTTTCAGTGCAACTCACTCATATACTATGTACTACACTGTGCGTTTCTTATATTCTAAGTTTTTCAGTGCAACTCACTCATATACTATGTACTACACTGTGCGTTTCTTATATTCTAAGTTTTTCAGTGCAACTCACTCATATACTATGTACTACACTGTGCGTTTCTTCTATTCTAAGTTTTTCAGTGCAACTCACTCATATACTATGTACTACACTGTGCGTTTCTTATATTCTAAGTTTTTCAGTGCAACTCACTCATATACTATGTACTACACTGTGCGTTTCTTATATTCTAAGTTTTTCAGTGCAACTCACTCATATACTATGTACTACACTGTGCGTTTCTTATATTCTAAGTTTTTCAGTGCAACTCACTCATATACTATGTACTACACTATGCGTTTCTTATATTCTAAGTTTTTCAGTGCAACTCACTCATATACTATGTACTACACTGTGCGTTTCTTAAATTCTAAGTTTTTCAGTGCAACTCACTCATATACTATGTACTACACTGTGCGTTTCTTATATTCTAAGTTTTTCAGTGCAACTCACTCATATACTATGTACTACACTGTGCGTTTCTTATATTCTAAGTTTTTCAGTGCAACTCACTCATATACTATGTACTACACTGTGTGTTTCTTATATTCTAGAGTTTTTCAGTGCAACTCACTCATATACTATGTACTACACTGTGCATTTCGTGTAATGCGGGTTTTTCAGTAAATTCTAAGTTTTTCAGTGCAACTCACTCATATACTATGTACTACACTGTGCGTTTCTTATATTCTAAGTTTTTCAGTGCAACTCACTCATATACTATGTACTACACTGTGCGTTTCTCTAAATTCTAAGTTTTTCAGTGCAACTCACTCATATACTATGTACTACACTGTGCGTTTCTCTAAATTCTAAGTTTTTCAGTGCAACTCACTCATATACTATGTACTACACTGTGCGTTTCTTATATTCTAAGTTTTTCAGTGCAACTCACTCATATACTATGTACTACACTGTGCGTTTCTTATATTCTAAGTTTTTCAGTGCAACTCACTCATATACTATGTACTACACTGTGCGTTTCTTATATTCTAAGTTTTTCAGTGCAACTCACTCATATACTATGTACTACACTGTGCGTTTCTTATATTCTAAGTTTTTCAGTGCAACTCACTCATATACTATGTACTACACTGTGCGTTTCTTATATTCTAAGTTTTTCAGTGCAACTCACTCATATACTATGTACTACACTGTGCGTTTCTTATATTCTAAGTTTTTCAGTGCAACTCACTCATATACTATGTACTACACTGTGCGTTTCTTATATTCTAGAGTTTTCCAGTGCAACTCACTCATATAGTATGTACTACACTGTGCATTTCGTGTAATGCGGGTTTTTCAGTAAATTCTAAGTTTTTCAGTGCAACTCACTCATATACTATGTACTACACTGTGCGTTTCTTATATTCTAAGTTTTTCAGTGCAACTCACTCATATACTATGTACTACACTGTGCGTTTCTTATATTCTAAGTTTTTCAGTGCAACTCACTCATATACTATGTACTACACTGTGCGTTTCTTATATTCTAAGTTTTTCAGTGCAACTCACTCATATACTATGTACTACACTGTGCGTTTCTTATATTCTAAGTTTTTCAGTGCAACTCACTCATATACTATGTACTACACTGTGCGTTTCTTATATTCTAAGTTTTTCAGTGCAACTCACTCATATAATATGTACTACACTGTGCATTTCGTGTAATGCGGGTTTTTCAGTAAATTCTAAGTTTTTCAGTGCAACTCACTCATATACTATGTACTACACTGTGCGTTTCTTATATTCTAAGTTTTTCAGTGCAACTCACTCATATACTATGTACTACACTGTGCGTTTCTTATATTCTAAGTTTTTCAGTGCAACTCACTCATATACTTTGTACTACACTGTGCGTTTCTTATATTCTAAGTTTTTCAGTGCAACTCACTCATATAATATGTACTACACTGTGCGTTTCTTATATTCTAAGTTGTTCAGTGCAACTCACTCATATACTATGTACTACACTGTGCGTTTCTTATATTCTAAGTTTTTCAGTGCAACTCACTCATATACTATGTACTACACTGTGCGTTTCTTATATTCTAAGTTTTTCAGTGCAACTCACTCATATACTATGTACTACACTGTGCGTTTCTTAAATTCTAAGTTTTTCAGTGCAACTCACTCATATACTATGTACTACACTGTGCGTTTCTTATATTCTAGAGTTTTTCAGAGCAACTCACTCATATACTATGTACTACACTGTGCATTTCGTGTAATGCGGGTTTTTCAGTAAATTCTAAGTTTTTCAGTGCAACTCACTCATATAATATTTACTACACTGTGCGTTTCTTATATTCTAAGTTTTTCAGTGCAACTCACTCATATACTATGTACTACACTGTGCGTTTCTTATATTCTAAGTTTTTCAGTGCAACTCACTCATATACTATGTACTACACTGTGCGTTTCTTATATTCTAAGTTTTTCAGTGCAACTCACTCATATACTATGTACTACACTGTGCGTTTCTTATATTCTAAGTTTTTCAGTGCAACTCACTCATATACTATGTACTACACTGTGCGTTTCTTATATTCTAAGTTTTTCAGTGCAACTCACTCATATACTATGTACTACACTGTGCGTTTCTTATATTCTAAGTTTTTCAGTGCAACTCACTCATATACTATGTACTACACTGTGCGTTTCTTATATTCTAAGTTTTTCAGTGCAACTCACTCATATACTATGTACTACACTGTGCTTTTCTTATATTCTAAGTTTTTCAGTGCAACTCACTCATATACTATGTACTACACTGTGCGTTTCTTATATTCTAAGTTTTTCAGTGCAACTCACTCATATACTATGTACTACACTGTGCGTTTCTTATATTCTAAGTTTTTCAGTGCAACTCACTCATATACTATGTACTACACTGTGCGTTTCTTATATTCTAAGTTTTTCAGTGCAACTCACTCATATAATATGTACTACACTGTGCATTTCGTGTAATGCGGGTTTTTCAGTAAATTCTAAGTTTTTCAGTGCAACTCACTCATATACTATGTACTACACTGTGCGTTTCTTATATTCTAAGTTTTTCAGTGCAACTCACTCATATACTATGTACTACACTGTGCGTTTCTTATATTCTAAGTTTTTCAGTGCAACTCACTCATATACTTTGTACTACACTGTGCGTTTCCTATATTCTAAGTTTTTCAGTGCAACTCACTCATATACTATGTACTACACTGTGCGTTTCTTATATTCTAAGTTTTTCAGTGCAACTCACTCATATACTATGTACTACACTGTGCGTTTCTTATATTCTAAGTTTTTCAGTGCAACTCACTCATATACTATGTACTACACTGTGCGTTTCTTATATTCTAAGTTTTTCAGTGCAACTCACTTATATACTATGTACTACACTGTGCGTTTCTTAAATTCTAAGTTTTTCAGTGCAACTCACTCATATACAATGTACTACACTGTGCGTTTCTTATATTCTAAGTTTTTCAGTGCAACTCACTCATATACTATGGACTACACTGTGCGTTTCTTATATTCTAAGTTTTTCAGTGCAACTCACTCATATACTATGTACTACACTGTGCGTTTCTCTAAATTCTAAGTTTTTCAGTGCAACTCACTCATATACTATGTACTACACTGTGCGTTTCTCTAAATTCTAAGTTTTTCAGTGCAACTCACTCATATACTATGTACTACACTGTGCGTTTCTTATATTCTAAGTTTTTCAGTGCAACTCACTCATATACTATGTACTACACTGTGCGTTTCTTATATTCTAAGTTTTTCAGTGCAACTCACTCATATACTATGTACTACACTGTGCGTTTCTTATATTCTAAGTTTTTCAGTGCAACTCACTCATATACTATGTACTACACTGTGCGTTTCTTATATTCTAAGTTTTTCAGTGCAACTCACTCATATACTATGTACTACACTGTGCGTTTCTTATATTCTAAGTTTTTCAGTGCAACTCACTCATATACTATGTACTACACTGTGCGTTTCTTATATTCTAAGTTTTTCAGTGCAACTCACTCATATACTATGTACTACACTGTGCGTTTCTTATATTCTAAGTTTTTCAGTGCAACTCACTCATATACTATGTACTACACTGTGCGTTTCTTATATTCTAAGTTTTTGAGTGCAACTCACTCATATACCATGTACTACACTGTGCGTTTCTTATATTCTAAGTTTTTCAGTGCAACTCACTCATATACTATGTACTACACTGTGCGTTTCTTATATTCTAAGTTTTTCAGTGCAACTCACTCATATACTATGTACTACACTGTGCGTTTCTTATATTCTAAGTTTTTCAGTGCAACTCACTCATATAATATGTACTACACTGTGCATTTCGTGTAATGCGGGTTTTTCAGTAAATTCTAAGTTTTTCAGTGCAACTCACTCATATACTATGTACTACACTGTGCGTTTCTTATATTCTAAGTTTTTCAGTGCAACTCACTCATATACTATGTACTACACTGTGCGTTTCTTATATTCTAAGTTTTTCAGTGCAACTCACTCATATACTATGTACTACACTGTGCGTTTCTTATATTCTAGAGTTTTTCAGAGCAACTCACTCATATACTATGTACTACACTGTGCATTTCGTGTAATGCGGGATTTTCAGTAAATTCTAAGTTTTTCAGTGCAACTCACTCATATAATATGTACTACACTGTGCGTTTCTTATATTCTAAGTTTTTCAGTGCAACTCACTCATATACTATGTACTACACTGTGCGTTTCTTATATTCTAAGTTTTTCAGTGCAACTCACTCATATACTATGTACTACACTGTGCTTTTCTTATATTCTAAGTTTTTCAGTGCAACTCACTCATATACTATGTACTACACTGTGCGTTTCTTATATTCTAAGTTTTTAAGTGCAACTCACTCATATACTATGTACTACACTGTGCGTTTCTTATATTCTAAGTTTTTCAGTGCAACTCACTCATATACTATGTACTACACTGTGCGTTTCTTATATTCTAAGTTTTTCAGTGCAACTCACTCATATACTATGTACTACACTGTGCGTTTCTTATATTCTAAGTTTTTCAGTGCAACTCACTCATATAATATGTACTACACTGTGCGTTTCTTATATTCTAAGTTTTTCAGTGCAACTCACTCATATACTATGTACTACACTGTGCGTTTCTTATATTCTAAGTTTTTCAGTGCAACTCACTCATATACTATGTACTACACTGTGCGTTTCTTATATTCTAAGTTTTTCAGTGCAACTCACTCATATACTATGTACTACACTGTGCGTTTCTTATATTCTAGAGTTTTTCAGTGCAACTCACTCATATACTATGTACTACAATGTGCGTTTCTTATATTCTAAGTTTTTCAGTGCAACTCACTCATATACTATGTACTACACTGTGCGTTTCTTATATTCTAAGTTTTTCAGTGCAACTCACTCATATACTATGTACTACACTGTGCGTTTCTTATATTCTAAGTTTTTCAGTGCAACTCACTCATATACTATGTACTACACTGTGCGTTTCTTATATTCTAAGTTTTTCAGTGCAACTCACTCATATACTATGTACTACACTGTGCGTTTCTTAAATTCTAAGTTTTTCAGTGCAACTCACTCATATACAATGTACTACACTGTGCGTTTCTTATATTCTAAGTTTTTCAGTGCAACTCACTCATATACTATGTACTACACTGTGCGTTTCTTATATTCTAAGTTTTTCAGTGCAACTCACTCATATACTATGTACTACACTGTGCGTTTCTTATATTCTAGAGTTTTCCAGTGCAACTCACTCATATAGTATGTACTACACTGTGCATTTCGTGTAATGCGGGTTTTTCAGTAAATTCTAAGTTTTTCAGTGCAACTCACTCATATAATATGTACTACACTGTGCGTTTCTTATATTCTAAGTTTTTCAGTGCAACTCACTCATATACTATGTACTACACTGTGCGTTTCTTATATTCTAAGTTTTTCAGTGCAACTCACTCATATACTATGTACTACACTGTGCGTTTCTTATATTCTAAGTTTTTCAGTGCAACTCACTCATATACTATGTACTACACTGTGCGTTTCTTATATTCTAAGTTTTTCAGTGCAACTCACTCATATACTATGTACTACACTGTGCGTTTCTTATATTCTAAGTTTTTCAGTGCAACTCACTCATATAATATGTACTACACTGTGCATTTCGTGTAATGCGGGTTTTTCAGTAAATTCTAAGTTTTTCAGTGCAACTCACTCATATACTATGTACTACACTGTGCGTTTCTTATATTCTAAGTTTTTCAGTGCAACTCACTCATATACTATGTACTACACTGTGCGTTTCTTATATTCTAAGTTTTTCAGTGCAACTCACTCATATACTTTGTACTACACTGTGCGTTTCTTATATTCTAAGTTTTTCAGTGCAACTCACTCATATACTATGTACTACACTGTGCGTTTCTTATATTCTAAGTTTTTCAGTGCAACTCACTCATATACTATGTACTACACTGTGCGTTTCTTATATTCTAAGTTTTTCAGTGCAACTCACTCATATACTATGTACTACACTGTGCGTTTCTTAAATTCTAAGTTTTTCAGTGCAACTCACTCATATACAATGTACTACACTGTGTGTTTCTTATATTCTAAGTTTTTCAGTGCAACTCACTCATATACTATGTACTACACTGTGCGTTTCTTATATTCTAAGTTTTTCAGTGCAACTCACTCATATACTATGTACTACACTGTGCGTTTCTCTAAATTCTAAGTTTTTCAGTGCAACTCACTCATATACTATGTACTACACTGTGCGTTTCTCTAAATTCTAAGTTTTTCAGTGCAACTCACTCATATACTATGTACTACACTGTGCGTTTCTTATATTCTAAGTTTTTCAGTGCAACTCACTCATATACTATGTACTACACTGTGCGTTTCTTATATTCTAAGTTTTTCAGTGCAACTCACTCATATACTATGTACTACACTGTGCATTTCTTATATTCTAAGTTTTTCAGTGCAACTCACTCATATACTATGTACTACACTGTGCGTTTCTTATATTCTAAGTTTTTCAGTGCAACTCACTCATATACTATGTACTACACTGTGCTTTTCTTATATTCTAGAGTTTTTCAGAGCAACTCACTCATATACTATGTACTACACTGTGCATTTCGTGTAATGCGGGTTTTTCAGTAAATTCTAAGTTTTTCAGTGCAACTCACTCATATAATATTTACTACACTGTGCGTTTCTTATATTCTAAGTTTTTCAGTGCAACTCACTCATATACTATGTACTACACTGTGCGTTTCTTATATTCTAAGTTTTTCAGTGCAACTCACTCATATACTATGTACTACACTGTGCGTTTCTTATATTCTAAGTTTTTCAGTGCAACTCACTCATATACTATGTACTACACTGTGCGTTTCTTATATTCTAAGTTTTTCAGTGCAACTCACTCATATACTATGTACTACACTGTGCGTTTCTTATATTCTAAGTTTTTCAGTGCAACTCACTCATATACTATGTACTACACTGTGCGTTTCTTATATTCTAAGTTTTTCAGTGCAACTCACTCATATACTATGTACTACACTGTGCTTTTCTTATATTCTAAGTTTTTCAGTGCAACTCACTCATATACTATGTACTACACTGTGCGTTTCTTATATTCTAAGTTTTTCAGTGCAACTCACTCATATACTATGTACTACACTGTGCGTTTCTTATATTCTAAGTTTTTCAGTGCAACTCACTCATATACTATGTACTACACTGTGCGTTTCTTATATTCTAAGTTTTTCAGTGCAACTCACTCATATAATATGTACTACACTGTGCATTTCGTGTAATGCGGGTTTTTCAGTAAATTCTAAGTTTTTCAGTGCAACTCACTCATATACTATGTACTACACTGTGCGTTTCTTATATTCTAAGTTTTTCAGTGCAACTCACTCATATACTATGTACTACACTGTGCGTTTCTTATATTCTAAGTTTTTCAGTGCAACTCACTCATATACTTTGTACTACACTGTGCGTTTCCTATATTCTAAGTTTTTCAGTGCAACTCACTCATATAATATGTACTACACTGTGCGTTTCTTATATTCTAAGTTGTTCAGTGCAACTCACTCATATACTATGTACTACACTGTGCGTTTCTTATATTCTAAGTTTTTCAGTGCAACTCACTCATATACTATGAACTACACTGTGCGTTTCTTATATTCTAAGTTTTTCAGTGCAACTCACTCATATACTATGTACTACACTGTGCGTTTCTTATATTCTAAGTTTTTCAGTGCAACTCACTCATATACTATGTACTACACTGTGCGTTTCTTAAATTCTAAGTTTTTCAGTGCAACTCACTCATATACAATGTACTACACTGTGCGTTTCTTATATTCTAAGTTTTTCAGTGCAACTCACTCATATACTATGGACTACACTGTGCGTTTCTTATATTCTAAGTTTTTCAGTGCAACTCACTCATATACTATGTACTACACTGTGCGTTTCTCTAAATTCTAAGTTTTTCAGTGCAACTCACTCATATACTATGTACTACACTGTGCGTTTCTCTAAATTCTAAGTTTTTCAGTGCAACTCACTCATATACTATGTACTACACTGTGCGTTTCTTATATTCTAAGTTTTTCAGTGCAACTCACTCATATACTATGTACTACACTGTGCGTTTCTTATATTCTAAGTTTTTCAGTGCAACTCACTCATATACTATGTACTACACTGTGCGTTTCTTATATTCTAAGTTTTTCAGTGCAACTCACTCATATACTATGTACTACACTGTGCGTTTCTTATATTCTAAGTTTTTCAGTGCAACTCACTCATATACTATGTACTACACTGTGCGTTTCTTATATTCTAAGTTTTTCAGTGCAACTCACTCATATACTATGTACTACACTGTGCGTTTCTTATATTCTAAGTTTTTCAGTGCAACTCACTCATATACTATGTACTACACTGTGCGTTTCTTATATTCTAAGTTTTTCAGTGCAACTCACTCATATACTATGTACTACACTGTGCGTTTCTTATATTCTAAGTTTTTGAGTGCAACTCACTCATATACCATGTACTACACTGTGCGTTTCTTATATTCTAAGTTTTTCAGTGCAACTCACTCATATACTATGTACTACACTGTGCGTTTCTTATATTCTAAGTTTTTCAGTGCAACTCACTCATATACTATGTACTACACTGTGCGTTTCTTATATTCTAGAGTTTTTCAGAGCAACTCACTCATTTACTATGTACTACACTGTGCATTTCGTGTAATGCGGGATTTTCAGTAAATTCTAAGTTTTTCAGTGCAACTCACTCATATAATATGTACTACACTGTGCGTTTCTTATATTCTAAGTTTTTCAGTGCAACTCACTCATATACTATGTACTACACTGTGCGTTTCTTATATTCTAAGTTTTTCAGTGCAACTCACTCATATACTATGTACTACACTGTGCTTTTCTTATATTCTAAGTTTTTCAGTGCAACTCACTCATATACTATGTACTACACTGTGCGTTTCTTATATTCTAAGTTTTTCAGTGCAACTCACTCATATACTATGTACTACACTGTGCGTTTCTTATATTCTAAGTTTTTCAGTGCAACTCACTCATATACTATGTACTACACTGTGCGTTTCTTATATTCTAAGTTTTTCAGTGCAACTCACTCATATACTATGTACTACACTGTGCGTTTCTTATATTCTAAGTTTTTCAGTGCAACTCACTCATATACTATGTACTACACTGTGCGTTTCTTATATTCTAAGTTTTTCAGTGCAACTCACTCATATACTATGTACTACACTGTGCGTTTCTTATATTCTAAGTTTTTCAGTGCAACTCACTCATATACTATGTACTACACTGTGCGTTTCTTATATTCTAAGTTTTTCAGTGCAACTCACTCATATACTATGTACTACACTGTGCGTTTCTTATATTCTAGAGTTTTTCAGTGCAACTCACTCATATACTATGTACTACAATGTGCGTTTCTTATATTCTAAGTTTTTCAGTGCAACTCACTCATATACTATGTACTACACTGTGCGTTTCTTATATTCTAAGTTTTTCAGTGCAACTCACTCATATACTATGTACTACACTGTGCGTTTCTTATATTCTAAGTTTTTCAGTGCAACTCACTCATGTACTATGTACTACACTGTGCGTTTCTTATATTCTAAGTTTTTCAGTGCAACTCACTCATATACTATGTACTACACTGTGCGTTTCTTAAATTCTAAGTTTTTCAGTGCAACTCACTCATATACAATGTACTACACTGTGCGTTTCTTATATTCTAAGTTTTTCAGTGCAACTCACTCATATACTATGTACTACACTGTGCGTTTCTTATATTCTAAGTTTTTCAGTGCAACTCACTCATATACTATGTACTACACTGTGCGTTTCTCTAAATTCTAAGTTTTTCAGTGCAACTCACTCATATACTATGTACTACACTGTGCGTTTCTCTAAATTCTAAGTTTTTCAGTGCAACTCACTCATATACTATGTACTACACTGTGCGTTTCTTATATTCTAAGTTTTTCAGTGCAACTCACTCATATACTATGTACTACACTGTGCGTTTCTTATATTCTAAGTTTTTCAGTGCAACTCACTCATATACTATGTACTACACCGTGCGTTTCTTATATTCTAAGTTTTTCAGTGCAACTCACTCATATACTATGTACTACACTGTGCGTTTCTTATATTCTAAGTTTTTCAGTGCAACTCACTCCTATACTATGTACTACACTGTGCGTTTCTTATATTCTAAGTTTTTCAGTGCAACTCACTCATATACTTTGTACTACACTGTGCGTTTTTTATATTCTAAGTTTTTCAGTGCAACTCACTCATATACTATGTACTACACTGTGCGTTTCTTATATTCTAAGTTTTTCAGTGCAACTCACTCATATACTATGTACTACACTGTGCGTTTCTTATATTCTAAGTTTTTGAGTGCAACTCACTCATATACTATGTACTACACTGTGCGTTTCTTATATTCTAAGTTTTTCAGTGCAACTCACTCATATACTATGTACTACACTGTGCGTTTCTTAAAATCTAAGTTTTTCAGTGCAACTCACTCATATACTATGTACTACACTGTGCGTTTCTTAAAATCTAAGTTTTTCAATGCAACTCACTCATATACTATATACTACACTGTGCGTTTCTTATATTCTAAGTTTTTCAGTGCAACTCACTCATATACTATGTACTACACTGTGCGTTTCTTATATTCTAAGTTTTTCAGTGCAATTCACTCATATACTATGTACTACACTGTGCGTTTCTTATAATCTAAGTTTTTCAGTGCAACTCACTCATATACTATGTACTACACTGTGCGTTTCTTATATTCTAAGTTTTTCAGAGCAACTCACTCATATACTATGTACTACACTGTGTGTTTCTTAAATTCTAAGTTTTTCAGTGCAAGTCACTCATATACTAGGTACAACACTGTGCGTTTCTTATATTCTAAGTTTTTCAGTGCAACTCACTCATATACTATGTACTACACTGTGCGTTTCTTATATTCTAAGTTTTTCAGTGCAACTCACTAATATACTATGTAATACACTGTGCATTTCGTGTAATGCGGGTTTTTCAGTAAATTGTAAGTTTTTCAGTGCAACTCACTCATATACTATGTACTACACTGTGCGTTTCTTATATTCTAAGTTTTTCAGTGCAACTCACTCATATACTATGTACTACACTGTGCGTTTCTTATATTCTAAGTTTTTCAGTGCAACTCACTCATATACTATGTACTACACTGTGCGTTTCTTATATTCTAAGTTTTTCAGTGCAACTCACTCATATACTATGTACTACACTGTGCGTTTCTTATATTCTAAGTTTTTCAGTGCAACTCACTCATATACTATGTACTACACTGTGCGTTTCTTATATTCTAAGTTTTTGAGTGCAACTCACTCATATACCATGTACTACACTGTGCGTTTCTTATATTCTAAGTTTTTCAGTGCAACTCACTCATATACTATGTACTACACTGTGCGTTTCTTATATTCTAAGTTTTTCAGTGCAACTCACTCATATACTATGTACTACACTGTGCGTTTCTTATATTCTAGAGTTTTTCAGAGCAACTCACTCATATACTATGTACTACACTGTGCATTTCGTGTAATGCGGGTTTTTCAGTAAATTCTAAGTTTTTCAGTGCAACTCACTCATATAATATGTACTACACTGTGCGTTTCTTATATTCTAAGTTTTTCAGTGCAACTCACTCATATACTATGTACTACACTGTGCGTTTCTTATATTCTAAGTTTTTCAGTGCAACTCACTCATATACTATGTACTACACTGTGCTTTTCTTATATTCTAAGTTTTTCAGTGCAACTCACTCATATACTATGTACTACACTGTGCGTTTCTTATATTCTAAGTTTTTCAGTGCAACTCACTCATATACTATGTACTACACTGTGCGTTTCTTATATTCTAAGTTTTTCAGTGCAACTCACTCATATACTATGTACTACACTGTGCGTTTCTTATATTCTAAGTTTTTCAGTGCAACTCACTCATATACTATGTACTACACTGTGCGTTTCTTATATTCTAAGTTTTTCAGTGCAACTCACTCATATACTATGTACTACACTGTGCGTTTCTTATATTCTAAGTTTTTCAGTGC
The DNA here is from genome assembly GCF_978045245.1 of Mus caroli. Taxonomy (NCBI): domain Eukaryota; kingdom Metazoa; phylum Chordata; class Mammalia; order Rodentia; family Muridae; genus Mus; species Mus caroli. The sequence continues at coordinate 244,958 of NW_028227381.1, read as the reverse complement.
AACTCACTCATATACTATGTACTACACTGTGCGTTTCTCTAAATTCTAAGTTTTTCAGTGCAACTCACTCATATACTATGTACTACACTGTGCGTTTCTTATATTCTAAGTTTTTCAGTGCAACTCACTCATATACTATATACTACACTGTGCGTTTCTTATATTCTAAGTTTTTCAGTGCAACTCACTCATATACTATGTTCTACACTGTGCGTTTCTTATATTCTAAGTTTTTCAGTGCAACTCACTCATATACTATGTACTACACTGTGCGTTTCTTATATACTAAGTTTTTCAGTGCAACTCACTCATATACTATGTACTACACTGTGCGTTTCTTATATTCTAAGTTTTTCAGTGCAACTCACTCATATACTATGTACTACACTGTGCGTTTCTTATATTCTAAGTTTTTCAGTGCAACTCACTCATATACTATGTACTACACTGTGCGTTTCTTATATTCTAAGTTTTTCAGTGCAACTCACTCATATACTATGTACTACACTGTGCGTTTCTTATATTCTAAGTTTTTCAGTGCAACTCACTCATATAATATGTACTACACTGTGCATTTCGTGTAATGCGGGTTTTTCAGTAAATTCTAAAATTTTCAGTGCAACTCACTCATATACTATGTACTACACTGTGCGTTTCTTATATTCTAAGTTTTTCAGTGCAACTCACTCATATACTATGTACTACACTGTGCGTTTCTTATATTCTAAGTTTTTCAGTGCAACTCACTCATATACTATGTACTACACTGTGCGTTTCTTATATTCTAAGTTTTTCAGTGCAACTCACTCATATACTATGTACTACACTGTGCGTTTCTTATATTCTAAGTTTTTCAGTGCAACTCACTCATATACTATGTACTACACTGTGCATTTCGTGTAATGCGGGTTTTTCAGTAAATTCTAAGTTTTTCAGTGCAACTCACTCATATACTATGTACTACACTGTGCGTTTCTTATATTCTAAATTTTTCAGTGCAACTCACTCATATACTATGTACTACACTGTGCGTTTCTTATATTCTAAGTTTTTCAGTGCAACTCACTCATATACTATGTACTACACTGTGCGTTTCTTATATTCTAAGTTTTTCAGTGCAACTCACTCATATACTATGTACTACACTGTGCGTTTCTTATATTCTAAGTTTTTCAGTGCAACTCACTCATATACTATGTACTACACTGTGCGTTTCTTATATTCTAAGTTTTTCAGTGCAACTCACTCATATACTATGTACTACACTGTGCGTTTCTTATATTCTAAGTTTTTCAGTGCAACTCACTCATATACTATGTACTACACTGTGCGTTTCTTATATTCTAAGTTTTTCAGTGCAACTCACTCATATACTATGTACTACACTGTGCGTTTCTTATATTCTAAGTTTTTCAGTGCAACTCACTCATATACTATGTACTACACTGTGCGTTTCTTATATTCTAGAGTTTTTCAGTGCAACTCACTCATATACTATGTACTACACTGTGCATTTCGTGTAATGCGGGTTTTTCAGTAAATTCTAAGTTTTTCAGTGCAACTCACTCATATACTATGTACTACACTGTGCGTTTCTTATATTCTAAGTTTTTCAGTGCAACTCACTCATATACTATGTACTACACTGTGCGTTTCTTATATTCTAAGTTTTTCAGTGCAACTCACTCATATACTATGTACTACACTGTGCGTTTCTTATATTCTAAGTTTTTCAGTGCAACTCACTCATACACTATGTACTACACTGTGCGTTTCTTATATTCTAAGTTTTTCAGTGCAACTCACTCATATACTATGTACTACACTGTGCGTTTCTTATATTCTAAGTTTTTCAGTGCAACTCACTCATATACTATGTACTACACTGTGCGTTTCTTAAATTCTAAGTTTTTCAGTGCAACTCACTCATATACAATGTACTACACTGTGCGTTTCTTATATTCTAAGTTTTTCAGTGCAACTCACTCATATACTATGTACTACACTGTGCGTTTCTTATATTCTAAGTTTTTCAGTGCAACTCACTCATATACTATGTACTACACTGTGCGTTTCTCTAAATTCTAAGTTTTTCAGTGCAACTCACTCATATACTATGTACTACACTGTGCGTTTCTCTAAATTCTAAGTTTTTCAGTGCAACTCACTCATATACTATGTACTACACTGTGCGTTTCTTATATTCTAAGTTTTTCAGTGCAACTCACTCATATACTATGTACTACACTGTGCGTTTCTTATATTCTAAGTTTTTCAGTGCAACTCACTCATATACTATGTACTACACTGTGCGTTTCTTATATTCTAAGTTTTTCAATGCAACTCACTCATATACTATGTACTACACTGTGCGTTTCTTATATTCTAAGTTTTTCAGTGCAACTCACTCATATACTATGTACTACACTGTGCGTTTCTTATATTCTAAGTTTTTCAGTGCAACTCACTCATATACTATGTACTACACTGTGCGTTTCTTATATTCTAGAGTTTTTCAGTGCAACTCACTCATATACTATGTACTACACTGTGCATTTCGTGTAATGCGGGTTTTTCAGTAAATTCTAAGTTTTTGAGTGCAACTCACTCATATACTATGTACTACACTGTGCGTTTCTTATATTCTAAGTTTTTCAGTGCAACTCACTCATATACTATGTACTACACTGTGCGTTTCTTATATTCTAAGTTTTTCAGTGCAACTCACTCATATACTATGTACTACACTGTGCGTTTCTTATATTCTAAGTTTTTCAGTGCAACTCACTCATATACTATGTACTACACTGTGCGTTTCTTATATTCTAAGTTTTTCAGTGCAACTCACTCATATACTATGTACTACACTGTGCGTTTCTTATATTCTAAGTTTTTCAGTGCAACTCACTCATATACTATGTACTACACTGTGCGTTTCTTATATTCTAAGTTTTTCAGTGCAACTCACTCATATACTATGTACTACACTGTGCATTTCGTGTAATGCGGGTTTTTCAGTAAATTCTAAGTTTTTCAGTGCAACTCACTCATATACTATGTACTACACTGTGCGTTTCTTATATTCTAAATTTTTCAGTGCAACTCACTCATATACTATGTACTACACTGTGCGTTTCTTATATTCTAAGTTTTTCAGTGCAACTCACTCATATACTATGTACTACACTGTGCGTTTCTTATATTCTAAGTTTTTCAGTGCAACTCACTCATATACTATGTACTACACTGTGCGTTTCTTATATTCTAAGTTTTTCAGTGCAACTCACTCATATACTATGTACTACACTGTGCGTTTCTTATATTCTAAGTTTTTCAGTGCAACTCACTCATATACTATGTACTACACTGTGCGTTTCTTATATTCTAAGTTTTTCAGTGCAACTCACTCATATACTATGTACTACACTGTGCGTTTCTTATATTCTAAGTTTTTCAGTGCAACTCACTCATATACTATGTACTACACTGTGCGTTTCTTATATTCTAAGTTTTTCAGTGCAACTCACTCATATACTATGTACTACACTGTGCGTTTCTTATATTCTAGAGTTTTTCAGTGCAACTCACTCATATACTATGTACTACACTGTGCATTTCGTGTAATGCGGGTTTTTCAGTAAATTCTAAGTTTTTCAGTGCAACTCACTCATATACTATGTACTACACTGTGCGTTTCTTATATTCTAAGTTTTTCAGTGCAACTCACTCATATACTATGTACTACACTGTGCGTTTCTTATATTCTAAGTTTTTCAGTGCAACTCACTCATATACTATGTACTACACTGTGCGTTTCTTATATTCTAAGTTTTTCAGTGCAACTCACTCATACACTATGTACTACACTGTGCGTTTCTTATATTCTAAGTTTTTCAGTGCAACTCACTCATATACTATGTACTACACTGTGCGTTTCTTATATTCTAAGTTTTTCAGTGCAACTCACTCATATACTATGTACTACACTGTGCGTTTCTTAAATTCTAAGTTTTTCAGTGCAACTCACTCATATACAATGTACTACACTGTGCGTTTCTTATATTCTAAGTTTTTCAGTGCAACTCACTCATATACTATGTACTACACTGTGCGTTTCTTATATTCTAAGTTTTTCAGTGCAACTCACTCATATACTATGTACTACACTGTGCGTTTCTCTAAATTCTAAGTTTTTCAGTGCAACTCACTCATATACTATGTACTACACTGTGCGTTTCTCTAAATTCTAAGTTTTTCAGTGCAACTCACTCATATACTATGTACTACACTGTGCGTTTCTTATATTCTAAGTTTTTCAGTGCAACTCACTCATATACTATGTACTACACTGTGCGTTTCTTATATTCTAAGTTTTTCAGTGCAACTCACTCATATACTATGTACTACACTGTGCGTTTCTTATATTCTAAGTTTTTCAGTGCAACTCACTCATATACTATGTACTACACTGTGCGTTTCTTATATTCTAAGTTTTTCAGTGCAACTCACTCATATACTATGTACTACACTGTGCGTTTCTTATATTCTAAGTTTTTCAGTGCAACTCACTCATATACTATGTACTACACTGTGCGTTTCTTATATTCTAGAGTTTTTCAGTGCAACTCACTCATATACTATGTACTACACTGTGCATTTCGTGTAATGCGGGTTTTTCAGTAAATTCTAAGTTTTTGAGTGCAACTCACTCATATACTATGTACTACACTGTGCGTTTCTTATATTCTAAGTTTTTCAGTGCAACTCACTCATATACTATGTACTACACTGTGCGTTTCTTATATTCTAAGTTTTTCAGTGCAACTCACTCATATACTATGTACTACACTGTGCGTTTCTTATATTCTAAGTTTTTCAGTGCAACTCACTCATATACTATGTACTACACTGTGCGTTTCTTATATTCTAAGTTTTTCAGTGCAACTCACTCATATACTATGTACTACACTGTGCGTTTCTTAAATTCTAAGTTTTTCAGTGCAACTCACTCATATACAATGTACTACACTGTGCGTTTCTTATATTCTAAGTTTTTCAGTGCAACTCACTCATATACTATGTACTACACTGTGCGTTTCTTATATTCTAAGTTTTTCAGTGCAACTCACTCATATACTATGTACTACACTGTGCGTTTCTCTAAATTCTAAGTTTTTCAGTGCAACTCACTCATATACTATGTACTACACTGTGCGTTTCTCTAAATTCTAAGTTTTTCAGTGCAACTCACTCATATACTATGTACTACACTGTGCGTTTCTTATATTCTAAGTTTTTCAGTGCAACTCACTCATATACTATGTACTACACTGTGCGTTTCTTATATTCTAAGTTTTTCAGTGCAACTCACTCATATACCATGTACTACACTGTGCGTTTCTTATATTCTAAGTTTTTCAGTGCAACTCACTCATATACTATGTACTACACTGTGCGTTTCTTATATTCTAAGTTTTTCAGTGCAACTCACTCATATACTATGTACTACACTGTGCGTTTCTTATATTCTAAGTTTTTCAGTGCAACTCACTCATATACTATGTACTACACTGTGCGTTTCTTATATTCTAGAGTTTTTCAGTGCAACTCACTCATATACTATGTACTACACTGTGCATTTCGTGTAATGCGGGTTTTTCAGTAAATTCTAAGTTTTTGAGTGCAACTCACTCATATACTATGTACTACACTGTGCGTTTCTTATATTCTAAGTTTTTCAGTGCAACTCACTCATATACTATGTACTACACTGTGCGTTTCTTATATTCTAAGTTTTTCAGTGCAACTCACTCATATACTATGTACTACACTGTGCGTTTCTTATATTCTAAGTTTTTCAGTGCAACTCACTCATATACTATGTACTACACTGTGCGTTTCTTATATTCTAAGTTTTTCAGTGCAACTCACTCATATACTATGTACTACACTGTGCGTTTCTTCTATTCTAAGTTTTTCAGTGCAACTCACTCATATACTATGTACTACACTGTGCGTTTCTTCTATTCTAAGTTTTTCAGTGCAACTCACTCATATACTATGTACTACACTGTGCGTTTCTTTTATTCTAAGTTTTTCAGTGCAACTCACTCATATACTAGGTACTACACAGTGCGTTTCTTATATTCTAAGTTTTTCAGTGCAACTCACTCATATACTATGTACTACACTGTGCGTTTCTTATATTCTAAGTTTTTCAGTGCAACTCACTCATATACTATGTACTACACTATGCGTTTCTTATATTCTAAGTTTTTCAGTGCAACTCACTCATATACTATGTACTACACTGTGCGTTTCTTAAATTCTAAGTTTTTCAGTGCAACTCACTCATATACTATGTACTACACTGTGCGTTTCTTATATTCTAAGTTTTTCAGTGCAACTCACTCATATACTATGTACTACACTGTGCGTTTCTTATATTCTAAGTTTTTCAGTGCAACTCACTCATATACTATGTACTACACTGTGTGTTTCTTATATTCTAGAGTTTTTCAGTGCAACTCACTCATATACTATGTACTACACTGTGCATTTCGTGTAATGCGGGTTTTTCAGTAAATTCTAAGTTTTTCAGTGCAACTCACTCATATACTATGTACTACACTGTGCGTTTCTTATATTCTAAGTTTTTGAGTGCAACTCACTCATATACTATGTACTACACTGTGCGTTTCTTATATTCTAAGTTTTTCAGTGCAACTCACTCATATACTATGTACTACACTATGCGTTTCTTATATTCTAAGTTTTTCAGTGCAACTCACTCATATACTATGTACTACACTGTGCGTTTCTTATATTCTAAGTTTTTCAGTGCAACTCACTCATATACTATGTACTACACTGTGCGTTTCTTATATTCTAAGTTTTTCAGTGCCACTCACTCATATACTATGTACTACACTGTGCGTTTCTTAAATTCTAAGTTTTTCAGTGCAACTCACTCATATACAATGTACTACACTGTGCGTTTCTTATATTCTAAGTTTTTCAGTGCAACTCACTCATATACTATGTACTACACTGTGCGTTTCTTATATTCTAAGTTTTTCAGTGCAACTCACTCATATACTATGTACTACACTGTGCGTTTCTCTAAATTCTAAGTTTTTCAGTGCAACTCACTCATATACTATGTACTACACTGTGCGTTTCTCTAAATTCTAAGTTTTTCAGTGCAACTCACTCATATACTATGTACTACACTGTGCGTTTCTTATATTCTAAGTTTTTCAGTGCAACTCACTCATATACTATGTACTACACTGTGCGTTTCTTATATTCTAAGTTTTTCAGTGCAACTCACTCATATACTATGTACTACACTGTGCGTTTCTTATATTCTAAGTTTTTCAGTGCAACTCACTCATATACTATGTACTACACTGTGCGTTTCTTATATTCTAAGTTTTTCAGTGCAACTCACTCATATACTATGTACTACACTGTGCGTTTCTTATATTCTAAGTTTTTCAGTGCAACTCACTCATATACTATGTACTACACTGTGCGTTTCTTATATTCTAGAGTTTTCCAGTGCAACTCACTCATATAGTATGTACTACACTGTGCATTTCGTGTAATGCGGGTTTTTCAGTAAATTCTAAGTTTTTCAGTGCAACTCACTCATATAATATGTACTACACTGTGCGTTTCTTATATTCTAAGTTTTTCAGTGCAACTCACTCATATACTATGTACTACACTGTGCGTTTCTTATATTCTAAGTTTTTCAGTGCAACTCACTCATATACTATGTACTACACTGTGCGTTTCTTATATTCTAAGTTTTTCAGTGCAACTCACTCATATACTATGTACTACACTGTGCGTTTCTTATATTCTAAGTTTTTCAGTGCAACTCACTCATATACTATGTACTACACTGTGCGTTTCTTATATTCTAAGTTTTTCAGTGCAACTCACTCATATAATATGTACTACACTGTGCATTTCGTGTAATGCGGGTTTTTCAGTAAATTCTAAGTTTTTCAGTGCAACTCACTCATATACTATGTACTACACTGTGCGTTTCTTATATTCTAAGTTTTTCAGTGCAACTCACTCATATACTATGTACTACACTGTGCGTTTCTTATATTCTAAGTTTTTCAGTGCAACTCACTCATATACTTTGTACTACACTGTGCGTTTCTTATATTCTAAGTTTTTCAGTGCAACTCACTCATATAATATGTACTACACTGTGCGTTTCTTATATTATAAGTTTTTCAGTGCAACTCACTCATATACTATGTACTACACTGTGCGTTTCTTATATTCTAAGTTTTTCAGTGCAACTCACTCATATACTATGTACTACACTGTGCGTTTCTTATATTCTAAGTTTTTCAGTGCAACTCACTCATATACTATGTACTACACTGTGCGTTTCTTAAATTCTAAGTTTTTCAGTGCAACTCACTCATATACAATGTACTACACTGTGTGTTACTTATATTCTAAGTTTTTCAGTGCAACTCACTCATATACTATGTACTACACTGTGCGTTTCTTATATTCTAAGTTTTTCAGTGCAACTCACTCATATACTATGTACTACACTGTGCGTTTCTCTAAATTCTAAGTTTTTCAGTGCAACTCACTCATATACTATGTACTACACTGTGCGTTTCTTATATTCTAAGTTTTTCAGTGCAACTCACTCATATACTATGTACTACACTGTGCGTTTCTTATATTCTAAGTTTTTCAGTGCAACTCACTCATATACTATGTACTACACTGTGCATTTCTTATATTCTAAGTTTTTCAGTGCAACTCACTCATATACTATGTACTACACTGTGCGTTTCTTATATTCTAAGTTTTTCAGTGCAACTCACTCATATACTATGTACTACACTGTGCGTTTCTTATATTCTAAGTTTTTCAGTGCAACTCACTCATATACTATGTACTACACTGTGCGTTTCTTATATTCTAGAGTTTTTCAGAGCAACTCACTCATATACTATGTACTACACTGTGCATTTCGTGTAATGCGGGTTTTTCAGTAAATTCTAAGTTTTTCAGTGCAACTCACTCATATAATATTTACTACACTGTGCGTTTCTTATATTCTAAGTTTTTCAGTGCAACTCACTCATATACTATGTACTACACTGTGCGTTTCTTATATTCTAAGTTTTTCAGTGCAACTCACTCATATACTATGTACTACACTGTGCGTTTCTTATGTTCTAAGTTTTTCAGTGCAACTCACTCATATACTATGTACTACACTGTGCGTTTCTTATATTCTAAGTTTTTCAGTGCAACTCACTCATATACTAAGTACTACACTGTGCGTTTCTTATATTCTAAGTTTTTCAGTGCAACTCACTCATATACTATGTACTACACTCTGCGTTTCTTATATTCTAAGTTTTTCAGTGCAACTCACTCATATACTATGTACTACACTGTGCGTTTCTTATATTCTAAGTTTTTCAGTGCAACTCACTCATATACTATGTACTACACTGTGCGTTTCTTATATTCTAAGTTTTTCAGTGCAACTCACTCATATACTATGTACTACACTGTGCGTTTCTTATATTCTAAGTTTTTCAGTGCAACTCACTCATATACTATGTACTACACTGTGCGTTTCCTATATTCTAAGTTTTTCAGTGCAACTCACTCATATACTATGTACTACACTGTGCGTTTCTTATATTCTAAGTTTTTCAGTGCAACTCACTCATATACTATGTACTACACTGTGCGTTTCTTATATTCTAAGTTTTTCAGTGCAACTCACTCATATACTATGTACTACACTGTGCGTTTCTTATATTCTAAGTTTTTCAGTGCAACTCACTCATATACTATGTACTACACTGTGCGTTTCTTAAATTCTAAGTTTTTCAGTGCAACTCACTCATATACAATGTACTACACTGTGCGTTTCTTATATTCTAAGTTTTTCAGTGCAACTCACTCATATACTATGTACTACACTGTGCGTTTCTTATATTCTAAGTTTTTCAGTGCAACTCACTCATATACTATGTACTACACTGTGCGTTTCTCTAAATTCTAAGTTTTTCAGTGCAACTCACTCATATACTATGTACTACACTGTGCGTTTCTCTAAATTCTAAGTTTTTCAGTGCAACTCACTCATATACTATGTACTACACTGTGCGTTTCTTATATTCTAAGTTTTTCAGTGCAACTCACTCATATACTATGTACTACACTGTGCGTTTCTTATATTCTAAGTTTTTCAGTGCAACTCACTCATATACTATGTACTACACTGTACGTTTCTTATATTCTAAGTTTTTCAGTGCAACTCACTCATATACTATGTACTACACTGTGCGTTTCTTATATTCTAAGTTTTTCAGTGCAACTCACTCATATACTATGTACTACACTGTGCGTTTCTTATATTCTAAGTTTTTCAGTGCAACTCACTCATATACTATGTACTACACTGTGCGTTTCTTATATTCTAAGTTTTTCAGTGCAACTCACTCATATACTATGTACTACACTGTGCGTTTCTTATATTCTAAGTTTTTCAGTGCAACTCACTCATATACTATGTACTACACTGTGCGTTTCTTATATTCTAAGTTTTTGAGTGCAACTCACTCATATACCATGTACTACACTGTGCGTTTCTTATATTCTAAGTTTTTCAGTGCAACTCACTCATATACTATGTACTACACTGTGCGTTTCTTATATTCTAAGTTTTTCAGTGCAACTCACTCATATACTATGTACTACACTGTGCGTTTCTTATATTCTAGAGTTTTTCAGAGCAACTCACTCATATACTATGTACTACACTGTGCATTTCGTGTAATGCGGGATTTTCAGTAAATTCTAAGTTTTTCAGTGCAACTCACTCATATAATATGTACTACACTGTGCGTTTCTTATATTCTAAGTTTTTCAGTGCAACTCACTCATATACTATGTACTACACTGTGCGTTTCTTATATTCTAAGTTTTTCAGTGCAACTCACTCATATACTATGTACTACACTGTGCTTTTCTTATATTCTAAGTTTTTCAGTGCAACTCACTCATATACTATGTACTACACTGTGCGTTTCTTATATTCTAAGTTTTTCAGTGCAACTCACTCATATACTATGTACTACACTGTGCGTTTCTTATATTCTAAGTTTTTCAGTGCAACTCACTCATATACTATGTACTACACTGTGCGTTTCTTATATTCTAAGTTTTTCAGTGCAACTCACTCATATACTATGTACTACACTGTGCGTTTCTTATATTCTAAGTTTTTCAGTGCAACTCACTCATATACTATGTACTACACTGTGCGTTTCTTATATTCTAAGTTTTTCAGTGCAACTCACTCATATACTATGTACTACACTGTGCGTTTCTTATATTCTAAGTTTTTCAGTGCAACTCACTCATATACTATGTACTACACTGTGCGTTTCTTATATTCTAAGTTTTTCAGTGCAACTCACTCATATACTATGTACTACACTCTGCGTTTCTTATATTCTAGAGTTTTTCAGTGCAACTCACTCATATACTATGTACTACATTGTGCGTTTCTTATATTCTAAGTTTTTCAGTGCAACTCACTCATATACTATGTACTACACTGTGCGTTTCTTATATTCTAAGTTTTTCAGTGCAACTCACTCATATACTATGTACTACACCGTGTGTTTCTTATATTCTAAGTTTTTCAGTGCAACTCACTCATATACTATGTACTACACCGTGCGTTTCTTATATTCTAAGTTTTTCAGTGCAACTCACTCATATACTATGTACTACACTGTGCGTATCTTATATTCTAAGTTTTTCAGTGCAACTCACTCATATACTTTGTACTACACTGTGCGTTTTTTATATTCTAAGTTTTTCAGTGCAACTCACTCATATACTATGTACTACACTGTGCGTTTCTTATATTCTAAGTTTTTCAGTGCAACTCACTCATATACTATGTACTACACTGTGCGTTTCTTATATTCTAAGTTTTTGAGTGCAACTCACTCATATACTATGTACTACACTGTGCGTTTCTTAAAATCTAAGTTTTTCAGTGCAACTCACTCATATACTATGTACTACACTGTGCGTTTCTTAAAATCTAAGTTTTTCAGTGCAACTCACTCATATACTATGTACTACACTGTGCGTTTCTTAAAATCTAAGTTTTTCAATGCAACTCACTCATATACTATATACTACACTGTGCGTTTCTTATATTCTAAGTTTTTCAGTGCAACTCACTCATATACTATGTACTACACTGTGCGTTTCTTATATTCTAAGTTTTTCAGTGCAATTCACTCATATACTATGTACTACACTGTGCGTTTCTTATAATCTAAGTTTTTCAGTGCAACTGACTCATATACTATGTACTACACTGTGCGTTTCTTATATTCTAAGTTTTTCAGAGCAACTCACTCATATACTATGTACTACACTGTGTGTTTCTTAAATTCTAAGTTTTTCAGTGCAACTCACTCATATACTAGGTACAACACTGTGCGTTTCTTATATGCTAAGTTTTTCAGTGCAACTCACTCATATACTATGTACTACACTGTGTGTTTCTTATATTCTAAGTTTTTCAGTGCAACTCACTCATATACTATGTACTACACTGTGCATTTCGTGTAATGCGGGTTTTTCAGTAAATTGTAAGTTTTTCAGTGCAACTCACTCATATACTATGTACTACACTGTGCGTTTCTTATATTCTAAGTTTTTCAGTGCAACTCACTCATATACTATGTACTACACTGTGCGTTTCTTATATTCTAAGTTTTTCAGTGCAACTCACTCATATACTATGTACTACACTGTGCGTTTCTTATATTCTAAGTTTTTCAGTGCAACTCACTCATATACTATGTACTACACTGTGCGTTTCTTATATTCTAAGTTTTTCAGTGCAACTCACTCATATACTATGTACTACACTGTGCGTTTCTTATATTCTAAGTTTTTGAGTGCAACTCACTCATATACCATGTACTACACTGTGCGTTTCTTATATTCTAAGTTTTTCAGTGCAACTCACTCATATACTATGTACTACACTGTGCGTTTCTTATATTCTAAGTTTTTCAGTGCAACTCACTCATATACTATGTACTACACTGTGCGTTTCTTATATTCTAGAGTTTTTCAGAGCAACTCACTCATATACTATGTACTACACTGTGCATTTCGTGTAATGCGGGTTTTTCAGTAAATTCTAAGTTTTTCAGTGCAACTCACTCATATAATATGTACTACACTGTGCGTTTCTTATATTCTAAGTTTTTCAGTGCAACTCACTCATATACTATGTACTACACTGTGCGTTTCTTATATTCTAAGTTTTTCAGTGCAACTCACTCATATACTATGTACTACACTGTGCTTTTCTTATATTCTAAGTTTTTCAGTGCAACTCACTCATATACTATGTACTACACTGTGCGTTTCTTATATTCTAAGTTTTTCAGTGCAACTCACTCATATACTATGTACTACACTGTGCGTTTCTTATATTCTAAGTTTTTCAGTGCAACTCACTCATATACTATGTACTACACTGTGCGTTTCTTATATTCTAAGTTTTTCAGTGCAACTCACTCATATACTATGTACTACACTGTGCGTTTCTTATATTCTAAGTTTTTCAGTGCAACTCACTCATATACTATGTACTACACTGTGCGTTTCTTATATTCTTAGTTTTTCAGTGCAACTCACTCATATACTATGTACTACACTGTGCGTTTCTTATATTCTAAGTTTTTCAGTGCAACTCACTCATATACTATGTACTACACTGTGCGTTTCTTATATTCTAAGTTTTTCAGTGCAACTCACTCATATACTATGTACTACACTGTGCGTTTCTTATATTCTAGAGTTTTTCAGTGCAACTCACTCATATACTATGTACTACACTGTGCGTTTCTTATATTCTAAGTTTTTCAGTGCAACTCACTCATATACTATGTACTACACTGTGCGTTTCTTATATTCTAAGTTTTTCAGTGCAACTCACTCATATACTATGTACTACACTGTGCGTTTCTTATATTCTAAGTTTTTCAGTGCAACTCACTCATATACTATGTACTACACTGTGCGTTTCTTATATTCTAAGTTTTTCAGTGCAACTCACTCATATACTATGTACTACACTGTGCGTTTCTTAAATTCTAAGTTTTTCAGTGCAACTCACTCATATACAATGTACTACACTGTGCGTTTCTTATATTCTAAGTTTTTCAGTGCAACTCACTCATATACTATGTACTACACTGTGCGTTTCTTATATTCTAAGTTTTTCAGTGCAACTCACTCATATACTATGTACTACACTGTGCGTTTCTCTAAATTCTAAGTTTTTCAGTGCAACTCACTCATATACTATGTACTACACTGTGCGTTTCTCTAAATTCTAAGTTTTTCAGTGCTACTCACTCATATACTATGTACTACACTGTGCGTTTCTTATATTCTAAGTTTTTCAGTGCAACTCACTCATATACTATGTACTACACTGTGCGTTTCTTATATTCTAAGTTTTTCAGTGCAACTCACTCATATACTTTGTACTACACTGTGCGTTTTTTATATTCTAAGTTTTTCCGTGCAACTCACTCATATACTATGTACTACACTGTGCGTTTCTTATATTCTAAGTTTTTCAGTGCAACTCACTCATATACTATGTACTACACTGTGCGTTTCTTATATTCTAAGTTTTTGAGTGCAACTCACTCATATACTATGTACTACACTGTGCGTTTCTTAAAATCTAAGTTTTTCAGTGCAACTCACTCATATACTATGTACTACACTGTGCGTTTCTTAAAATCTAAGTTTTTCAATGCAACTCACTCATATACTATATACTACACTGTGCGTTTCTTATATTCTAAGTTTTTCAGTGCAACTCACTCATATACTATGTACTACACTGTGCGTTTCATATATTCTAAGTTTTTCAGTGCAATTCACTCATATACTATGTACTACACTGTGCGTTTCTTATAATCTAAGTTTTTCAGTGCAACTCACTCATATACTATGTACTACACTGTGCGTTTCTTATATTCTAAGTTTTTCAGAGCAACTCACTCATATACTATGTACTACACTGTGTGTTTCTTAAATTCTAAGTTTTTCAGTGCAACTCACTCATATACTAGGTACAACACTGTGCGTTTCTTATATTCTAAGTTTTTCAGTGCAACTCACTCATATACTATGTACTACACTGTGCGTTTCTTATATTCTAAGTTTTTCAGTGCAACTCACTCATATACTATGTACTACACTGTGCATTTCGTGTAATGCGGGTTTTTCAGTAAATTGTAAGTTTTTCAGTGCAACTCACTCATATACTATGTACTACACTGTGCGTTTCTTATATTCTAAGTTTTTCAGTGCAACTCACTCATATACTATGTACTACACTGTGCGTTTCTTATATTCTAAGTTTTTCAGTGCAACTCACTCATATACTATGTACTACACTGTGTGTTTCTTATATTCTAAGTTTTTCAGTGCAACTCACTCATATACTATGTACTACACTGTGCGTTTCTTATATTCTAAGTTTTTCAGTGCAACTCACTCATATACTATGTACTACACTGTGCGTTTCTTATATTCTAAGTTTTTGAGTGCAACTCACTCATATACCATGTACTACACTGTGCGTTTCTTATATTCTAAGTTTTTCAGTGCAACTCACTCATATACTATGTACTACACTGTGCGTTTCTTATATTCTAAGTTTTTCAGTGCAACTCACTCATATACTATGTACTACACTGTGCGTTTCTTATATTCTAGAGTTTTTCAGAGCAACTCACTCATATACTATGTACTACACTGTGCATTTCGTGTAATGCGGGTTTTTCAGTAAATTCTAAGTTTTTCAGTGCAACTCACTCATATAATATGTACTACACTGTGCGTTTCTTATATTCTAAGTTTTTCAGTGCAACTCACTCATATACTATGTACTACACTGTGCGTTTCTTATATTCTAAGTTTTTCAGTGCAACTCACTCATATACTATGTACTACACTGTGCTTTTCTTATATTCTAAGTTTTTCAGTGCAACTCACTCATATACTATGTACTACACTGTGCGTTTCTTATATTCTAAGTTTTTCAGTGCAACTCACTCATATACTATGTACTACACTGTGCGTTTCTTATATTCTAAGTTTTTCAGTGCAACTCACTCATATACTATGTACTACACTGTGCGTTTCTTATATTCTAAGTTTTTCAGTGCAACTCACTCATATACTATGTACTACACTGTGCGTTTCTTATATTCTAAGTTTTTCAGTGCAACTCACTCATATACTATGTACTACACTGTGCGTTTCTTATATTCTAAGTTTTTCAGTGCAACTCACTCATATACTATGTACTACACTGTGCGTTTCTTATATTCTAAGTTTTTCAGTGCAACTCACTCATATACTATGTACTACACTGTGCGTTTCTTATATTCTAAGTTTTTCAGTGCAACTCACTCATATACTATGTACTACACTGTGCGTTTCTTATATTCTAGAGTTTTTCAGTGCAACTCACTCATATACTATGTACTACACTGTGCGTTTCTTATATTCTAAGTTTTTCAGTGCAACTCACTCATATACTATGTACTACATTGTGCGTTTCTTATATTCTAAGTTTTTCAGTGCAACTCACTCATATACTGTGTACTACACTGTGCGTTTCTTATATTCTAAGTTTTTCAGTGCAACTCACTCATATACTATGTACTACACTGTGCGTTTCTTATATTCTAAGTTTTTCAGTGCAACTCACTCATATACTATGTACTACACTGTGCGTTTCTTAAATTCTAAGTTTTTCAGTGCAACTCACTCATATACAATGTACTACACTGTGCGTTTCTTATATTCTAAGTTTTTCAGTGCAACTCACTCATATACTATGTACTACACTGTGCGTTTCTTATATTCTAAGTTTTTCAGTGCAACTCACTCATATACTATGTACTACACTGTGCGTTTCTCTAAATTCTAAGTTTTTCAGTGCAACTCACTCATATACTATGTACTACACTGTGCGTTTCTCTAAATTCTAAGTTTTTCAGTGCTACTCACTCATATACTATGTACTACACTGTGCGTTTCTTATATTCTAAGTTTTTCAGTGCAACTCACTCATATACTATGTACTACACTGTGCGTTTCTCTAAATTCTAAGTTTTTCAGTGCAACTCACTCATATACTATGTACTACACTGTGCGTTTCTCTAAATTCTAAGTTTTTCAGTGCTACTCACTCATATACTATGTACTACACTGTGCGTTTCTTATATTCTAAGTTTTTCAGTGCAACTCACTCATATACTATGTACTACACTGTGCGTTTCTTATATTCTAAGTTTTTCAGTGCAACTCACTCATATACTTTGTACTACACTGTGCGTTTTTTATATTCTAAGTTTTTCAGTGCAACTCACTCATATACTATGTACTACACTGTGCGTTTCTTATATTCTAAGTTTTTCAGTGCAACTCACTCATATACTATGTACTACACTGTGCGTTTCTTATATTCTAAGTTTTTGAGTGCAACTCACTCATATACTATGTACTACACTGTGCGTTTCTTAAAATCTAAGTTTTTCAGTGCAACTCACTCATATACTATGTACTACACTGTGCGTTTCTTAAAATCTAAGTTTTTCAGTGCAACTCACTCATATACTATGTACTACACTGTGCGTTTCTTAAAATCTAAGTTTTTCAATGCAACTCACTCATATACTATATACTACACTGTGCGTTTCTTATATTCTAAGTTTTTCAGTGCAACTCACTCATATACTATGTACTACACTGTGCGTTTCTTATATTCTAAGTTTTTCAGTGCAATTCACTCATATACTATGTACTACACTGTGCGTTTCTTATAATCTAAGTTTTTCAGTGCAACTCACTCATATACTATGTACTACACTGTGCGTTTCTTATATTCTAAGTTTTTCAGAGCAACTCACTCATATACTATGTACTACACTGTGTGTTTCTTAAATTCTAAGTTTTTCAGTGCAACTCACTCATATACTAGGTACAACACTGTGCGTTTCTTATATTCTAAGTTTTTCAGTGCAACTCACTCATATACTATGTACTACACTGTGCGTTTCTTATATTCTAAGTTTTTCAGTGCAACTCACTCATATACTATGTACTACACTGTGCATTTCGTGTAATGCGGGTTTTTCAGTAAATTGTAAGTTTTTAGTGCAACTCACTCATATACTATGTACTACACTGTGCGTTTCTTATATTCTAAGTTTTTCAGTGCAACTCACTCATATACTATGTACTACACTGTGCGTTTCTTATATTCTAAGTTTTTCAGTGCAACTCACTCATATACTATGTACTACACTGTGCGTTTCTTATATTCTAAGTTTTTCAGTGCAACTCACTCATATACTATGTACTACACTGTGCGTTTCTTATATTCTAAGTTTTTGAGTGCAACTCACTCATATACCATGTACTACACTGTGCGTTTCTTATATTCTAAGTTTTTCAGTGCAACTCACTCATATACTATGTACTACACTGTGCGTTTCTTATATTCTAAGTTTTTCAGTGCAACTCACTCATATACTATGTACTACACTGTGCGTTTCTTATATTCTAGAGTTTTTCAGAGCAACTCACTCATATACTATGTACTACACTGTGCATTTCGTGTAATGCGGGTTTTTCAGTAAATTCTAAGTTTTTCAGTGCAACTCACTCATATAATATGTACTACACTGTGCGTTTCTTATATTCTAAGTTTTTCAGTGCAACTCACTCATATACTATGTACTACACTGTGCGTTTCTTATATTCTAAGTTTTTCAGTGCAACTCACTCATATACTATGTACTACACTGTGCTTTTCTTATATTCTAAGTTTTTCAGTGCAACTCACTCATATACTATGTACTACACTGTGCGTTTCTTATATTCTAAGTTTTTCAGTGCAACTCACTCATATACTATGTACTACACTGTGCGTTTCAAAAATTCTAAGTTTTTCAGTGCAACTCACTCATATACTATGTACTACACTGTGCGTTTCTTATATTCTAAGTTTTTCAGTGCAACTCACTCATATACTATGTACTACACTGTGCGTTTCTTATATTCTAAGTTTTTCAGTGCAACTCACTCATATACTATGTACTACACTGTGCGTTTCTTATATTCTAAGTTTTTCAGTGCAACTCACTCATATACTATGTACTACACTGTGCGTTTCTTATATTCTAAGTTTTTCAGTGCAACTCACTCATATACTATGTACTACACTGTGCGTTTCTTATATTCTAAGTTTTTCAGTGCAACTCACTCATATACTATGTACTACACTGTGCGTTTCTTATATTCTAGAGTTTTTCAGTGCAACTCACTCATATACTATGTACTACACTGTGCGTTTCTTATATTCTAAGTTTTTCAGTGCAACTCACTCATATACTATGTACTACATTGTGCGTTTCTTATATTCTAAGTTTTTCAGTGCAACTCACTCATATACTATGTACTACACTGTGCGTTTCTTATATTCTAAGTTTTTCAGTGCAACTCACTCATATACTATGTACTACACTGTGCGTTTCTTATATTCTAAGTTTTTCAGTGCAACTCACTCATATACTATGTACTACACTGTGCGTTTCTTAAATTCTAAGTTTTTCAGTGCAACTCACTCATATACAATGTACTACACTGTGCGTTTCTTATATTCTAAGTTTTTCAGTGCAACTCACTCATATACTATGTACTACACTGTGCGTTTCTTATATTCTAAGTTTTTCAGTGCAACTCACTCATATACTATGTACTACACTGTGCGTTTCTCTAAATTCTAAGTTTTTCAGTGCAACTCACTCATATACTATGTACTACACTGTGCGTTTCTCTAAATTCTAAGTTTTTCAGTGCTACTCACTCATATACTATGTACTACACTGTGCGTTTCTTATATTCTAAGTTTTTCAGTGCAACTCACTCATATACTATGTACTACACTGTGCGTTTCTCTAAATTCTAAGTTTTTCAGTGCAACTCACTCATATACTATGTACTACACTGTGCGTTTCTTATATTCTAAGTTTTTCAGTGCAACTCACTCATATACTATGTACTATACTGTGCGTTTCTTATATTCTAAGTTTTTCAGTGCAACTCACTCATATACTTTGTACTACACTGTGCGTTTTTTATATTCTAAGTTTTTCAGTGCAACTCACTCATATACTATGTACTACACTGTGCGTTTCTTATATTCTAAGTTTTTCAGTGCAACTCACTCATATACTATGTACTACACTGTGCGTTTCTTATATTCTAAGTTTTTGAGTGCAACTCACTCATATACTATGTACTACACTGTGCGTTTCTTAAAATCTAAGTTTTTCAGTGCAACTCACTCATATACTATGTACTACACTGTGCGTTTCTTAAAATCTAAGTTTTTCAGTGCAACTCACTCATATACTATGTACTACACTGTGCGTTTCTTAAAATCTAAGTTTTTCAATGCAACTCACTCATATACTATATACTACACTGTGCGTTTCTTATATTCTAAGTTTTTCAGTGCAACTCACTCATATACTATGTACTACACTGTGCGTTTCTTATATTCTAAGTTTTTCAGTGCAATTCACTCATATACTATGTACTACACTGTGCGTTTCTTATAATCTAAGTTTTTCAGTGCAACTCACTCATATACTATGTACTACACTGTGCGTTTCTTATATTCTAAGTTTTTCAGAGCAACTCACTCATATACTATGTACTACACTGTGTGTTTCTTAAATTCTAAGTTTTTCAGTGCAACTCACTCATATACTAGGTACAACACTGTGCGTTTCTTATATTCTAAGTTTTTCAGTGCAACTCACTCATATACTATGTACTACACTGTGCGTTTCTTATATTCTAAGTTTTTCAGTGCAACTCACTCATATACTATGTACTACACTGTGCATTTCGTGTAATGCGGGTTTTTCAGTAAATTGTAAGTTTTTAGTGCAACTCACTCATATACTATGTACTACACTGTGCGTTTCTTATATTCTAAGTTTTTCAGTGCAACTCACTCATATACTATGTACTACACTGTGCGTTTCTTATATTCTAAGTTTTTCAGTGCAACTCACTCATATACTATGTACTACACTGTGCGTTTCTTATATTCTAAGTTTTTCAGTGGAACTCACTCATATACTATGTACTACACTGTGCGTTTCTTAAATTCTAAGTTTTTCAGTGCAACTCACTCATATACTATGTACTACACTGTGCGTTTCTTATATTCTAAGTTTTTCAGTGCAACTCACTCATATACTATGTACCACACTGTGCGTTTCTTATATTCTAAGTTTTTCAGTGCAACTCACTCATATATTATGTACTACACTGTGCGTTTCTTATATTCTAAGTTTTTCAGTGCAACTCACTCATATACTTTGTACTACACTGTGCGTTTCTTATATTCTAAGTTTTTCAGTGCAACTCACTCATATACTATGTAATACACTGTGCGTTTCTTATATTCTAAGTTTTTCAGTGCAACTCACTCATATACTATGTACTACACTGTGCGTTTCTTATATTCTAAGTTTTTCAGTGCAACTCACTCATATACTATGTACTACACTGTGCGTTTCTTATATTCTAAGTTTTTCAGTGCAACTCACTCATATACTATGTACTACACTGTGCGTTTCAAAAATTCTAAGTTTTTCAGTGCAACTCACTCATATACTATGTACTACACTGTGTGTTTCTTAAAATCTAAGTTTTTCAGTGCAACTCACTCATATACTATGTACTACACTGTGCGTTTCTTATATTCTAAGTTTTTCAGTGCAACTCACTCATATACTATGTACTACACTGTGCGTTTCTTATATTCTAAGTTTTTCAGTGCAACTCACTCATATACTATGTACTACACTGTGCGTTTCTTATATTCTAAGTTTTTAGTGCAACTCACTCATATACTATGTACTACACTGTGCGTTTCTTATATTCTAAGTTTTTCAGTGCAACACACTCATATACTATGTACTACACTGTGCGTTTCTTATATTCTAAGTTTTTCAGTGCAACTCACTCATATACTATGTACTACACTGTGTGTTTCTTATATTCTAAGTTTTTCAGTGCAACTCACTCATATACTATGTACTACACTGTGCGTTTCTTATAATCTAAGTTTTTCAGTGCAACTCACTCATATACTATGTACTACACTGTGCGTTTCTTATATTCTAAGTTTTTCAGTGCAACTCACTCATATACTATGTACTACACTGTGCGTTTCTTATATTCTAAGTTTTTCAGTGCAACTCACTCATATACTATGTACTACACTGTGCGTTTCTTATATTCTAAGTTTTTCAGTGCAACTCACTCATATACTATGTACTACACTGTGCGTTTCTTATATTCTAAGTTTTTCAGTGCAACTCACTCATATACTTTGTACTACACTGTGCGTTTCTTATATTCGAAGTTTTTCAGTGCAACTCACTCATATACTATGTACTACACTGTGCGTTTCTTATATTCTAAGTTTTTCAGTGCAACTCACTCATATACTATGTACTACATTGTGCGTTTCTTAAATTCTAAGTTTTTCAGTGCAACTCACTCATATACTATGTACTACACTGTGAGTTTCTTATATTCTAAGTTTTTCAGTGCAACTCACTCATATACTATGTACTACACTGTGCGTTTCTTATATTCTAAGTTTTTCAGTGCAACTCACTCATATACTATGTACTACACTGTGCATTTCGTGTAATGCGGGTTTTTCAGTAAATTCTAAGTTTTTCAGTGCAACTCACTCATATACTATGTACTACACTGTGCGTTTCTTATATTCTAAGTTTTTCAGTGCAATTCACTCATATACTATGTACTACACTGTGCGTTTCTTATATTCTAAGTTTTTCAGTGCAACTCACTCATATACTATGTACTACACTGTGCGTTTCTTATATTCTAAGTTTTTCAGTGCAACTCACTCATATACTATGTACTACACTGTGCGTTTCAAAAATTCTAAGTTTTTCAGTGCAACTCACTCATATACTATGTACTACACTGTGCGTTTCTTATATTCTAAGTTTTTCAGTGCAACTCACTCATATACTATGTACTACACTGTGCGTTTCTTATATTCTAAGTTTTTCAGTGCAACTCACTCATATATTATGTACTACACTGTGCGTTTCTTATATTCTAAGTTTTTCAGTGCAACTCACTCATATACTATGTACTACACTGTGCGTTTCTTATATTCTAAGTTTTTCAGTGCAACTCACTCATATACTATGTACTACACTGTGCGTTTCTTAAAATCTAAGTTTTTCAATGCAACTCACTCATATACTATATACTACACTGTGCGTTTCTTATATTCTAAGTTTTTCAGTGCAACTCACTCATATACTATGTACTACACTGTGCGTTTCTTATATTCTAAGTTTTTCAGTGCAATTCACTCATATACTATGTACTACACTGTGCGTTTCTTATAATCTAAGTTTTTCAGTGCAACTCACTCATATACTATGTACTACACTGTGCGTTTCTTATATTCTAAGTTTTTCAGAGCAACTCACTCATATACTATGTACTACACTGTGCGTTTCTTAAATTCTAAGTTTTTCAGTGCAACTCACTCATATACTAGGTACAACACTGTGCGTTTCTTATATTCTAAGTTTTTCAGTGCAACTCACTCATATACTATGTACTACACTGTGCGTTTCTTATATTCTAAGTTTTTCAGTGCAACTCACTCATATACTATGTACTACACTGTGCATTTCGTGTAATGCGGGTTTTTCAGTAAATTGTAAGTTTTTCAGTGCAACTCACTCATATACTATGTACTACACTGTGCGTTTCTTATATTCTAAGTTTTTCAGTGCAACTCACTCATATACTATGTACTACACTGTGCGTTTCTTATATTCTAAGTTTTTCAGTGCAACTCACTCATATACTATGTACTACACTGTGTGTTTCTTATATTCTAAGTTTTTCAGTGCAACTCACTCATATACTATGTACTACACTGTGCGTTTCTTATATTCTAAGTTTTTCAGTGCAACTCACTCATATACTATGTACTACACTGTGCGTTTCTTATATTCTAAGTTTTTGAGTGCAACTCACTCATATACCATGTACTACACTGTGCGTTTCTTATATTCTAAGTTTTTCAGTGCAACTCACTCATATACTATGTACTACACTGTGCGTTTCTTATATTCTAAGTTTTTAGTGCAACTCACTCATATACTATGTACTACACTGTGCGTTTCTTATATTCTAAGTTTTTCAGTGCAACACACTCATATACTATGTACTACACTGTGCGTTTCTTATATTCTAAGTTTTTCAGTGCAACTCACTCATATACTATGTACTACACTGTGCGTTTCTTATATTCTAAGTTTTTCAGTGCAACTCACTCATATACTATGTACTACACTGTGCGTTTCTTATAATCTAAGTTTTTCAGTGCAACTCACTCATATACTATGTACTACACTGTGCGTTTCTTATATTCTAAGTTTTTCAGTGCAACTCACTCATATACAATGTACTACACTGTGCGTTTCTTATATTCTAAGTTTTTCAGTGCAACTCACTCATATACTATGTACTACACTGTGCGTTTCTTATATTCTAAGTTTTTCAGTGCAACTCACTCATATACTATGTACTACACTGTGCGTTTCTTATATTCTAAGTTTTTCAGTGCAACTCACTCATATACTTTGTACTACACTGTGCGTTTCTTATATTCTAAGTTTTTCAGTGCAACTCACTCATATACTATGTACTACACTGTGCGTTTCTTATATTCTAAGTTTTTCAGTGCAACTCACTCATATACTATGTACTACATTGTGCGTTTCTTAAATTCTAAGTTTTTCAGTGCAACTCACTCATATACTATGTACTACACTGTGAGTTTCTTATATTCTAAGTTTTTCAGTGCAACTCACTCATATACTATGTACTACACTGTGCGTTTCTTATATTCTAAGTTTTTCAGTGCAACTCACTCATATACTATGTACTACACTGTGCATTTCGTGTAATGCGGGTTTTTCAGTAAATTCTAAGTTTTTCAGTGCAACTCACTCATATACTATGTACTACACTGTGCGTTTCTTATATTCTAAGTTTTTCAGTGCAATTCACTCATATACTATGTACTACACTGTGCGTTTCTTATATTCTAGAGTTTTTCAGTGCAACTCACTCATATACTATGTACTACACTGTGCGTTTCTTATATTCTAAGTTTTTCAGTGCAACTCACTCATATACTATGTACTACACTGTGCGTTTCAAAAATTCTAAGTTTTTCAGTGCAACTCACTCATATACTATGTACTACACTGTGCGTTTCTTATATTCTAAGTTTTTCAGTGCAACTCACTCATATACTATGTACTACACTGTGCGTTTCTTATATTCTAAGTTTTTCAGTGCAACTCACTCATATATTATGTACTACACTGTGCGTTTCTTATATTCTAAGTTTTTCAGTGCAACTCACTCATATACTATGTACTACACTGTGCGTTTCTTATATTCTAAGTTTTTCAGTGCAACTCACTCTTATACTATGTACTACACTGTGCATTTCTTATATTCTAAGTTTTTCAGTGCAACTCACTCATATACTATGTACTACACTGTGCGTTTCTTATATTCTAAGTTTTTCAGTGCAACTCACTCATATACTATGTACTACACTGTGCGTTTCTTAAATTCTAAGTTTTTCAGTGCAACTCACTCATATACTATGTACTACACTGTGCGTTTCTTATATTCTAAGTTTTTCAGTGCAACTCACTCATATACTATGTACTACACTGTGCGTTTCTTATATTCTAAGTTTTTCACTGCAACTCACTCATATACTATGTACTACACTGTGCGTTTCTTATATTCTAAGTTTTTCAGGGCAACTCACTCATATACTTTGTACTACACTGTGCGTTTCTTATATTCTAAGTTTTTCAGTGCAACTCACTCATATACTATGTACTACACTGTGCGTTTCTTATATTCTAAGTTTTTCAGTGCAACTCACTCATATACTATGTACTACACTGTGCGTTTCTTATATTCTAAGTTTTTGAGTGCAACTCACTCATATACTATTTACTACACTGTGCGTTTCTTATATTCTAAGTTTTTCAGTGCAACTCACTCATATACTATGTACTACACTGTGCATTTCGTGTAATGCGGGTTTTTCAGTAAATTCTAAGTTTTTCAGTGCAACTCACTCATATACTATGTACTACACTGTGCGTTTCTTATATTCTAAGTTTTTCAGTGCAATTCACTCATATACTATGTACTACACTGTGCGTTTCTTATATTCTAAGTTTTTCAGTGCAACTCACTCATATACTATGTACTACACTGTGCGTTTCTTATATTCTAAGTTTTTCAGTGCAACTCACTCATATACTATGTACTACACTGTGCGTTTCAAAAATTCTAAGTTTTTCAGTGCAACTCACTCATATACTATGTACTACACTGTGCGTTTCTTATATTCTAAGTTTTTCAGTGCAACTCACTCATATACTATGTACTACACTGTGCGTTTCTCTAAATTCTAAGTTTTTCAGTGCTACTCACTCATATACTATGTACTACACTGTGCGTTTCTTATATTCTAAGTTTTTCAGTGCAACTCACTCATATACTATGTACTACACTGTGCGTTTCTTATATTCTAAGTTTTTCAGTGCAACTCACTCATATACTTTGTACTACACTGTGCGTTTTTTATATTCTAAGTTTTTCAGTGCAACTCACTCATATACTATGTACTACACTGTGCGTTTCTTATATTCTAAGTTTTTCAGTGCAACTCACTCATATACTATGTACTACACTGTGCGTTTCTTATATTCTAAGTTTTTGAGTGCAACTCACTCATATACTATGTACTACACTGTGCGTTTCTTAAAATCTAAGTTTTTCAGTGCAACTCACTCATATACTATGTACTACACTGTGCGTTTCTTAAAATCTAAGTTTTTCAGTGCAACTCACTCATATACTATGTACTACACTGTGCGTTTCTTAAAATCTAAGTTTTTCAATGCAACTCACTCATATACTATATACTACACTGTGCGTTTCTTATATTCTAAGTTTTTCAGTGCAACTCACTCATATACTATGTACTACACTGTGCGTTTCTTATATTCTAAGTTTTTCAGTGCAATTCACTCATATACTATGTACTACACTGTGCGTTTCTTATAATCTAAGTTTTTCAGTGCAACTCACTCATATACTATGTACTACACTGTGCGTTTCTTATATTCTAAGTTTTTCAGAGCAACTCACTCATATACTATGTACTACACTGTGTGTTTCTTAAATTCTAAGTTTTTCAGTGCAACTCACTCATATACTAGGTACAACACTGTGCGTTTCTTATATTCTAAGTTTTTCAGTGCAACTCACTCATATACTATGTACTACACTGTGCGTTTCTTATATTCTAAGTTTTTCAGTGCAACTCACTCATATACTATGTACTACACTGTGCATTTCGTGTAATGCGGGTTTTTCAGTAAATTGTAAGTTTTTCAGTGCAACTCACTCATATACTATGTACTACACTGTGCGTTTCTTATATTCTAAGTTTTTCAGTGCAACTCACTCATATACTATGTACTACACTGTGCGTTTCTTATATTCTAAGTTTTTCAGTGCAACTCACTCATATACTATGTACTACACTGTGTGTTTCTTATATTCTAAGTTTTTCAGTGCAACTCACTCATATACTATGTACTACACTGTGCGTTTCTTATATTCTAAGTTTTTCAGTGCAACTCACTCATATACTATGTACTACACTGTGCGTTTCTTATATTCTAAGTTTTTGAGTGCAACTCACTCATATACCATGTACTACACTGTGCGTTTCTTATATTCTAAGTTTTTCAGTGCAACTCACTCATATACTATGTACTACACTGTGCGTTTCTTATATTCTAAGTTTTTCAGTGCAACTCACTCATATACTATGTACTACACTGTGCGTTTCTTATATTCTAGAGTTTTTCAGAGCAACTCACTCATATACTATGTACTACACTGTGCATTTCGTGTAATGCGGGTTTTTCAGTAAATTCTAAGTTTTTCAGTGCAACTCACTCATATAATATGTACTACACTGTGCGTTTCTTATATTCTAAGTTTTTCAGTGCAACTCACTCATATACTATGTACTACACTGTGCGTTTCTTATATTCTAAGTTTTTCAGTGCAACTCACTCATATACTATGTACTACACTGTGCTTTTCTTATATTCTAAGTTTTTCAGTGCAACTCACTCATATACTATGTACTACACTGTGCGTTTCTTATATTCTAAGTTTTTCAGTGCAACTCACTCATATACTATGTACTACACTGTGCGTTTCTTATATTCTAAGTTTTTCAGTGCAACTCACTCATATACTATGTACTACACTGTGCGTTTCTTATATTCTAAGTTTTTCAGTGCAACTCACTCATATACTATGTACTACACTGTGCGTTTCTTATATTCTAAGTTTTTCAGTGCAACTCACTCATATACTATGTACTACACTGTGCGTTTCTTATATTCTAAGTTTTTCAGTGCAACTCACTCATATACTATGTACTACACTGTGCGTTTCTTATATTCTAAGTTTTTCAGTGCAACTCACTCATATACTATGTACTACACTGTGCGTTTCTTATATTCTAAGTTTTTCAGTGCAACTCACTCATATACTATGTACAACACTGTGCGTTTCTTATATTCTAGAGTTTTTCAGTGCAACTCACTCATATACTATGTACTACACTGTGCGTTTCTTATATTCTAAGTTTTTCAGTGCAACTCACTCATATACTATGTACTACATTGTGCGTTTCTTATATTCTAAGTTTTTCAGTGCAACTCACTCATATACTATGTACTACACTGTGCGTTTCTTATATTCTAAGTTTTTCAGTGCAACTCACTCATATACTATGTACTACACTGTGCGTTTCTTATATTCTAAGTTTTTCAGTGCAACTCACTCATATACTATGTACTACACTGTGCGTTTCTTAAATTCTAAGTTTTTCAGTGCAACTCACTCATATACAATGTACTACACTGTGCGTTTCTTATATTCTAAGTTTTTCAGTGCAACTCACTCATATACTATGTACTACACTGTGCGTTTCTTATATTCTAAGTTTTTCAGTGCAACTCACTCATATACTATGTACTACACTGTGCGTTTCTCTAAATTCTAAGTTTTTCAGTGCAACTCATTCATATACTATGTACTACACTGTGCGTTTCTCTAAATTCTAAGTTTTTCAGTGCTACTCACTCATATACTATGTACTACACTGTGCGTTTCTTATATTCTAAGTTTTTCAGTGCAACTCACTCATATACTATGTACTACACTGTGCGTTTCTCTAAATTCTAAGTTTTTCAGTGCAACTCACTCATATACTATGTACTACACTGTGCGTTTCTCTAAATTCTAAGTTTTTCAGTGCTACTCACTCATATACTATGTACTACACTGTGCGTTTCTTATATTTTAAGTTTTTCAGTGCAACTCACTCATATACTATGTACTACACTGTGCGTTTCTTATATTCTAAGTTTTTCAGTGCAACTCACTCATATACTTTGTACTACACTGTGCGTTTTTTATATTCTAAGTTTTTCAGTGCAACTCACTCATATACTATGTACTACACTGTGCGTTTCTTATATTCTAAGTTTTTCAGTGCAACTCACTCATATACTATGTACTACACTGTGCGTT
This sequence comes from Mus caroli, assembly GCF_978045245.1. NCBI lineage: Eukaryota > Metazoa > Chordata > Mammalia > Rodentia > Muridae > Mus > Mus caroli. Next base: position 214,988 of record NW_028227381.1, on the reverse strand, counting down.
TCTTATATTCTAAGTTTTTGAGTGCAACTCACTCATATACTATGTACTACACTGTGCGTTTCTTAAAATCTAAGTTTTTCAGTGCAACTCACTCATATACTATGTACTACACTGTGCGTTTCTTAAAATCTAAGTTTTTCAGTGCAACTCACTCATATACTATGTACTACACTGTGCGTTTCTTAAAATCTAAGTTTTTCAATGCAACTCACTCATATACTATATACTACACTGTGCGTTTCTTATATTCTAAGTTTTTCAGTGCAACTCACTCATATACTATGTACTACACTGTGCGTTTCTTATATTCTAAGTTTTTCAGTGCAATTCACTCATATACTATGTACTACACCGTGCGTTTCTTATAATCTAAGTTTTTCAGTGCAACTCACTCATATACTATGTACTACACTGTGCGTTTCTTATATTCTAAGTTTTTCAGAGCAACTCACTCATATACTATGTACTACACTGTGTGTTTCTTAAATTCTAAGTTTTTCAGTGCAACTCACTCATATACTAGGTACAACACTGTGCGTTTCTTATATTCTAAGTTTTTCAGTGCAACTCACTCATATACTATGTACTACACTGTGCGTTTCTTATATTCTAAGTTTTTCAGTGCAACTCACTCATATACTATGTACTACACTGTGCATTTCGTGTAATGCGGGTTTTTCAGTAAATTGTAAGTTTTTAGTGCAACTCACTCATATACTATGTACTACACTGTGCGTTTCTTATATTCTAAGTTTTTCAGTGCAACTCACTCATATACTATGTACTACACTGTGCGTTTCTTATATTCTAAGTTTTTCAGTGCAACTCACTCATATACTATGTACTACACTGTGCGTTTCTTATATTCTAAGTTTTTCAGTGCAACTCACTCATATACTATGTACTACACTGTGCTTTTCTTATATTCTAAGTTTTTGAGTGCAACTCACTCATATACCATGTACTACACTGTGCGTTTCTTATATTCTAAGTTTTTCAGTGCAACTCACTCATATACTATGTACTACACTGTGCGTTTCTTATATTCTAAGTTTTTCAGTGCAACTCACTCATATACTATGTACTACACTGTGCGTTTCTTATATTCTAGAGTTTTTCAGAGCAACTCACTCTTATACTATGTACTACACTGTGCATTTCGTGTAATGCGGGTTTTTCAGTAAATTCTAAGTTTTTCAGTGCAACTCACTCATATAATATGTACTACACTGTGCGTTTCTTATATTCTAAGTTTTTCAGTGCAACTCACTCATATACTATGTACTACACTGTGCGTTTCTTATATTCTAAGTTTTTCAGTGCAACTCACTCATATACTATGTACTACACTGTGCTTTTCTTATATTCTAAGTTTTTCAGTGCAACTCACTCATATACTATGTACTACACTGTGCGTTTCTTATATTCTAAGTTTTTCAGTGCAACTCACTCATATACTATGTACTACACTGTGCGTTTCTTATATTCTAAGTTTTTCAGTGCAACTCACTCATATACTATGTACTACACTGTGCGTTTCTTATATTCTAAGTTTTTCAGTGCAACTCACTCATATACTATGTACTACACTGTGCGTTTCTTATATTCTAAGTTTTTCAGTGCAACTCACTCATATACTATGTACTACACTGTGCGTTTCTTATATTCTAAGTTTTTCAGTGCAACTCACTCATATACTATGTACTACACTGTGCGTTTCTTATATTCTAAGTTTTTCAGTGCAACTCACTCATATACTATGTACTACACTGTGCGTTTCTTATATTCTAGAGTTTTTCAGTGCAACTCACTCATATACTATGTACTACACTGTGCGTTTCTTATATTCTAAGTTTTTCAGTGCAACTCACTCATATACTATGTACTACATTGTGCGTTTCTTATATTCTAAGTTTTTCAGTGCAACTCACTCATATACTATGTACTACACTGTGCGTTTCTTATATTCTAAGTTTTTCAGTGCAACTCACTCATATACTATGTACTACACTGTGCGTTTCTTATATTCTAAGTTTTTCAGTGCAACTCACTCATATACTATGTACTACACTGTGCGTTTCTTAAATTCTAAGTTTTTCAGTGCAACTCACTCATATACAATGTACTACACTGTGCGTTTCTTATATTCTAAGTTTTTCAGTGCAACTCACTCATATACTATGTACTACACTGTGCGTTTCTTATATTCTAAGTTTTTCAGTGCAACTCACTCATATACTATGTACTACACTGTGCGTTTCTCTAAATTCTAAGTTTTTCAGTGCAACTCACTCATATACTATGTACTACACTGTGCGTTTCTCTAAAATCTAAGTTTTTCAGTGCTACTCACTCATATACTATGTACTACACTGTGCGTTTCTTATATTCTAAGTTTTTCAGTGCAACTCACTCATATACTATGTACTACACTGTGCGTTTTTTATATTCTAAGTTTTTCAGTGCAACTCACTCATATACTATGTACTACACTGTGCGTTTCTTATATTCTAAGTTTTTCAGTGCAACTCACTCATATACTATGTACTACACTGTGCGTTTCTTATATTCTAAGTTTTTGAGTGCAACTCACTCATATACTATGTACTACACTGTGCGTTTCTTAAAATCTAAGTTTTTCAGTGCAACTCACTCATATACTATGTACTACACTGTGCGTTTCTTAAAATCTAAGTTTTTCAGTGCAACTCACTCATATACTATGTACTACACTGTGCGTTTCTTAAAATCTAAGTTTTTCAATGCAACTCACTCATATACTATATACTACACTGTGCGTTTCTTATATTCTAAGTTTTTCAGTGCAACTCACTCATATACTATGTACTACACTGTGCGTTTCTTATATTCTAAGTTTTTCAGTGCAATTCACTCATATACTATGTACTACACTGTGCGTTTCTTATAATCTAAGTTTTTCAGTGCAACTCACTCATATACTATGTACTACACTGTGCGTTTCTTATATTCTAAGTTTTTCAGAGCAACTCACTCATATACTATGTACTACACTGTGTGTTTCTTAAATTCTAAGTTTTTCAGTGCAACTCACTCATATACTAGGTACAACACTGTGCGTTTCTTATATTCTAAGTTTTTCAGTGCAACTCACTCATATACTATGTACTACACTGTGCGTTTCTTATATTCTAAGTTTTTCAGTGCAACTCACTCATATACTATGTACTACACTGTGCATTTCGTGTAATGCGGGTTTTTCAGTAAATTGTAAGTTTTTAGTGCAACTCACTCATATACTATGTACTACACTGTGCGTTTCTTATATTCTAAGTTTTTCAGTGCAACTCACTCATATACTATGTACTACACTGTGCGTTTCTTATATTCTAAGTTTTTCAGTGCAACTCACTCATATACTATGTACTACACTGTGCGTTTCTTATATTCTAAGTTTTTCAGTGCAACTCACTCATATACTATGTACTACACTGTGCGTTTCTTAAATTCTAAGTTTTTCAGTGCAACTCACTCATATACTATGTACTACACTGTGCGTTTCTTATATTCTAAGTTTTTCAGTGCAACTCACTCATATACTATGTACCACACTGTGCGTTTCTTATATTCTAAGTTTTTCAGTGCAACTCACTCATATATTATGTACTACACTGTGCGTTTCTTATATTCTAAGTTTTTCAGTGCAACTCACTCATATACTTTGTACTACACTGTGCGTTTCTTATATTCTAAGTTTTTCAGTGCAACTCACTCATATACTATGTAATACACTGTGCGTTTCTTATATTCTAAGTTTTTCAGTGCAACTCACTCATATACTATGTACTACACTGTGCGTTTCTTATATTCTAAGTTTTTCAGTGCAACTCACTCATATACTATGTACTACACTGTGCGTTTCTTATATTCTAAGTTTTTCAGTGCAACTCACTCATATACTATGTACTACACTGTGTGTTTCTTAAAATCTAAGTTTTTCAGTGCAACTCACTCATATACTATGTACTACACTGTGCGTTTCTTATATTCTAAGTTTTTCAGTGCAACTCACTCATATACTATGTACTACACTGTGCGTTTCTTATATTCTAAGTTTTTCAGTGCAACTCACTCATATACTATGTACTACACTGTGCGTTTCTTATATTCTAAGTTTTTAGTGCAACTCACTCATATACTATGTACTACACTGTGCGTTTCTTATATTCTAAGTTTTTCAGTGCAACACACTCATATACTATGTACTACACTGTGCGTTTCTTATATTCTAAGTTTTTCAGTGCAACTCACTCATATACTATGTACTACACTGTGCGTTTCTTATATTCTAAGTTTTTCAGTGCAACTCACTCATATACTATGTACTACACTGTGCGTTTCTTATAATCTAAGTTTTTCAGTGCAACTCACTCATATACTATGTACTACACTGTGCGTTTCTTATATTCTAAGTTTTTCAGTGCAACTCACTCATATACTATGTACTACACTGTGCGTTTCTTATATTCTAAGTTTTTCAGTGCAACTCACTCATATACTATGTACTACACTGTGCGTTTCTTATATTCTAAGTTTTTCAGTGCAACTCACTCATATACTATGTACTACACTGTGCGTTTCTTATATTCTAAGTTTTTCAGTGCAACTCACTCATATACTTTGTACTACACTGTGCGTTTCTTATATTCGAAGTTTTTCAGTGCAACTCACTCATATACTATGTACTACACTGTGCGTTTCTTATATTCTAAGTTTTTCAGTGCAACTCACTCATATACTATGTACTACACTGTGCGTTTCTTATATTCTAAGTTTTTCAGTGCAACTCACTCATATACTATGTACTACACTGTGCGTTTCTTATATTCTAAGTTTTTAGTGCAACTCACTCATATACTATGTACTACACTGTGCGTTTCTTATATTCTAAGTTTTTCAGTGCAACACACTCATATACTATGTACTACACTGTGCGTTTCTTATATTCTAAGTTTTTCAGTGCAACTCACTCATATACTATGTACTACACTGTGCGTTTCTTATATTCTAAGTTTTTCAGTGCAACTCACTCATATACTATGTACTACACTGTGCGTTTCTTATAATCTAAGTTTTTCAGTGCAACTCACTCATATACTATGTACTACACTGTGCGTTTCTTATATTCTAAGTTTTTCAGTGCAACTCACTCATATACTATGTACTACACTGTGCGTTTCTTATATTCTAAGTTTTTCAGTGCAACTCACTCATATACTATGTACTACACTGTGCGTTTCTTATATTCTAAGTTTTTCAGTGCAACTCACTCATATACTATGTACTACACTGTGCGTTTCTTATATTCTAAGTTTTTCAGTGCAACTCACTCATATACTTTGTACTACACTGTGCGTTTCTTATATTCGAAGTTTTTCAGTGCAACTCACTCATATACTATGTACTACACTGTGCGTTTCTTATATTCTAAGTTTTTCAGTGCAACTCACTCATATACTATGTACTACATTGTGCGTTTCTTAAATTCTAAGTTTTTCAGTGCAACTCACTCATATACTATGTACTACACTGTGAGTTTCTTATATTCTAAGCTTTTCAGTGCAACTCACTCATATACTATGTACTACACTGTGCGTTTCTTATATTCTAAGTTTTTCAGTGCAACTCACTCATATACTATGTACTACACTGTGCATTTCGTGTAATGCGGGTTTTTCAGTAAATTCTAAGTTTTTCAGTGCAACTCACTCATATACTATGTACTACACTGTGCGTTTCTTATATTCTAAGTTTTTCAGTGCAATTCACTCATATACTATGTACTACACTGTGCGTTTCTTATATTCTAAGTTTTTCAGTGCAACTCACTCATATACTATGTACTACACTGTGCGTTTCTTATATTCTAAGTTTTTCAGTGCAACTCACTCATATACTATGTACTACACTGTGCGTTTCAAAAATTCTAAGTTTTTCAGTGCAACTCACTCATATACTATGTACTACACTGTGCGTTTCTTATATTCTAAGTTTTTCAGTGCAACTCACTCATATACTATGTACTACACTGTGCGTTTCTTATATTCTAAGTTTTTCAGTGCAACTCACTCATATATTATGTACTACACTGTGCGTTTCTTATATTCTAAGTTTTTCAGTGCAACTCACTCATATACTATGTACTACACTGTGCGTTTCTTATATTCTAAGTTTTTCAGTGCAACTCACTCATATACTATGTACTACACTGTGCGTTTCTTAAAATCTAAGTTTTTCAATGCAACTCACTCATATACTATATACTACACTGTGCGTTTCTTATATTCTAAGTTTTTCAGTGCAACTCACTCATATACTATGTACTACACTGTGCGTTTCTTATATTCTAAGTTTTTCAGTGCAATTCACTCATATACTATGTACTACACTGTGCGTTTCTTATAATCTAAGTTTTTCAGTGCAACTCACTCATATACTATGTACTACACTGTGCGTTTCTTATATTCTAAGTTTTTCAGAGCAACTCACTCATATACTATGTACTACACTGTGCGTTTCTTAAATTCTAAGTTTTTCAGTGCAACTCACTCATATACTAGGTACAACACTGTGCGTTTCTTATATTCTAAGTTTTTCAGTGCAACTCACTCATATACTATGTACTACACTGTGCGTTTCTTATATTCTAAGTTTTTCAGTGCAACTCACTCATATACTATGTACTACACTGTGCATTTCGTGTAATGCGGGTTTTTCAGTAAATTGTAAGTTTTTCAGTGCAACTCACTCATATACTATGTACTACACTGTGCGTTTCTTATATTCTAACTTTTTCAGTGCAACTCACTCATATACTATGTACTACACTGTGCGTTTCTTATATTCTAAGTTTTTCAGTGCAACTCACTCATATACTATGTACTACACTGTGTGTTTCTTATATTCTAAGTTTTTCAGTGCAACTCACTCATATACTATGTACTACACTGTGCGTTTCTTATATTCTAAGTTTTTCAGTGCAACTCACTCATATACTATGTACTACACTGTGCGTTTCTTATATTCTAAGTTTTTGAGTGCAACTCACTCATATACCATGTACTACACTGTGCGTTTCTTATATTCTAAGTTTTTCAGTGCAACTCACTCATATACTATGTACTACACTGTGCGTTTCTTATATTCTAAGTTTTTAGTGCAACTCACTCATATACTATGTACTACACTGTGCGTTTCTTATATTCTAAGTTTTTCAGTGCAACACACTCATATACTATGTACTACACTGTGCGTTTCTTATATTCTAAGTTTTTCAGTGCAACTCACTCATATACTATGTACTACACTGTGCGTTTCTTATATTCTAAGTTTTTCAGTGCAACTCACTCATATACTATGTACTACACTGTGCGTTTCTTATAATCTAAGTTTTTCAGTGCAACTCACTCATATACTATGTACTACACTGTGCGTTTCTTATATTCTAAGTTTTTCAGTGCAACTCACTCATATACTATGTACTACACTGTGCGTTTCTTATATTCTAAGTTTTTCAGTGCAACTCACTCATATACTATGTACTACACTGTGCGTTTCTTATATTCTAAGTTTTTCAGTGCAACTCACTCATATACTATGTACTACACTGTGCGTTTCTTATATTCTAAGTTTTTCAGTGCAACTCACTCATATACTTTGTACTACACTGTGCGTTTCTTATATTCGAAGTTTTTCAGTGCAACTCACTCATATACTATGTACTACACTGTGCGTTTCTTATATTCTAAGTTTTTCAGTGCAACTCACTCATATACTATGTACTACATTGTGCGTTTCTTAAATTCTAAGTTTTTCAGTGCAACTCACTCATATACTATGTACTACACTGTGAGTTTCTTATATTCTAAGTTTTTCAGTGCAACTCACTCATATACTATGTACTACACTGTGCGTTTCTTATATTCTAAGTTTTTCAGTGCAACTCACTCATATACTATGTACTACACTGTGCATTTCGTGTAATGCGGGTTTTTCAGTAAATTCTAAGTTTTTCAGTGCAACTCACTCATATACTATGTACTACACTGTGCGTTTCTTATATTCTAAGTTTTTCAGTGCAACTCACTCATATACTATGTACTACACTGTGCGTTTCTTATATTCTAAGTTTTTCAGTGCAACTCACTCATATACTATGTACTACACTGTGTGTTTCTTATATTCTAAGTTTTTCAGTGCAACTCACTCATATACTATGTACTACACTGTGCGTTTCTTATATTCTAAGTTTTTCAGTGCAACTCACTCATATACTATGTACTACACTGTGCGTTTCTTATATTCTAAGTTTTTGAGTGCAACTCACTCATATACCATGTACTACACTGTGCGTTTCTTATATTCTAAGTTTTTCAGTGCAACTCACTCATATACTATGTACTACACTGTGCGTTTCTTATATTCTAAGTTTTTAGTGCAACTCACTCATATACTATGTACTACACTGTGCGTTTCTTATATTCTAAGTTTTTCAGTGCAACACACTCATATACTATGTACTACACTGTGCGTTTCTTATATTCTAAGTTTTTCAGTGCAACTCACTCATATACTATGTACTACACTGTGCGTTTCTTATATTCTAAGTTTTTCAGTGCAACTCACTCATATACTATGTACTACACTGTGCGTTTCTTATAATCTAAGTTTTTCAGTGCAACTCACTCATATACTATGTACTACACTGTGCGTTTCTTATATTCTAAGTTTTTCAGAGCAACTCACTCATATACTATGTACTACACTGTGTGTTTCTTAAATTCTAAGTTTTTCAGTGCAACTCACTCATATACTAGGTACAACACTGTGCGTTTCTTATATTCTAAGTTTTTCAGTGCAACTCACTCATATACTATGTACTACACTGTGCGTTTCTTATATTCTAAGTTTTTCAGTGCAACTCACTCATATACTATGTACTACACTGTGCATTTCGTGTAATGCGGGTTTTTCAGTAAATTGTAAGTTTTTAGTGCAACTCACTCATATACTATGTACTACACTGTGCGTTTCTTATATTCTAAGTTTTTCAGTGCAACTCACTCATATACTATGTACTACACTGTGCGTTTCTTATATTCTAAGTTTTTCAGTGCAACTCACTCATATACTATGTACTACACTGTGCGTTTCTTATATTCTAAGTTTTTCAGTGCAACTCACTCATATACTATGTACTACACTGTGCGTTTCTTATATTCTAAGTTTTTGAGTGCAACTCACTCATATACCATGTACTACACTGTGCGTTTCTTATATTCTAAGTTTTTCAGTGCAACTCACTCATATACTATGTACTACACTGTGCGTTTCTTATATTCTAAGTTTTTCAGTGCAACTCACTCATATACTATGTACTACACTGTGCGTTTCTTATATTCTAGAGTTTTTCAGAGCAACTCACTCATATACTATGTACTACACTGTGCATTTCGTGTAATGCGGGTTTTTCAGTAAATTCTAAGTTTTTCAGTGCAACTCACTCATATAATATGTACTACACTGTGCGTTTCTTATATTCTAAGTTTTTCAGTGCAACTCACTCATATACTATGTACTACACTGTGCGTTTCTTATATTCTAAGTTTTTCAGTGCAACTCACTCATATACTATGTACTACACTGTGCTTTTCTTATATTCTAAGTTTTTCAGTGCAACTCACTCATATACTATGTACTACACTGTGCGTTTCTTATATTCTAAGTTTTTCAGTGCAACTCACTCATATACTATGTACTACACTGTGCGTTTCAAAAATTCTAAGTTTTTCAGTGCAACTCACTCATATACTATGTACTACACTGTGCGTTTCTTATATTCTAAGTTTTTCAGTGCAACTCACTCATATACTATGTACTACACTGTGCGTTTCTTATATTCTAAGTTTTTCAGTGCAACTCACTCATATACTATGTACTACACTGTGCGTTTCTTATATTCTAAGTTTTTCAGTGCAACTCACTCATATACTATGTACTACACTGTGCGTTTCTTATATTCTAAGTTTTTCAGTGCAACTCACTCATATACTATGTACTACACTGTGCGTTTCTTATATTCTAAGTTTTTCAGTGCAACTCACTCATATACTATGTACTACACTGTGCGTTTCTTATATTCTAGAGTTTTTCAGTGCAACTCACTCATATACTATGTACTACACTGTGCGTTTCTTATATTCTAAGTTTTTCAGTGCAACTCACTCATATACTATGTACTACATTGTGCGTTTCTTATATTCTAAGTTTTTCAGTGCAACTCACTCATATACTATGTACTACACTGTGCGTTTCTTATATTCTAAGTTTTTCAGTGCAACTCACTCATATACTATGTACTACACTGTGCGTTTCTTATATTCTAAGTTTTTCAGTGCAACTCACTCATATACTATGTACTACACTGTGCGTTTCTTAAATTCTAAGTTTTTCAGTGCAACTCACTCATATACAATGTACTACACTGTGCGTTTCTTATATTCTAAGTTTTTCAGTGCAACTCACTCATATACTATGTACTACACTGTGCGTTTCTTATATTCTAAGTTTTTCAGTGCAACTCACTCATATACTATGTACTACACTGTGCGTTTCTCTAAATTCTAAGTTTTTCAGTGCAACTCACTCATATACTATGTACTACACTGTGCGTTTCTCTAAATTCTAAGTTTTTCAGTGCTACTCACTCATATACTATGTACTACACTGTGCGTTTCTTATATTCTAAGTTTTTCAGTGCAACTCACTCATATACTATGTACTACACTGTGCGTTTTTTATATTCTAAGTTTTTCAGTGCAACTCACTCATATACTATGTACTACACTGTGCGTTTCTTATATTCTAAGTTTTTCAGTGCAACTCACTCATATACTATGTACTACACTGTGCGTTTCTTATATTCTAAGTTTTTGAGTGCAACTCACTCATATACTATGTACTACACTGTGCGTTTCTTAAAATCTAAGTTTTTCAGTGCAACTCACTCATATACTATGTACTACACTGTGCGTTTCTTAAAATCTAAGTTTTTCAGTGCAACTCACTCATATACTATGTACTACACTGTGCGTTTCTTAAAATCTAAGTTTTTCAATGCAACTCACTCATATACTATATACTACACTGTGCGTTTCTTATATTCTAAGTTTTTCAGTGCAACTCACTCATATACTATGTACTACACTGTGCGTTTCTTATATTCTAAGTTTTTCAGTGCAATTCACTCATATACTATGTACTACACTGTGCGTTTCTTATAATCTAAGTTTTTCAGTGCAACTCACTCATATACTATGTACTACACTGTGCGTTTCTTATATTCTAAGTTTTTCAGAGCAACTCACTCATATACTATGTACTACACTGTGTGTTTCTTAAATTCTAAGTTTTTCAGTGCAACTCACTCATATACTAGGTACAACACTGTGCGTTTCTTATATTCTAAGTTTTTCAGTGCAACTCACTCATATACTATGTACTACACTGTGCGTTTCTTATATTCTAAGTTTTTCAGTGCAACTCACTCATATACTATGTACTACACTGTGCATTTCGTGTAATGCGGGTTTTTCAGTAAATTGTAAGTTTTTAGTGCAACTCACTCATATACTATGTACTACACTGTGCGTTTCTTATATTCTAAGTTTTTCAGTGCAACTCACTCATATACTATGTACTACACTGTGCGTTTCTTATATTCTAAGTTTTTCAGTGCAACTCACTCATATACTATGTACTACACTGTGCGTTTCTTATATTCTAAGTTTTTCAGTGCAACTCACTCATATACTATGTACTACACTGTGCGTTTCTTAAATTCTAAGTTTTTCAGTGCAACTCACTCATATACTATGTACTACACTGTGCGTTTCTTATATTCTAAGTTTTTCAGTGCAACTCACTCATATACTATGTACCACACTGTGCGTTTCTTATATTCTAAGTTTTTCAGTGCAACTCACTCATATATTATGTACTACACTGTGCGTTTCTTATATTCTAAGTTTTTCAGTGCAACTCACTCATATACTTTGTACTACACTGTGCGTTTCTTATATTCTAAGTTTTTCAGTGCAACTCACTCATATACTATGTAATACACTGTGCGTTTCTTATATTCTAAGTTTTTCAGTGCAACTCACTCATATACTATGTACTACACTGTGCGTTTCTTATATTCTAAGTTTTTCAGTGCAACTCACTCATATACTATGTACTACACTGTGCGTTTCTTATATTCTAAGTTTTTCAGTGCAACTCACTCATATACTATGTACTACACTGTGCGTTTCAAAAATTCTAAGTTTTTCAGTGCAACTCACTCATATACTATGTACTACACTGTGTGTTTCTTAAAATCTAAGTTTTTCAGTGCAACTCACTCATATACTATGTACTACACTGTGCGTTTCTTATATTCTAAGTTTTTCAGTGCAACTCACTCATATACTATGTACTACACTGTGCGTTTCTTATATTCTAAGTTTTTCAGTGCAACTCACTCATATACTATGTACTACACTGTGCGTTTCTTATATTCTAAGTTTTTAGTGCAACTCACTCATATACTATGTACTACACTGTGCGTTTCTTATATTCTAAGTTTTTCAGTGCAACACACTCATATACTATGTACTACACTGTGCGTTTCTTATATTCTAAGTTTTTCAGTGCAACTCACTCATATACTATGTACTACACTGTGCGTTTCTTATATTCTAAGTTTTTCAGTGCAACTCACTCATATACTATGTACTACACTGTGCGTTTCTTATAATCTAAGTTTTTCAGTGCAACTCACTCATATACTATGTACTACACTGTGCGTTTCTTATATTCTAAGTTTTTCAGTGCAACTCACTCATATACTATGTACTACACTGTGCGTTTCTTATATTCTAAGTTTTTCAGTGCAACTCACTCATATACTATGTACTACACTGTGCGTTTCTTATATTCTAAATTTTTCAGTGCAACTCACTCATATACTATGTACTACACTGTGCGTTTCTTATATTCGAAGTTTTTCAGTGCAACTCACTCATATACTTTGTACTACACTGTGCGTTTCTTATATTCGAAGTTTTTCAGTGCAACTCACTCATATACTATGTACTACACTGTGCGTTTCTTATATTCTAAGTTTTTCAGTGCAACTCACTCATATACTATGTACTACACTGTGCGTTTCTTATATTCTAAGTTTTTCAGTGCAACTCACTCATATACTATGTACTACACTGTGCGTTTCTTATATTCTAAGTTTTTAGTGCAACTCACTCATATACTATGTACTACACTGTGCGTTTCTTATATTCTAAGTTTTTCAGTGCAACACACTCATATACTATGTACTACACTGTGCGTTTCTTATATTCTAAGTTTTTCAGTGCAACTCACTCATATACTATGTACTACACTGTGCGTTTCTTATATTCTAAGTTTTTCAGTGCAACTCACTCATATACTATGTACTACACTGTGCGTTTCTTATAATCTAAGTTTTTCAGTGCAACTCACTCATATACTATGTACTACACTGTGCGTTTCTTATATTCTAAGTTTTTCAGTGCAACTCACTCATATACTATGTACTACACTGTGCGTTTCTTATATTCTAAGTTTTTCAGTGCAACTCACTCATATACTATGTACTACACTGTGCGTTTCTTATATTCTAAGTTTTTCAGTGCAACTCACTCATATACTATGTACTACACTGTGCGTTTCTTATATTCTAAGTTTTTCAGTGCAACTCACTCATATACTTTGTACTACACTGTGCGTTTCTTATATTCGAAGTTTTTCAGTGCAACTCACTCATATACTATGTACTACACTGTGCGTTTCTTATATTCTAAGTTTTTCAGTGCAACTCACTCATATACTATGTACTACATTGTGCGTTTCTTAAATTCTAAGTTTTTCAGTGCAACTCACTCATATACTATGTACTACACTGTGAGTTTCTTATATTCTAAGTTTTTCAGTGCAACTCACTCATATACTATGTACTACACTGTGCATTTCTTATATTCTAAGTTTTTCAGTGCAACTCACTCATATACTATGTACTACACTGTGCATTTCGTGTAATGCGGGTTTTTCAGTAAATTCTAAGTTTTTCAGTGCAACTCACTCATATACTATGTACTACACTGTGCGTTTCTTATATTCTAAGTTTTTCAGTGCAATTCACTCATATACTATGTACTACACTGTGCGTTTCTTATATTCTAAGTTTTTCAGTGCAACTCACTCATATACTATGTACTACACTGTGCGTTTCTTATATTCTAAGTTTTTCAGTGCAACTCACTCATATACTATGTACTACACTGTGCGTTTCAAAAATTCTAAGTTTTTCAGTGCAACTCACTCATATACTATGTACTACACTGTGCGTTTCTTATATTCTAAGTTTTTCAGTGCAACTCACTCATATACTATGTACTACACTGTGCGTTTCTTATATTCTAAGTTTTTCAGTGCAACTCACTCATATATTATGTACTACACTGTGCGTTTCTTATATTCTAAGTTTTTCAGTGCAACTCACTCATATACTATGTACTACACTGTGCGTTTCTTATATTCTAAGTTTTTCAGTGCAACTCACTCATATACTATGTACTACACTGTGCGTTTCTTAAAATCTAAGTTTTTCAATGCAACTCACTCATATACTATATACTACACTGTGCGTTTCTTATATTCTAAGTTTTTCAGTGCAACTCACTCATATACTATGTACTACACTGTGCGTTTCTTATATTCTAAGTTTTTCAGTGCAATTCACTCATATACTATGTACTACACTGTGCGTTTCTTATAATCTAAGTTTTTCAGTGCAACTCACTCATATACTATGTACTACACTGTGCGTTTCTTATATTCTAAGTTTTTCAGAGCAACTCACTCATATACTATGTACTACACTGTGCGTTTCTTAAATTCTAAGTTTTTCAGTGCAACTCACTCATATACTAGGTACAACACTGTGCGTTTCTTATATTCTAAGTTTTTCAGTGCAACTCACTCATATACTATGTACTACACTGTGCGTTTCTTATATTCTAAGTTTTTCAGTGCAACTCACTCATATACTATGTACTACACTGTGCATTTCGTGTAATGCGGGTTTTTCAGTAAATTGTAAGTTTTTCAGTGCAACTCACTCATATACTATGTACTACACTGTGCGTTTCTTATATTCTAAGTTTTTCAGTGCAACTCACTCATATACTATGTACTACACTGTGCGTTTCTTATATTCTAAGTTTTTCAGTGCAACTCACTCATATACTATGTACTACACTGTGTGTTTCTTATATTCTAAGTTTTTCAGTGCAACTCACTCATATACTATGTACTACACTGTGCGTTTCTTATATTCTAAGTTTTTCAGTGCAACTCACTCATATACTATGTACTACACTGTGCGTTTCTTATATTCTAAGTTTTTGAGTGCAACTCACTCATATACCATGTACTACACTGTGCGTTTCTTATAATCTAAGTTTTTCAGTGCAACTCACTCATATACTATGTACTACACTGTGCGTTTCTTATATTCTAAGTTTTTCAGTGCAACTCACTCATATACTTTGTACTACACTGTGCGTTTCTTATATTCTAAGTTTTTCAGTGCAACTCACTCATATACTATGTACTACACTGTGCGTTTCTTATATTCTAAGTTTTTCAGTGCAACTCACTCATATACTATGTACTACACTGTGCGTTTCTTATATTCTAAGTTTTTCAGTGCAACTCACTCATATACTATGTACTACACTGTGGGTTTCTTATATTCTAAGTTTTTCAGTGCAACTCACTCATATACTATGTACTACACTGTGCGTTTCTTATATTCTAAGTTTTTCAGTGCAACTCACTCATATACTATGTACTACACTGTGCATTTCGTGTAATGCGGGTTTTTCAGTAAATTCTAAGTTTTTCAGTGCAACTCACTCATATACTATGTACTACACTGTGCGTTTCTTATATTCTAAGTTTTTCAGTGCAACTCACTCATATACTATGTACTACACTGTGCGTTTCTTATATTCTAAGTTTTTCAGTGCAACTCACTCATATACTATGTACTACACTGTGCGTTTCTTATATTCTAAGTTTTTCAGTGCAACTCACTCATATACTATGTACTACACTGTGCGTTTCAAAAATTCTAAGTTTTTCAGTGCAACTCACTCATATACTATGTACTACACTGTGCGTTTCTTATATTCTAAGTTTTTCAGTGCAACTCACTCATATACTATGTACTACACTGTGCGTTTCTTATATTCTAAGTTTTTCAGTGCAACTCACTCATATATTATGTACTACACTGTGCGTTTCTTATATTCTAAGTTTTTCAGTGCAACTCACTCATATACTATGTACTACACTGTGCGTTTCTTATATTCTAAGTTTTTCAGTGCAACTCACTCATATACTATGTACTACACTGTGCGTTTCTTAAAATCTAAGTTTTTCAATGCAACTCACTCATATACTATATACTACACTGTGCGTTTCTTATATTCTAAGTTTTTCAGTGCAACTCACTCATATACTATGTACTACACTGTGCGTTTCTTATATTCTAAGTTTTTCAGTGCAATTCACTCATATACTATGTACTACACTGTGCGTTTCTTATAATCTAAGTTTTTCAGTGCAACTCACTCATATACTATGTACTACACTGTGCGTTTCTTATATTCTAAGTTTTTCAGAGCAACTCACTCATATACTATGTACTACACTGTGCGTTTCTTAAATTCTAAGTTTTTCAGTGCAACTCACTCATATACTATGTACTACACTGTGCGTTTCTTATATTCTAAGTTTTTCAGTGCAACTCACTCATATACTATGTACTACACTGTGCATTTCGTGTAATGCGGGTTTTTCAGTAAATTGTAAGTTTTTCAGTGCAACTCACTCATATACTATGTACTACACTGTGCGTTTCTTATATTCTAAGTTTTTCAGTGCAACTCACTCATATACTATGTACTACACTGTGCGTTTCTTATATTCTAAGTTTTTCAGTGCAACTCACTCATATACTATGTACTACACTGTGTGTTTCTTATATTCTAAGTTTTTCAGTGCAACTCACTCATATACTATGTACTACACTGTGCGTTTCTTATATTCTAAGTTTTTCAGTGCAACTCACTCATATACTATGTACTACACTGTGCGTTTCTTATATTCTAAGTTTTTGAGTGCAACTCACTCATATACCATGTACTACACTGTGCGTTTCTTATATTCTAAGTTTTTCAGTGCAACTCACTCATATACTATGTACTACACTGTGCGTTTCTTATATTCTAAGTTTTTAGTGCAACTCACTCATATACTATGTACTACACTGTGCGTTTCTTATATTCTAAGTTTTTCAGTGCAACACACTCATATACTATGTACTACACTGTGCGTTTCTTATATTCTAAGTTTTTCAGTGCAACTCACTCATATACTATGTACTACACTGTGCGTTTCTTATATTCTAAGTTTTTCAGTGCAACTCACTCATATACTATGTACTACACTGTGCGTTTCTTATAATCTAAGTTTTTCAGTGCAACTCACTCATATACTATGTACTACACTGTGCGTTTCTTATATTCTAAGTTTTTCAGTGCAACTCACTCATATACTATGTACTACACTGTGCGTTTCTTATATTCTAAGTTTTTCAGTGCAACTCACTCATATACTATGTACTACACTGTGCGTTTCTTATATTCTAAGTTTTTCAGTGCAACTCACTCATATACTATGTACTACACTGTGCGTTTCTTATATTCTAAGTTTTTCAGTGCAACTCACTCATATACTTTGTACTACACTGTGCGTTTCTTATATTCTAAGTTTTTCAGTGCAACTCACTCATATACTATGTACTACACTGTGCGTTTCTTATATTCTAAGTTTTTCAGTGCAACTCACTCATATACTATGTACTACATTGTGCGTTTCTTAAATTCTAAGTTTTTCAGTGCAACTCACTCATATACTATGTACTACACTGTGAGTTTCTTATATTCTAAGTTTTTCAGTGCAACTCACTCATATACTATGTACTACACTGTGCGTTTCTTATATTCTAAGTTTTTCAGTGCAACTCACTCATATACTATGTACTACACTGTGCATTTCGTGTAATGCGGGTTTTTCAGTAAATTCTAAGTTTTTCAGTGCAACTCACTCATATACTATGTACTACACTGTGCGTTTCTTATATTCTAAGTTTTTCAGTGCAACTCACTCATATACTATGTACTACACTGTGCGTTTCAAAAATCTAAGTTTTTCAGTGCAACTCACTCATATACTATGTACTACACTGTGCGTTTCTTATATTCTAAGTTTTTCAGTGCAACTCACTCATATACTATGTACTACACTGTGCGTTTCTTATATTCTAAGTTTTTCAGTGCAACTCACTCATATATTATGTACTACACTGTGCGTTTCTTATATTCTAAGTTTTTCAGTGCAACTCACTCATATACTATGTACTACACTGTGCGTTTCTTATATTCTAAGTTTTTCAGTGCAACTCACTCTTATACTATGTACTACACTGTGCATTTCTTATATTCTAAGTTTTTCAGTGCAACTCACTCATATACTATGTACTACACTGTGCGTTTCTTATATTCTAAGTTTTTCAGTGCAACTCACTCATATACTATGTACTACACTGTGCGTTTCTTAAATTCTAAGTTTTTCAGTGCAACTCACTCATATACTATGTACTACACTGTGCGTTTCTTATATTCTAAGTTTTTCAGTGCAACTCACTCATATACTATGTACTACACTGTGCGTTTCTTATATTCTAAGTTTTTCACTGCAACTCACTCATATACTATGTACTACACTGTGCGTTTCTTATATTCTAAGTTTTTCAGGGCAACTCACTCATATACTTTGTACTACACTGTGCGTTTCTTATATTCTAAGTTTTTCAGTGCAACTCACTCATATACTATGTACTACACTGTGCGTTTCTTATATTCTAAGTTTTTCAGTGCAACTCACTCATATACTATGTACTACACTGTGCGTTTCTTATATTCTAAGTTTTTGAGTGCAACTCACTCATATACTATTTACTACACTGTGCGTTTCTTAAAATCTAAGTTTTTCAGTGCAACTCACTCATATACTATGTACTACACTGTGCGTTTCTTATATTCTAAGTTTTTCAGTGCAACTCACTCATATACTATGTACTACACTGTGCGTTTCTTAAAATCTAAGTTTTTCAATGCAACTCACTCATATACTATATACTACACTGTGCGTTTCTTATATTCTAAGTTTTTCAGTACAACTCACTCATATACTATGTACTACACTGTGCGTTTCTTATATTCTAAGTTTTTCAGTGCAACTCACTCATATACTATGTACTACACTGTGCGTTTCTTATAATCTAAGTTTTTCAGTGCAACTCACTCATATACTATGTACTACACTGTGCGTTTCTTATATTCTAAGTTTTTCAGTGCAACTCACTCATATACTATGTACTACACTGTGCGTTTCTTAAATTCTAAGTTTTTCAGTGCAACTCACTCATATACAATGTACTACACTGTGCGTTTCTTATATTCTAAGTTTTTCAGTGCAACTCACTCATATACTATGTACTACACTGTGCGTTTCTTATATTCTAAGTTTTTCAGTGCAACTCACTCATATACTATGTACTACACTGTGCGTTTCTCTAAATTCTAAGTTTTTCAGTGCAACTCACTCATATACTATGTACTACACTGTGCGTTTCTTATATTCTAAGTTTTTCAGTGCAACTCACTCATATACTATGTACTACACTGTGCGTTTCTTATATTCTAAGTTTTTCAGTGCAACTCACTCATATACTTTGTACTACAC
Source organism: Mus caroli (assembly GCF_978045245.1). Classification (NCBI taxonomy): domain Eukaryota; kingdom Metazoa; phylum Chordata; class Mammalia; order Rodentia; family Muridae; genus Mus; species Mus caroli. Next base: position 194,993 of record NW_028227381.1, on the reverse strand, counting down.
TGTGCGTTTCTTATATTCTAAGTTTTTCAGTGCAACTCACTCATATACTATGTACTACACTGTGCGTTTCTTATATTCTAAGTTTTTCAGTGCAACTCACTCATATACTATGTACTACATTGTGCGTTTCTTAAATTCTAAGTTTTTCAGTGCAACTCACTCATATACTATGTACTACACTGTGAGTTTCTTATATTCTAAGTTTTTCAGTGCAACTCACTCATATACTATGTACTACACTGTGCGTTTCTTATATTCTAAGTTTTTCAGTGCAACTCACTCATATACTATGTACTACACTGTGCATTTCGTGTAATGCGGGTTTTTCAGTAAATTCTAAGTTTTTCAGTGCAACTCACTCATATACTATGTACTACACTGTGCGTTTCTTATATTCTAAGTTTTTCAGTGCAACTCACTCATATACTATGTACTACACTGTGCGTTTCAAAAATCTAAGTTTTTCAGTGCAACTCACTCATATACTATGTACTACACTGTGCGTTTCTTATATTCTAAGTTTTTCAGTGCAACTCACTCATATACTATGTACTACACTGTGCGTTTCTTATATTCTAAGTTTTTCAGTGCAACTCACTCATATATTATGTACTACACTGTGCGTTTCTTATATTCTAAGTTTTTCAGTGCAACTCACTCATATACTATGTACTACACTGTGCGTTTCTTATATTCTAAGTTTTTCAGTGCAACTCACTCTTATACTATGTACTACACTGTGCATTTCTTATATTCTAAGTTTTTCAGTGCAACTCACTCATATACTATGTACTACACTGTGCGTTTCTTATATTCTAAGTTTTTCAGTGCAACTCACTCATATACTATGTACTACACTGTGCGTTTCTTAAATTCTAAGTTTTTCAGTGCAACTCACTCATATACTATGTACTACACTGTGCGTTTCTTATATTCTAAGTTTTTCAGTGCAACTCACTCATATACTATGTACTACACTGTGCGTTTCTTATATTCTAAGTTTTTCACTGCAACTCACTCATATACTATGTACTACACTGTGCGTTTCTTATATTCTAAGTTTTTCAGGGCAACTCACTCATATACTTTGTACTACACTGTGCGTTTCTTATATTCTAAGTTTTTCAGTGCAACTCACTCATATACTATGTACTACACTGTGCGTTTCTTATATTCTAAGTTTTTCAGTGCAACTCACTCATATACTATGTACTACACTGTGCGTTTCTTATATTCTAAGTTTTTGAGTGCAACTCACTCATATACTATTTACTACACTGTGCGTTTCTTAAAATCTAAGTTTTTCAGTGCAACTCACTCATATACTATGTACTACACTGTGCGTTTCTTATATTCTAAGTTTTTCAGTGCAACTCACTCATATACTATGTACTACACTGTGCGTTTCTTAAAATCTAAGTTTTTCAATGCAACTCACTCATATACTATATACTACACTGTGCGTTTCTTATATTCTAAGTTTTTCAGTACAACTCACTCATATACTATGTACTACACTGTGCGTTTCTTATATTCTAAGTTTTTCAGTGCAACTCACTCATATACTATGTACTACACTGTGCGTTTCTTATAATCTAAGTTTTTCAGTGCAACTCACTCATATACTATGTACTACACTGTGCGTTTCTTATATTCTAAGTTTTTCAGTGCAACTCACTCATATACTATGTACTACACTGTGCGTTTCTTAAATTCTAAGTTTTTCAGTGCAACTCACTCATATACAATGTACTACACTGTGCGTTTCTTATATTCTAAGTTTTTCAGTGCAACTCACTCATATACTATGTACTACACTGTGCGTTTCTTATATTCTAAGTTTTTCAGTGCAACTCACTCATATACTATGTACTACACTGTGCGTTTCTCTAAATTCTAAGTTTTTCAGTGCAACTCACTCATATACTATGTACTACACTGTGCGTTTCTCTAAATTCTAAGTTTTTCAGTGCTACTCACTCATATACTATGTACTACACTGTGCGTTTCTTATATTCTAAGTTTTTCAGTGCAACTCACTCATATACTATGTACTACACTGTGCGTTTCTTATATTCTAAGTTTTTCAGTGCAACTCACTCATATACTATGTACTACACCGTGCGTTTCTTATATTCTAAGTTTTTCAGTGCAACTCACTCATATACTATGTACTACACTGTGCGTTTCTTATATTCTAAGTTTTTCAGTGCAACTCACTCATATACTATGTACTACACTGTGCGTTTCTTATATTCTAAGTTTTTCAGTGCAACTCACTCATATACTTTGTACTACACTGTGCGTTTTTTATATTCTAAGTTTTTCAGTGCAACTCACTCATATACTATGTACTACACTGTGCGTTTCTTATATTCTAAGTTTTTCAGTGCAACTCACTCATATACTATGTACTACACTGTGCGTTTCTTATATTCTAAGTTTTTGAGTGCAACTCACTCATATACTATGTACTACACTGTGCGTTTCTTATATTCTAAGTTTTTCAGTGCAACTCACTCATATACTATGTACTACACTGTGCGTTTCTTAAAATCTAAGTTTTTCAGTGCAACTCACTCATATACTATGTACTACACTGTGCGTTTCTTAAAATCTAAGTTTTTCAATGCAACTCACTCATATACTATGTACTACACTGTGCGTTTCTTATATTCTAAGTTTTTCAGTGCAACTCACTCATATACTATGTACTACACTGTGCGTTTCTTATATTCTAAGTTTTTCAGTGCAATTCACTCATATACTATGTACTACACTGTGCGTTTCTTATAATCTAAGTTTTTCAGTGCAACTCACTCATATACTATGTACTACACTGTGCGTTTCTTATATTCTAAGTTTTTCAGAGCAACTCACTCATATACTATGTACTACACTGTGTGTTTCTTAAATTCTAAGTTTTTCAGTGCAACTCACTCATATACTAGGTACAACACTGTGCGTTTCTTATATTCTAAGTTTTTCAGTGCAACTCACTCATATACTATGTACTACACTGTGCGTTTCTTATATTCTAAGTTTTTCAGTGCAACTCACTCATATACTATGTACTACACTGTGCATTTCGTGTAATGCGGGTTTTTCAGTAAATTGTAAGTTTTTCAGTGCAACTCACTCATATACTATGTACTACACTGTGCGTTTCTTATATTCTAAGTTTTTCAGTGCAACTCACTCATATACTATGTACTACACTGTGCGTTTCTTATATTCTAAGTTTTTAGTGCAACTCACTCATATACTATGTACTACACTGTGCGTTTCTTATATTCTAAGTTTTTCAGTGCAACACACTCATATACTATGTACTACACTGTGCGTTTCTTATATTCTAAGTTTTTCAGTGCAACTCACTCATATACTATGTAGTACACTGTGCGTTTCTTATATTCTAAGTTTTTCAGTGCAACTCACTCATATACTATGTACTACACTGTGCGTTTCTTAAATTCTAAGTTTTTCAGTGCAACTCACTCATATACTATGTACTACACTGTGCGTTTCTTATATTCTAAGTTTTTCAGTGCAACTCACTCATATACTATGTACCACACTGTGCGTTTCTTATATTCTAAGTTTTTCAGTGCAACTCACTCATATATTATGTACTACACTGTGCGTTTCTTATATTCTAAGTTTTTCAGTGCAACTCACTCATATACTTTGTACTACACTGTGCGTTTCTTATATTCTAAGTTTTTCAGTGCAACTCACTCATATACTATGTAATACACTGTGCGTTTCTTATATTCTAAGTTTTTCAGTGCAACTCACTCATATACTATGTACTACACTGTGCGTTTCTTCTATTCTAAGTTTTTCAGTGCAACTCACTCATATACTATGTACTACACTGTGCGTTTCAAAAATTCTAAGTTTTTCAGTGCAACTCACTCATATACTATGTACTACACTGTGTGTTTCTTAAAATCTAAGTTTTTCAGTGCAACTCACTCATATACTATGTACTACACTGTGCGTTTCTTATATTCTAAGTTTTTCAGTGCAACTCACTCATATACTATGTACTACACTGTGCGTTTCTTATATTCTAAGTTTTTCAGTGCAACTCACTCATATACTATGTACTACACTGTGCGTTTCTTATATTCTAAGTTTTTAGTGCAACTCACTCATATACTATGTACTACACTGTGCGTTTCTTATATTCTAAGTTTTTCAGTGCAACACACTCATATACTATGTACTACACTGTGCGTTTCTTATATTCTAAGTTTTTCAGTGCAACTCACTCATATACTATGTACTACACTGTGCGTTTCTTATATTCTAAGTTTTTCAGTGCAACTCACTCATATACTATGTACTACACTGTGCGTTTCTTATAATCTAAGTTTTTCAGTGCAACTCACTCATATACTATGTACTACACTGTGCGTTTCTTATATTCTAAGTTTTTCAGTGCAACTCACTCATATACTATGTACTACACTGTGCGTTTCTTATATTCTAAGTTTTTCAGTGCAACTCACTCATATACTATGTACTACACTGTGCGTTTCTTATATTCTAAGTTTTTCAGTGCAACTCACTCATATACTATGTACTACACTGTGCGTTTCTTATATTCTAAGTTTTTCAGTGCAACTCACTCATATACTTTGTACTACACTGTGCGTTTCTTATATTCTAAGTTTTTCAGTGCAACTCACTCATATACTATGTACTACAGTGTGCGTTTCTTATATTCTAAGTTTTTCAGTGCAACTCACTCATATACTATGTACTACATTGTGCGTTTCTTAAATTCTAAGTTTTTCAGTGCAACTCACTCATATACTATGTACTACACTGTGAGTTTCTTATATTCTAAGTTTTTCACTGCAACTCACTCATATACTATGTACTACACTGTGCGTTTCTTATATTCTAAGTTTTTCAGTGCAACTCACTCATATACTATGTACTACACTGTGCATTTCGTGTAATGCGGGTTTTTCAGTAAATTCTAAGTTTTTCAGTGCAACTCACTCATATACTATGTACTACACTGTGCGTTTCTTATATTCTAAGTTTTTCAGTGCAATTCACTCATATACTATGTACTACACTGTGCGTTTCTTATATTCTAAGTTTTTCAGTGCAACTCACTCATATACTATGTACTACACTGTGCGTTTCTTATATTCTAAGTTTTTCAGTGCAACTCACTCATATACTATGTACTACACTGTGCGTTTCAAAAATTCTAAGTTTTTCAGTGCAACTCACTCATATACTATGTACTACACTGTGCGTTTCTTATATTCTAAGTTTTTCAGTGCAACTCACTCATATACTATGTACTACACTGTGCGTTTCTTATATTCTAAGTTTTTCAGTGCAACTCACTCATATATTATGTACTACACTGTGCGTTTCTTATATTCTAAGTTTTTCAGTGCAACTCACTCATATACTATGTACTACACTGTGCGTTTCTTATATTCTAAGTTTTTCAGGGCAACTCACTCATATACTTTGTACTACACTGTGCGTTTCTTATATTCTAAGTTTTTCAGTGCAACTCACTCATATACTATGTACTACACTGTGCGTTTCTTATATTCTAAGTTTTTCAGTGCAACTCACTCATATACTATGTACTACACTGTGCGTTTCTTATATTCTAAGTTTTTGAGTGCAACTCACTCATATACTATTTACTACACTGTGCGTTTCTTAAAATCTAAGTTTTTCAGTGCAACTCACTCATATACTATGTACTACACTGTGCGTTTCTTATATTCTAAGTTTTTCAGTGCAACTCACTCATATACTATGTACTACACTGTGCGTTTCTTAAAATCTAAGTTTTTCAATGCAACTCACTCATATACTATATACTACACTGTGCGTTTCTTATATTCTAAGTTTTTCAGTACAACTCACTCATATACTATGTACTACACTGTGCGTTTCTTATATTCTAAGTTTTTCAGTGCAACTCACTCATATACTATGTACTACACTGTGCGTTTCTTATAATCTAAGTTTTTCAGTGCAACTCACTCATATACTATGTACTACACTGTGCGTTTCTTATATTCTAAGTTTTTCAGAGCAACTCACTCATATACTATGTACTACACTGTGCGTTTCTTAAATTCTAAGTTTTTCAGTGCAACTCACTCATATACTAGGTACAACACTGTGCGTTTCTTATATTCTAAGTTTTTCAGTGCAACTCACTCATATACTATGTACTACACTGTGCGTTTCTTATATTCTAAGTTTTTCAGTGCAACTCACTCATATACTATGTACTACACTGTGCATTTCGTGTAATGCGGGTTTTTCAGTAAATTCTAAGTTTTTCAGTGCAACTCACTCATATACTATGTACTACACTGTGCGTTTCTTATATTCTAAGTTTTTCAGTGCAACTCACTCATATACTATGTACTACACTGTGCGTTTCTTATATTCTAAGTTTTTCAGTGCAACTCACTCATATACTATGTACTACACTGTTCGTTTCTTATAATCTAAGTTTTTCAGTGCAACTCACTCATATACTATGTACTACACTGTGCGTTTCTTATATTCTAAGTTTTTCAGTGCAACTCACTCATATACTATGTACTACACTGTGCGTTTCTTAAATTCTAAGTTTTTCAGTGCAACTCACTCATATACTATGTACTACACTGTGCGTTTCTTAAATTCTAAGTTTTTCAGTGCAACTCACTGATATACTATGTACTACACTGTGCGTTTCTTATATTCTAAGTTTTTCAGTGCAACTCACTCATATACTATGTACTACACTGTGCGTTTCTTATATTCTAAGTTTTTCAGTGCAACTCACTCTTATACTATGTACTACACTGTGCATTTCTTATATTCTAAGTTTTTCAGTGCAACTCACTCATATACTATGTACTACACTGTGCGTTTCTTATATTCTAAGTTTTTCAGTGCAACTCACTCATATACTATGTACTACACTGTGCGTTTCTTATATTCTAAGTTTTTCAGTGCAACTCACTCATATACTATGTACTACACTGTGCGTTTCTTATATTCTAAGTTTTTCAGTGCAACTCACTCATATACTATGTACTACACTGTGCGTTTCTTATATTCTAAGTTTTTCAGTGCAACTCACTCATATATTATGTACTACACTGTGCGTTTCTTATATTCTAAGTTTTTCAGTGCAACTCACTCATATACTATGTACTACACTGTGCGTTTCTTATATTCTAAGTTTTTCAGGGCAACTCACTCATATACTTTGTACTACACTGTGCGTTTCTTATATTCTAAGTTTTTCAGTGCAACTCACTCATATACTATGTACTACACTGTGCGTTTCTTATATTCTAAGTTTTTCAGTGCAACTCACTCATATACTATGTACTACACTGTGCGTTTCTTATATTCTAAGTTTTTGAGTGCAACTCACTCATATACTATTTACTACACTGTGCGTTTCTTAAAATCTAAGTTTTTCAGTGCAACTCACTCATATACTATGTACTACACTGTGCGTTTCTTATATTCTAAGTTTTTCAGTGCAACTCACTCATATACTATGTACTACACTGTGCGTTTCTTATATTCTAAGTTTTTGAGTGCAACTCACTCATATACTATTTACTACACTGTGCGTTTCTTAAAATCTAAGTTTTTCAGTGCAACTCACTCATATACTATGTACTACACTGTGCGTTTCAAAAATTCTAAGTTTTTCAGTGCAACTCACTCATATACTATGTACTACACTGTGCGTTTCTTATATTCTAAGTTTTTCAGTGCAACTCACTCATATACTATGTACTACACTGTGCGTTTCTTATATTCTAAGTTTTTCAGTGCAACTCACTCATATATTATGTACTACACTGTGCGTTTCTTATATTCTAAGTTTTTCAGTGCAACTCACTCATATACTATGTACTACACTGTGCGTTTCTTATATTCTAAGTTTTTCAGGGCAACTCACTCATATACTTTGTACTACACTGTGCGTTTCTTATATTCTAAGTTTTTCAGTGCAACTCACTCATATACTATGTACTACACTGTGCGTTTCTTATATTCTAAGTTTTTCAGTGCAACTCACTCATATTCTATGTACTACACTGTGCGTTTCTTATATTCTAAGTTTTTGAGTGCAACTCACTCATATACTATTTACTACACTGTGCGTTTCTTAAAATCTAAGTTTTTCAGTGCAACTCACTCATATACTATGTACTACACTGTGCGTTTCTTATATTCTAAGTTTTTCAGTGCAACTCACTCATATACTATGTACTACACTGTGCGTTTCTTAAAATCTAAGTTTTTCAATGCAACTCACTCATATACTATATACTACACTGTGCGTTTCTTATATTCTAAGTTTTTCAGTACAACTCACTCATATACTATGTACTACACTGTGCGTTTCTTATATTCTAAGTTTTTCAGTGCAACTCACTCATATACTATGTACTACACTGTGCGTTTCTTATAATCTAAGTTTTTCAGTGCAACTCACTCATATACTATGTACTACACTGTGCGTTTCTTATATTCTAAGTTTTTCAGAGCAACTCACTCATATACTATGTACTACACTGTGCGTTTCTTAAATTCTAAGTTTTTCAGTGCAACTCACTCATATACTAGGTACAACACTGTGCGTTTCTTATATTCTAAGTTTTTCAGTGCAACTCACTCATATACTATGTACTACACTGTGCGTTTCTTATATTCTAAGTTTTTCAGTGCAACTCACTCATATACTATGTACTACACTGTGCATTTCGTGTAATGCGGGTTTTTCAGTAAATTCTAAGTTTTTCAGTGCAACTCACTCATATACTATGTACTACACTGTGCGTTTCTTATATTCTAAGTTTTTCAGTGCAACTCACTCATATACTATGTACTACACTGTGCGTTTCTTATATTCTAAGTTTTTCAGTGCAACTCACTCATATACTATGTACTACACTGTTCGTTTCTTATAATCTAAGTTTTTCAGTGCAACTCACTCATATACTATGTACTACACTGTGCGTTTCTTATATTCTAAGTTTTTCAGTGCAACTCACTCATATACTATGTACTACACTGTGCGTTTCTTAAATTCTAAGTTTTTCAGTGCAACTCACTCATATACTATGTACTACACTGTGCGTTTCTTAAATTCTAAGTTTTTCAGTGCAACTCACTGATATACTATGTACTACACTGTGCGTTTCTTATATTCTAAGTTTTTCAGTGCAACTCACTCATATACTATGTACTACACTGTGCGTTTCTTATATTCTAAGTTTTTCAGTGCAACTCACTCTTATACTATGTACTACACTGTGCATTTCTTATATTCTAAGTTTTTCAGTGCAACTCACTCATATACTATGTACTACACTGTGCGTTTCTTATATTCTAAGTTTTTCAGTGCAACTCACTCATATACTATGTACTACACTGTGCGTTTCTTATATTCTAAGTTTTTCAGTGCAACTCACTCATATACTATGTACTACACTGTGCGTTTCTTATATTCTAAGTTTTTCAGTGCAACTCACTCATATACTATGTACTACACTGTGCGTTTCTTATATTCTAAGTTTTTCAGTGCAACTCACTCATATACTATGTACTACACTGTGCGTTTCTTATATTCTAAGTTTTTCAGTGCAACTCACTCATATACTTTGTACTACACTGTGCGTTTCTTATATTCTAAGTTTTTCAGTGCAACTCACTCATATACTATGTACTACACTGTGCGTTTCTTATATTCTAAGTTTTTCAGTGCAACTCACTCATATACTATGTACTACACTGTGCGTTTCTTATATTCTAAGTTTTTCAGTGCAACTCACTCATATACTATGTACTACACTGTGCGTTTCTTAAAATCTAAGTTTTTCAGTGCAACTCACTCATATACTATGTACTACACTGTGCGTTTCTTAAAATCTAAGTTTTTCAGTGCAACTCACTCATATACTATGTACTACACTGTGCGTTTCTTAAATTCTAAGTTTTTCAGTGCAACTCACTGATATACTATGTACTACACTGTGCGTTTCTTATATTCTAAGTTTTTCAGTGCAACTCACTCATATACTATGTACTACACTGTGCGTTTCTTATATTCTAAGTTTTTCAGTGCAACTCACTCTTATACTATGTACTACACTGTGCATTTCTTATATTCTAAGTTTTTCAGTGCAACTCACTCATATACTATGTACTACACTGTGCGTTTCTTATATTCTAAGTTTTTCAGTGCAACTCACTCATATACTATGTACTACACTGTGCGTTTCTTATATTCTAAGTTTTTCAGTGCAACTCACTCATATACTATGTACTACACTGTGCGTTTCTTATATTCTAAGTTTTTCAGTGCAACTCACTCATATACTATGTACTACACTGTGCGTTTCTTATATTCTAAGTTTTTCAGTGCAACTCACTCATATATTATGTACTACACTGTGCGTTTCTTATATTCTAAGTTTTTCAGTGCAACTCACTCATATACTATGTACTACACTGTGCGTTTCTTATATTCTAAGTTTTTCAGGGCAACTCACTCATATACTTTGTACTACACTGTGCGTTTCTTATATTCTAAGTTTTTCAGTGCAACTCACTCATATACTATGTACTACACTGTGCGTTTCTTATATTCTAAGTTTTTCAGTGCAACTCACTCATATACTATGTACTACACTGTGCGTTTCTTATATTCTAAGTTTTTGAGTGCAACTCACTCATATACTATTTACTACACTGTGCGTTTCTTAAAATCTAAGTTTTTCAGTGCAACTCACTCATATACTATGTACTACACTGTGCGTTTCTTATATTCTAAGTTTTTCAGTGCAACTCACTCATATACTATGTACTACACTGTGCGTTTCTTATATTCTAAGTTTTTGAGTGCAACTCACTCATATACTATTTACTACACTGTGCGTTTCTTAAAATCTAAGTTTTTCAGTGCAACTCACTCATATACTATGTACTACACTGTGCGTTTCAAAAATTCTAAGTTTTTCAGTGCAACTCACTCATATACTATGTACTACACTGTGCGTTTCTTATATTCTAAGTTTTTCAGTGCAACTCACTCATATACTATGTACTACACTGTGCGTTTCTTATATTCTAAGTTTTTCAGTGCAACTCACTCATATATTATGTACTACACTGTGCGTTTCTTATATTCTAAGTTTTTCAGTGCAACTCACTCATATACTATGTACTACACTGTGCGTTTCTTATATTCTAAGTTTTTCAGGGCAACTCACTCATATACTTTGTACTACACTGTGCGTTTCTTATATTCTAAGTTTTTCAGTGCAACTCACTCATATACTATGTACTACACTGTGCGTTTCTTATATTCTAAGTTTTTCAGTGCAACTCACTCATATTCTATGTACTACACTGTGCGTTTCTTATATTCTAAGTTTTTGAGTGCAACTCACTCATATACTATTTACTACACTGTGCGTTTCTTAAAATCTAAGTTTTTCAGTGCAACTCACTCATATACTATGTACTACACTGTGCGTTTCTTATATTCTAAGTTTTTCAGTGCAACTCACTCATATACTATGTACTACACTGTGCGTTTCTTAAAATCTAAGTTTTTCAATGCAACTCACTCATATACTATATACTACACTGTGCGTTTCTTATATTCTAAGTTTTTCAGTACAACTCACTCATATACTATGTACTACACTGTGCGTTTCTTATATTCTAAGTTTTTCAGTGCAACTCACTCATATACTATGTACTACACTGTGCGTTTCTTATAATCTAAGTTTTTCAGTGCAACTCACTCATATACTATGTACTACACTGTGCGTTTCTTATATTCTAAGTTTTTCAGAGCAACTCACTCATATACTATGTACTACACTGTGCGTTTCTTAAATTCTAAGTTTTTCAGTGCAACTCACTCATATACTAGGTACAACACTGTGCGTTTCTTATATTCTAAGTTTTTCAGTGCAACTCACTCATATACTATGTACTACACTGTGCGTTTCTTATATTCTAAGTTTTTCAGTGCAACTCACTCATATACTATGTACTACACTGTGCATTTCGTGTAATGCGGGTTTTTCAGTAAATTCTAAGTTTTTCAGTGCAACTCACTCATATACTATGTACTACACTGTGCGTTTCTTATATTCTAAGTTTTTCAGTGCAACTCACTCATATACTATGTACTACACTGTGCGTTTCTTATATTCTAAGTTTTTCAGTGCAACTCACTCATATACTATGTACTACACTGTTCGTTTCTTATAATCTAAGTTTTTCAGTGCAACTCACTCATATACTATGTACTACACTGTGCGTTTCTTATATTCTAAGTTTTTCAGTGCAACTCACTCATATACTATGTACTACACTGTGCGTTTCTTAAATTCTAAGTTTTTCAGTGCAACTCACTCATATACTATGTACTACACTGTGCGTTTCTTAAATTCTAAGTTTTTCAGTGCAACTCACTGATATACTATGTACTACACTGTGCGTTTCTTATATTCTAAGTTTTTCAGTGCAACTCACTCATATACTATGTACTACACTGTGCGTTTCTTATATTCTAAGTTTTTCAGTGCAACTCACTCTTATACTATGTACTACACTGTGCATTTCTTATATTCTAAGTTTTTCAGTGCAACTCACTCATATACTATGTACTACACTGTGCGTTTCTTATATTCTAAGTTTTTCAGTGCAACTCACTCATATACTATGTACTACACTGTGCGTTTCTTATATTCTAAGTTTTTCAGTGCAACTCACTCATATACTATGTACTACACTGTGCGTTTCTTATATTCTAAGTTTTTCAGTGCAACTCACTCATATACTATGTACTACACTGTGCGTTTCTTATATTCTAAGTTTTTCAGTGCAACTCACTCATATACTATGTACTACACTGTGCGTTTCTTATATTCTAAGTTTTTCAGTGCAACTCACTCATATACTTTGTACTACACTGTGCGTTTCTTATATTCTAAGTTTTTCAGTGCAACTCACTCATATACTATGTACTACACTGTGCGTTTCTTATATTCTAAGTTTTTCAGTGCAACTCACTCATATACTATGTACTACACTGTGCGTTTCTTATATTCTAAGTTTTTCAGTGCAACTCACTCATATACTATGTACTACACTGTGCGTTTCTTAAAATCTAAGTTTTTCAGTGCAACTCACTCATATACTATGTACTACACTGTGCGTTTCTTAAAATCTAAGTTTTTCAGTGCAACTCACTCATATACTATGTACTACACTGTGCGTTTCTTAAAATCTAAGTTTTTCAATGCAACTCACTCATATACTATATACTACACTGTGCGTTTCTTATATTCTAAGTTTTTCAGTGCAACTCACTCATATACTGTGTACTACACTGTGCGTTTCTTATATTCTAAGTTTTTCAGTGCAATTCACTCATATACTGTGTACTACACTGTGCGTTTCTTATAATCTAAGTTTTTCAGTGCAACTCACTCATATACTATGTACTACACTGTGCGTTTCTTATATTCTAAGTTTTTCAGTGCAACTCACTCATATACTATGTACTACACTGTGCGTTTCTTATATTCTAAGTTTTTCAGTGCAACTCACTCATATACTATGTACTACACTGTGCGTTTCTTATATTCTAAGTTTTTCAGTGCAATTCACTCATATACTATGTACTACACTGTGCGTTTCTTATATTCTAAGTTTTTCAGTGCAACTCACTCATATACTATGTACTACACTGTGCGTTTCTTATATTCTAAGTTTTTCAGTGCAACTCACTCATATACTATGTACTACACTGTGCGTTTCTTATATTCTAAGTTTTTCAGTGCAACTCACTCATATACTATGTACTACACTGTGCGTTTCTTATATTCTAAGTTTTTCAGTGCAACTCACTCATATACTATGTACTACACTGTGCGTTTCTTATATTCTAAGTTTTTCAGTGCAACTCACTCATATACTTTGTACTACACTGTGCGTTTCTTATATTCTAAGTTTTTCAGTGCAACTCACTCATATACTATGTACTACACTGTGCGTTTCTTATATTCTAAGTTTTTCAGTGCAACTCACTCATATACTATGTACTACACTGTGCGTTTCTTATATTCTAAGTTTTTCAGTGCAACTCACTCATATACTATGTACTACACTGTGCGTTTCTTAAAATCTAAGTTTTTCAGTGCAACTCACTCATATACTATGTACTACACTGTGCGTTTCTTAAAATCTAAGTTTTTCAGTGCAACTCACTCATATACTATGTACTACACTGTGCGTTTCTTAAAATCTAAGTTTTTCAATGCAACTCACTCATATACTATATACTACACTGTGCGTTTCTTATATTCTAAGTTTTTCAGTGCAACTCACTCATATACTGTGTACTACACTGTGCGTTTCTTATATTCTAAGTTTTTCAGTGCAATTCACTCATATACTGTGTACTACACTGTGCGTTTCTTATAATCTAAGTTTTTCAGTGCAACTCACTCATATACTATGTACTACACTGTGCGTTTCTTATATTCTAAGTTTTTCAGTGCAACTCACTCATATACTATGTACTACACTGTGCGTTTCTTAAATTCTAAGTTTTTCAGTGCAACTCACTCATATACTATGTACTACACTGTGCGTTTCTTAAATTCTAAGTTTTTCAGTGCAACTCACTGATATACTATGTACTACACTGTGCGTTTCTTATATTCTAAGTTTTTCAGTGCAACTCACTCATATACTATGTACTACACTGTGCGTTTCTTATATTCTAAGTTTTTCAGTGCAACTCACTCTTATACTATGTACTACACTGTGCATTTCTTATATTCTAAGTTTTTCAGTGCAACTCACTCATATACTATGTACTACACTGTGCGTTTCTTATATTCTAAGTTTTTCAGTGCAACTCACTCATATACTATGTACTACACTGTGCGTTTCTTATATTCTAAGTTTTTCAGTGCAACTCACTCATATACTATGTACTACACTGTGCGTTTCTTATATTCTAAGTTTTTCAGTGCAACTCACTCATATACTATGTACTACACTGTGCGTTTCTTATATTCTAAGTTTTTCAGTGCAACTCACTCATATACTATGTACTACACTGTGCGTTTCTTATATTCTAAGTTTTTCAGTGCAACTCACTCATATACTTTGTACTACACTGTGCGTTTCTTATATTCTAAGTTTTTCAGTGCAACTCACTCATATACTATGTACTACACTGTGCGTTTCTTATATTCTAAGTTTTTCAGTGCAACTCACTCATATACTATGTACTACACTGTGCGTTTCTTATATTCTAAGTTTTTCAGTGCAACTCACTCATATACTATGTACTACACTGTGCGTTTCTTAAAATCTAAGTTTTTCAGTGCAACTCACTCATATACTATGTACTACACTGTGCGTTTCTTAAAATCTAAGTTTTTCAGTGCAACTCACTCATATACTATGTACTACACTGTGCGTTTCTTAAAATCTAAGTTTTTCAATGCAACTCACTCATATACTATATACTACACTGTGCGTTTCTTATATTCTAAGTTTTTCAGTGCAACTCACTCATATACTGTGTACTACACTGTGCGTTTCTTATATTCTAAGTTTTTCAGTGCAATTCACTCATATACTGTGTACTACACTGTGCGTTTCTTATAATCTAAGTTTTTCAGTGCAACTCACTCATATACTATGTACTACACTGTGCGTTTCTTATATTCTAAGTTTTTCAGAGCAACTCACTCATATACTATGTACTACACTGTGCGTTTCTTAAATTCTAAGTTTTTCAGTGCAACTCACTCATATACTAGGTACAACACTGTGCGTTTCTTATATTCTAAGTTTTTGAGTGCAACTCACTCATATACTATGTACTACACTGTGCGTTTCTTATATTCTAAGTTTTTCAGTGCAACTCACTCATATACTATGTACTACACTGTGCATTTCGTGTAATGCGGGTTTTTCAGTAAATTCTAAGTTTTTCAGTGCAACTCACTCATATACTATGTACTACACTGTGCGTTTCTTATATTCTAAGTTTTTCAGTGCAACTCACTCATATACTATGTACTACACTGTGCGTTTCTTATATTCTAAGTTTTTCAGTGCAACTCACTCATATACTATGTACTACACTGTGCGTTTCTTATATTCTAAGTTTTTCAGTGCAATTCACTCATATACTATGTACTACACTGTGCGTTTCTTATATTCTAAGTTTTTCAGTGCAACTCACTCATATACTATGTACTACACTGTGCGTTTCTTATATTCTAAGTTTTTCAGTGCAACTCACTCATATACTATGTACTACACTGTGCGTTTCTTATATTCTAAGTTTTTCAGTGCAACTCACTCATATACTATGTACTACACTGTGCGTTTCTTATATTCTAAGTTTTTCAGTGCAACTCACTCATATACTATGTACTACACTGTGCGTTTCTTATATTCTAAGTTTTTCAGTGCAACTCACTCATATACTTTGTACTACACTGTGCGTTTCTTATATTCTAAGTTTTTCAGTGCAACTCACTCATATACTATGTACTACACTGTGCGTTTCTTATATTCTAAGTTTTTCAGTGCAACTCACTCATATACTATGTACTACACTGTGCGTTTCTTATATTCTAAGTTTTTCAGTGCAACTCACTCATATACTATGTACTACACTGTGCGTTTCTTAAAATCTAAGTTTTTCAGTGCAACTCACTCATATACTATGTACTACACTGTGCGTTTCTTAAAATCTAAGTTTTTCAGTGCAACTCACTCATATACTATGTACTACACTGTGCGTTTCTTAAAATCTAAGTTTTTCAATGCAACTCACTCATATACTATATACTACACTGTGCGTTTCTTATATTCTAAGTTTTTCAGTGCAACTCACTCATATACTGTGTACTACACTGTGCGTTTCTTATATTCTAAGTTTTTCAGTGCAATTCACTCATATACTGTGTACTACACTGTGCGTTTCTTATAATCTAAGTTTTTCAGTGCAACTCACTCATATACTATGTACTACACTGTGCGTTTCTTATATTCTAAGTTTTTCAGAGCAACTCACTCATATACTATGTACTACACTGTGCGTTTCTTAAATTCTAAGTTTTTCAGTGCAACTCACTCATATACTAGGTACAACACTGTGCGTTTCTTATATTCTAAGTTTTTGAGTGCAACTCACTCATATACTATGTACTACACTGTGCGTTTCTTATATTCTAAGTTTTTCAGTGCAACTCACTCATATACTATGTACTACACTGTGCATTTCGTGTAATGCGGGTTTTTCAGTAAATTCTAAGTTTTTCAGTGCAACTCACTCATATACTATGTACTACACTGTGCGTTTCTTATATTCTAAGTTTTTCAGTGCAACTCACTCATATACTATGTACTACACTGTGCGTTTCTTATATTCTAAGTTTTTCAGTGCAACTCACTCATATACTATGTACTACACTGTGCGTTTCTTATATTCTAAGTTTTTCAGTGCAATTCACTCATATACTATGTACTACACTGTGCGTTTCTTATATTCTAAGTTTTTCAGTGCAACTCACTCATATACTATGTACTACACTGTGCGTTTCTTATATTCTAAGTTTTTCAGTGCAACTCACTCATATACTATGTACTACACTGTGCGTTTCTTATATTCTAAGTTTTTCAGTGCAACTCACTCATATACTATGTACTACACTGTGCGTTTATTATATTCTAAGTTTTTCAGTGCAACTCACTCATATACTATGTACTACACTGTGCGTTTCTTATATTCTAAGTTTTTCAGTGCAACTCACTCATATACTATGTACTACACTGTGCGTTTCTTATATTCTAAGTTTTTCAGTGCAACTCACTCTTATACTATGTACTACACTGTGCATTTCTTATATTCTAAGTTTTTCAGTGCAACTCACTCATATACTATGTACTACACTGTGCGTTTCTTATATTCTAAGTTTTTCAGTGCAACTCACTCATATACTATGTACTACACTGTGCGTTTCTTAAATTCTAAGTTTTTCAGTGCAACTCACTCATATACTATGTACTACACTGTGCGTTTCTTATATTCTAAGTTTTTCAGTGCAACTCACTCATATACTATGTACTACACTGTGCGTTTCTTATATTCTAAGTTTTTCACTGCAACTCACTCATATACTATGTACTACACTGTGCGTTTCTTATATTCTAAGTTTTTCAGGGCAACTCACTCATATACTTTGTACTACACTGTGCGTTTCTTATATTCTAAGTTTTTCAGTGCAACTCACTCATATACTATGTACTACACTGTGCGTTTCTTATATTCTAAGTTTTTCAGTGCAACTCACTCATATACTATGTACTACACTGTGCGTTTCTTATATTCTAAGTTTTTGAGTGCAACTCACTCATATACTATTTACTACACTGTGCGTTTCTTAAAATCTAAGTTTTTCAGTGCAACTCACTCATATACTATGTACTACACTGTGCGTTTCTTATATTCTAAGTTTTTCAGTGCAACTCACTCATATACTATGTACTACACTGTGCGTTTCTTAAAATCTAAGTTTTTCAATGCAACTCACTTATATACTATATACTACACTGTGCGTTTCTTATATTCTAAGTTTTTCAGTACAACTCACTCATATACTATGTACTACACTGTGCGTTTCTTATATTCTAAGTTTTTCAGTGCAACTCACTCATATACTATGTACTACACTGTGCGTTTCTTATAATCTAAGTTTTTCAGTGCAACTCACTCATATACTATGTACTACACTGTGCGTTTCTTATATTCTAAGTTTTTCAGAGCAACTCACTCATATACTATGTACTACACTGTGCGTTTCTTAAATTCTAAGTTTTTCAGTGCAACTCACTCATATACTAGGTACAACACTGTGCGTTTCTTATATTCTAAGTTTTTCAGTGCAACTCACTCATATACTATGTACTACACTGTGCGTTTCTTATATTCTAAGTTTTTCAGTGCAACTCACTCATATACTATGTACTACACTGTGCATTTCGTGTAATGCGGGTTTTTCAGTAAATTCTAAGTTTTTCAGTGCAACTCACTCATATACTATGTACTACACTGTGCGTTTCTTATATTCTAAGTTTTTCAGTGCAACTCACTCATATACTATGTACTACACTGTGCGTTTCTTATATTCTAAGTTTTTCAGTGCAACTCACTCATATACTATGTACTACACTGTTCGTTTCTTATAATCTAAGTTTTTCAGTGCAACTCACTCATATACTATGTACTACACTGTGCGTTTCTTATATTCTAAGTTTTTCAGTGCAACTCACTCATATACTATGTACTACACTGTGCGTTTCTTAAATTCTAAGTTTTTCAGTGCAACTCACTGATATACTATGTACTACACTGTGCGTTTCTTATTTTCTAAGTTTTTCAGTGCAACTCACTCATATACTATGTACTACACTGTGCGTTTCTTATATTCTAAGTTTTTCAGTGCAACTCACTCTTATACTATGTACTACACTGTGCATTTCTTATATTCTAAGTTTTTCAGTGCAACTCACTCATATACTATGTACTACACTGTGCGTTTCTTATATTCTAAGTTTTTCACTGCAACTCACTCATATACTATGTACTACACTGTGCGTTTCTTATATTCTAAGTTTTTCAGTGCAACTCACTCATATACTATGTACTACACTGTTCGTTTCTTATAATCTAAGTTTTTCAGTGCAACTCACTCATATACTATGTACTACACTGTGCGTTTCTTATATTCTAAGTTTTTCACTGCAACTCACTCATATACTATGTACTACACTGTGCGTTTCTTATATTCTAAGTTTTTCAGTGCAACTCACTCATATACTATGTACTACACTGTTCGTTTCTTATAATCTAAGTTTTTCAGTGCAACTCACTCATATACTATGTACTACACTGTGCGTTTCTTATATTCTAAGTTTTTCAGTGCAACTCACTCATATACTATGTACTACACTGTGCGTTTCTTATAATCTAAGTTTTTCAGTGCAACTCACTCATATACTATGTACTACACTGTGCGTTTCTTATATTCTAAGTTTTTCAGAGCAACTCACTCATATACTATGTACTACACTGTGCGTTTCTTAAATTCTAAGTTTTTCAGTGCAACTCACTCATATACTAGGTACAACACTGTGCGTTTCTTATATTCTAAGTTTTTCAGTGCAACTCACTCATATACTATGTACTACACTGTGCGTTTCTTATATTCTAAGTTTTTCAGTGCAACTCACTCATATACTATGTACTACACTGTGCATTTCGTGTAATGCGGGTTTTTCAGTAAATTCTAAGTTTTTCAGTGCAACTCACTCATATACTATGTACTACACTGTGCGTTTCTTATATTCTAAGTTTTTCAGTGCAACTCACTCATATACTATGTACTACACTGTGCGTTTCTTATATTCTAAGTTTTTCAGTGCAACTCACTCATATACTATGTACTACACTGTTCGTTTCTTATAATCTAAGTTTTTCAGTGCAACTCACTCATATACTATGTACTACACTGTGCGTTTCTTATATTCTAAGTTTTTCAGTGCAACTCACTCATATACTATGTACTACACTGTGCGTTTCTTAAATTCTAAGTTTTTCAGTGCAACTCACTGATATACTATGTACTACACTGTGCGTTTCTTATTTTCTAAGTTTTTCAGTGCAACTCACTCATATACTATGTACTACACTGTGCGTTTCTTATATTCTAAGTTTTTCAGTGCAACTCACTCTTATACTATGTACTACACTGTGCATTTCTTATATTCTAAGTTTTTCAGTGCAACTCACTCATATACTATGTACTACACTGTGCGTTTCTTATATTCTAAGTTTTTCACTGCAACTCACTCATATACTATGTACTACACTGTGCGTTTCTTATATTCTAAGTTTTTCAGTGCAACTCACTCATATACTATGTACTACACTGTTCGTTTCTTATAATCTAAGTTTTTCAGTGCAACTCACTCATATACTATGTACTACACTGTGCGTTTCTTATATTCTAAGTTTTTCAGTGCAACTCACTCATATACTATGTACTACACTGTGCGTTTCTTAAATTCTAAGTTTTTCAGTGCAACTCACTCATATACTATGTACTACACTGTGCGTTTCTTAAATTCTAAGTTTTTCAGTGCAACTCACTGATATACTATGTACTACACTGTGCGTTTCTTATATTCTAAGTTTTTCAGTGCAACTCACTCATATACTATGTACTACACTGTGCGTTTCTTATATTCTAAGTTTTTCAGTGCAACTCACTCTTATACTATGTACTACACTGTGCATTTCTTATATTCTAAGTTTTTCAGTGCAACTCACTCATATACTATGTACTACACTGTGCGTTTCTTATATTCTAAGTTTTTCAGTGCAACTCACTCATATACTATGTACTACACTGTGCGTTTCTTATATTCTAAGTTTTTCAGTGCAACTCACTCATATACTATGTACTACACTGTGCGTTTCTTATATTCTAAGTTTTTCAGTGCAACTCACTCATATACTATGTACTACACTGTGCGTTTTTTATATTCTAAGTTTTTCAGTGCAACTCACTCATATACTATGTACTACACTGTGCGTTTCTTATATTCTAAGTTTTTCAGTGCAACTCACTCATATACTATGTACTACACTGTGCGTTTCTTATATTCTAAGTTTTTCAGTGCAACTCACTCTTATACTATGTACTACACTGTGCATTTCTTATATTCTAAGTTTTTCAGTGCAACTCACTCATATACTATGTACTACACTGTGCGTTTCTTATATTCTAAGTTTTTCAGTGCAACTCACTCATATACTATGTACTACACTGTGCGTTTCTTAAATTCTAAGTTTTTCAGTGCAACTCACTCATATACTATGTACTACACTGTGCGTTTCTTATATTCTAAGTTTTTCAGTGCAACTCACTCATATACTATGTACTACACTGTGCGTTTCTTATATTCTAAGTTTTTCACTGCAACTCACTCATATACTATGTACTACACTGTGCGTTTCTTATATTCTAAGTTTTTCAGGGCAACTCACTCATATACTTTGTACTACACTGTGCGTTTCTTATATTCTAAGTTTTTCAGTGCAACTCACTCATATACTATGTACTACACTGTGCGTTTCTTATATTCTAAGTTTTTCAGTGCAACTCACTCATATACTATGTACTACACTGTGCGTTTCTTATATTCTAAGTTTTTGAGTGCAACTCACTCATATACTATTTACTACACTGTGCGTTTCTTAAAATCTAAGTTTTTCAGTGCAACTCACTCATATACTATGTACTACACTGTGCGTTTCTTATATTCTAAGTTTTTCAGTGCAACTCACTCATATACTATGTACTACACTGTGCGTTTCTTAAAATCTAAGTTTTTCAATGCAACTCACTTATATACTATATACTACACTGTGCGTTTCTTATATTCTAAGTTTTTCAGTACAACTCACTCATATACTATGTACTACACTGTGCGTTTCTTATATTCTAAGTTTTTCAGTGCAACTCACTCATATACTATGTACTACACTGTGCGTTTCTTATAATCTAAGTTTTTCAGTGCAACTCACTCATATACTATGTACTACACTGTGCGTTTCTTATATTCTAAGTTTTTCAGAGCAACTCACTCATATACTATGTACTACACTGTGCGTTTCTTAAATTCTAAGTTTTTCAGTGCAACTCACTCATATACTAGGTACAACACTGTGCGTTTCTTATATTCTAAGTTTTTCAGTGCAACTCACTCATATACTATGTACTACACTGTGCGTTTCTTATATTCTAAGTTTTTCAGTGCAACTCACTCATATACTATGTACTACACTGTGCATTTCGTGTAATGCGGGTTTTTCAGTAAATTCTAAGTTTTTCAGTGCAACTCACTCATATACTATGTACTACACTGTGCGTTTCTTATATTCTAAGTTTTTCAGTGCAACTCACTCATATACTATGTACTACACTGTGCGTTTCTTATATTCTAAGTTTTTCAGTGCAACTCACTCATATACTATGTACTACACTGTTCGTTTCTTATAATCTAAGTTTTTCAGTGCAACTCACTCATATACTATGTACTACACTGTGCGTTTCTTATATTCTAAGTTTTTCAGTGCAACTCACTCATATACTATGTACTACACTGTGCGTTTCTTAAATTCTAAGTTTTTCAGTGCAACTCACTGATATACTATGTACTACACTGTGCGTTTCTTATTTTCTAAGTTTTTCAGTGCAACTCACTCATATACTATGTACTACACTGTGCGTTTCTTATATTCTAAGTTTTTCAGTGCAACTCACTCTTATACTATGTACTACACTGTGCATTTCTTATATTCTAAGTTTTTCAGTGCAACTCACTCATATACTATGTACTACACTGTGCGTTTCTTATATTCTAAGTTTTTCACTGCAACTCACTCATATACTATGTACTACACTGTGCGTTTCTTATATTCTAAGTTTTTCAGGGCAACTCACTCATATACTTTGTACTACACTGTGCGTTTCTTATATTCTAAGTTTTTCAGTGCAACTCACTCATATACTATGTACTACACTGTGCGTTTCTTATATTCTAAGTTTTTCAGTGCAACTCACTCATATACTATGTACTACACTGTGCGTTTCTTATATTCTAAGTTTTTGAGTGCAACTCACTCATATACTATTTACTACACTGTGCGTTTCTTAAAATCTAAGTTTTTCAGTGCAACTCACTCATATACTATGTACTACACTGTGCGTTTCTTATATTCTAAGTTTTTCAGTGCAACTCACTCATATACTATGTACTACACTGTGCGTTTCTTAAAATCTAAGTTTTTCAATGCAACTCACTCATATACTATATACTACACTGTGCGTTTCTTATATTCTAAGTTTTTCAGTACAACTCACTCATATACTATGTACTACACTGTGCGTTTCTTATATTCTAAGTTTTTCAGTGCAACTCACTCATATACTATGTACTACACTGTGCGTTTCTTATAATCTAAGTTTTTCAGTGCAACTCACTCATATACTATGTACTACACTGTGCGTTTCTTATATTCTAAGTTTTTCAGAGCAACTCACTCATATACTATGTACTACACTGTGCGTTTCTTAAATTCTAAGTTTTTCAGTGCAACTCACTCATATACTAGGTACAACACTGTGCGTTTCTTATATTCTAAGTTTTTCAGTGCAACTCACTCATATACTATGTACTACACTGTGCGTTTCTTATATTCTAAGTTTTTCAGTGCAACTCACTCATATACTATGTACTACACTGTGCATTTCGTGTAATGCGGGTTTTTCAGTAAATTCTAAGTTTTTCAGTGCAACTCACTCATATACTATGTACTACACTGTGCGTTTCTTATATTCTAAGTTTTTCAGTGCAACTCACTCATATACTATGTACTACACTGTTCGTTTCTTATAATCTAAGTTTTTCAGTGCAACTCACTCATATACTATGTACTACACTGTGCGTTTCTTATATTCTAAGTTTTTCAGTGCAACTCACTCATATACTATGTACTACACTGTGCGTTTCTTAAATTCTAAGTTTTTCAGTGCAACTCACTGATATACTATGTACTACACTGTGCGTTTCTTATATTCTAAGTTTTTCAGTGCAACTCACTCATATACTATGTACTACACTGTGCGTTTCTTATATTCTAAGTTTTTCAGAGCAACTCACTCATATACTATGTACTACACTGTGCGTTTCTTAAATTCTAAGTTTTTCAGTGCAACTCACTCATATACTAGGTACAACACTGTGCGTTTCTTATATTCTAAGTTTTTCAGTGCAACTCACTCATATACTATGTACTACACTGTGCGTTTCTTATATTCTAAGTTTTTCAGTGCAACTCACTCATATACTATGTACTACACTGTGCATTTCGTGTAATGCGGGTTTTTCAGTAAATTCTAAGTTTTTCAGTGCAACTCACTCATATACTATGTACTACACTGTGCGTTTCTTATATTCTAAGTTTTTCAGTGCAACTCACTCATATACTATGTACTACACTGTGCGTTTCTTATATTCTAAGTTTTTCAGTGCAACTCACTCATATACTATGTACTACACTGTTCGTTTCTTATAATCTAAGTTTTTCAGTGCAACTCACTCATATACTATGTACTACACTGTGCGTTTCTTATATTCTAAGTTTTTCAGTGCAACTCACTCATATACTATGTACTACACTGTGCGTTTCTTATATTCTAAGTTTTTCAGAGCAACTCACTCATATACTATGTACTACACTGTGCGTTTCTTAAATTCTAAGTTTTTCAGTGCAACTCACTCATATACTAGGTACAACACTGTGCGTTTCTTATATTCTAAGTTTTTCAGTGCAACTCACTCATATACTATGTACTACACTGTGCGTTTCTTATATTCTAAGTTTTTCAGTGCAACTCACTCATATACTATGTACTACACTGTGCATTTCGTGTAATGCGGGTTTTTCAGTAAATTCTAAGTTTTTCAGTGCAACTCACTCATATACTATGTACTACACTGTGCGTTTCTTATATTCTAAGTTTTTCAGTGCAACTCACTCATATACTATGTACTACACTGTGCGTTTCTTATATTCTAAGTTTTTCAGTGCAACTCACTCATATACTATGTACTACACTGTTCGTTTCTTATAATCTAAGTTTTTCAGTGCAACTCACTCATATACTATGTACTACACTGTGCGTTTCTTATATTCTAAGTTTTTCAGTGCAACTCACTCATATACTATGTACTACACTGTGCGTTTCTTAAATTCTAAGTTTTTCAGTGCAACTCACTGATATACTATGTACTACACTGTGCGTTTCTTATTTTCTAAGTTTTTCAGTGCAACTCACTCATATACTATGTACTACACTGTGCGTTTCTTATATTCTAAGTTTTTCAGTGCAACTCACTCTTATACTATGTACTACACTGTGCATTTCTTATATTCTAAGTTTTTCAGTGCAACTCACTCATATACTATGTACTACACTGTGCGTTTCTTATATTCTAAGTTTTTCACTGCAACTCACTCATATACTATGTACTACACTGTGCGTTTCTTATATTCTAAGTTTTTCAGGGCAACTCACTCATATACTTTGTACTACACTGTGCGTTTCTTATATTCTAAGTTTTTCAGTGCAACTCACTCATATACTATGTACTACACTGTGCGTTTCTTATATTCTAAGTTTTTCAGTGCAACTCACTCATATACTATGTACTACACTGTGCGTTTCTTATATTCTAAGTTTTTGAGTGCAACTCACTCATATACTATTTACTACACTGTGCGTTTCTTAAAATCTAAGTTTTTCAGTGCAACTCACTCATATACTATGTACTACACTGTGCGTTTCTTATATTCTAAGTTTTTCAGTGCAACTCACTCATATACTATGTACTACACTGTGCGTTTCTTAAAATCTAAGTTTTTCAATGCAACTCACTCATATACTATATACTACACTGTGCGTTTCTTATATTCTAAGTTTTTCAGTACAACTCACTCATATACTATGTACTACACTGTGCGTTTCTTATATTCTAAGTTTTTCAGTGCAACTCACTCATATACTATGTACTACACTGTGCGTTTCTTATAATCTAAGTTTTTCAGTGCAACTCACTCATATACTATGTACTACACTGTGCGTTTCTTATATTCTAAGTTTTTCAGAGCAACTCACTCATATACTATGTACTACACTGTGCGTTTCTTAAATTCTAAGTTTTTCAGTGCAACTCACTCATATACTAGGTACAACACTGTGCGTTTCTTATATTCTAAGTTTTTCAGTGCAACTCACTCATATACTATGTACTACACTGTGCGTTTCTTATATTCTAAGTTTTTCAGTGCAACTCACTCATATACTATGTACTACACTGTGCATTTCGTGTAATGCGGGTTTTTCAGTAAATTCTAAGTTTTTCAGTGCAACTCACTCATATACTATGTACTACACTGTGCGTTTCTTATATTCTAAGTTTTTCAGTGCAACTCACTCATACACTATGTACTACACTGTGCGTTTCTTATATTCTAAGTTTTTCAGTGCAACTCACTCATATACTATGTACTACACTGTTCGTTTCTTATAATCTAAGTTTTTCAGTGCAACTCACTCATATACTATGTACTACACTGTGCGTTTCTTATATTCTAAGTTTTTCAGTGCAACTCACTCATATACTATGTACTACACTGTGCGTTTCTTAAATTCTAAGTTTTTCAGTGCAACTCACTGATATACTATGTACTACACTGTGCGTTTCTTATATTCTAAGTTTTTCAGTGCAACTCACTCATATACTATGTACTACACTGTGCGTTTCTTATATTCTAAGTTTTTCAGTGCAACTCACTCTTATACTATGTACTACACTGTGCATTTCTTATATTCTAAGTTTTTCAGTGCAACTCACTCATATACTATGTACTACACTGTGCGTTTCTTATATTCTAAGTTTTTCAGTGCAACTCACTCATATACTATGTACTACACTGTGCGTTTCTTATATTCTAAGTTTTTCAGTGCAACTCACTCATATACTATGTACTACACTGTGCGTTTCTTATATTCTAAGTTTTTCAGTGCAACTCACTCATATACTATGTACTACACTGTGCGTTTCTTATATTCTAAGTTTTTCACTGCAACTCACTCATATACTATGTACTACACTGTGCGTTTCTTATATTCTAAGTTTTTCAGTGCAACTCACTCATATACTTTGTACTACACTGTGCGTTTCTTATATTCTAAGTTTTTCAGTGCAACTCACTCATATACTATGTACTACACTGTGCGTTTCTTATATTCTAAGTTTTTCAGTGCAACTCACTCATATACTATGTACTACACTGTGCGTTTCTTATATTCTAAGTTTTTCAGTGCAACTCACTCATATACTATGTACTACACTGTGCGTTTCTTAAAATCTAAGTTTTTCAGTGCAACTCACTCATATACTATGTACTACACTGTGCGTTTCTTAAAATCTAAGTTTTTCAGTGCAACTCACTCATATACTATGTACTACACTGTGCGTTTCTTAAAATCTAAGTTTTTCAATGCAACTCACTCATATACTATATACTACACTGTGCGTTTCTTATATTCTAAGTTTTTCAGTGCAACTCACTCATATACTATGTACTACACTGTGCGTTTCTTATATTCTAAGTTTTTCAGTGCAATTCACTCATATACTGTGTACTACACTGTGCGTTTCTTATAATCTAAGTTTTTCAGTGCAACTCACTCATATACTATGTACTACACTGTGCGTTTCTTATATTCTAAGTTTTTCAGAGCAACTCACTCATATACTATGTACTACACTGTGCGTTTCTTAAATTCTAAGTTTTTCAGTGCAACTCACTCATATACTAGGTACAACACTGTGCGTTTCTTATATTCTAAGTTTTTGAGTGCAACTCACTCATATACTATGTACTACACTGTGCGTTTCTTATATTCTAAGTTTTTCAGTGCAACTCACTCATATACTATGTACTACACTGTGCATTTCGTGTAATGCGGGTTTTTCAGTAAATTCTAAGTTTTTCAGTGCAACTCACTCATATACTATGTACTACACTGTGCGTTTCTTATATTCTAAGTTTTTCAGTGCAACTCACTCATATACTATGTACTACACTGTGCTTTTCTTATATTCTAAGTTTTTCAGTGCAACTCACTCATATACTATGTACTACACTGTGCGTTTCTTATATTCTAAGTTTTTCAGTGCAATTCACTCATATACTATGTACTACACTGTGCGTTTCTTATATTCTAAGTTTTTCAGTGCAACTCACTCATATACTATGTACTACACTGTGCGTTTCTTATATTCTAAGTTTTTCAGTGCAACTCACTCATATACTATGTACTACACTGTGCGTTTCAAAAATTCTAAGTTTTTCAGTGCAACTCACTCATATACTATGTACTACACTGTGCGTTTCTTATATTCTAAGTTTTTCAGTGCAACTCACTCATATACTATGTACTACACTGTGCGTTTTTTATATTCTAAGTTTTTCAGTGCAACTCACTCATATACTATGTACTACACTGTGCGTTTCTTATATTCTAAGTTTTCCAGTGCAACTCACTCATATACTATGTACTACACTGTGCGTTTCTTATATTCTAAGTTTTTCAGTGCAACTCACTCTTATACTATGTACTACACTGTGCATTTCTTATATTCTAAGTTTTTCAGTGCAACTCACTCATATACTATGTACTACACTGTGCGTTTCTTATATTCTAAGTTTTTCAGTGCAACTCACTCATATACTATGTACTACACTGTGCGTTTCTTAAATTCTAAGTTTTTCAGTGCAACTCACTCATATACTATGTACTACACTGTGCGTTTCTTATATTCTAAGTTTTTCAGTGCAACTCACTCATATACTATGTACTACACTGTGCGTTTCTTATATTCTAAGTTTTTCACTGCAACTCACTCATATACTATGTACTACACTGTGCGTTTCTTATATTCTAAGTTTTTCAGGGCAACTCACTCATATACTTTGTACTACACTGTGCGTTTCTTATATTCTAAGTTTTTGAGTGCAACTCACTCATATACTATTTACTACACTGTGCGTTTCTTAAAATCTAAGTTTTTCAGTGCAACTCACTCATATACTATGTACTACACTGTGCGTTTCTTATATTCTAAGTTTTTCAGTGCAACTCACTCATATACTATGTACTACACTGTGCGTTTCTTAAAATCTAAGTTTTTCAATGCAACTCACTCATATACTATATACTACACTGTGCGTTTCTTATATTCTAAGTTTTTCAGTACAACTCACTCATATACTATGTACTACACTGTGCGTTTCTTATATTCTAAGTTTTTCAGTGCAACTCACTCATATACTATGTACTACACTGTGCGTTTCTTATAATCTAAGTTTTTCAGTGCAACTCACTCATATACTATGTACTACACTGTGCGTTTCTTATATTCTAAGTTTTTCAGAGCAACTCACTCATATACTATGTACTACACTGTGCGTTTCTTAAATTCTAAGTTTTTCAGTGCAACTCACTCATATACTAGGTACAACACTGTGCGTTTCTTATATTCTAAGTTTTTCAGTGCAACTCACTCATATACTATGTACTACACTGTGCGTTTCTTATATTCTAAGTTTTTCAGTGCAACTCACTCATATACTATGTACTACACTGTGCATTTCGTGTAATGCGGGTTTTTCAGTAAATTCTAAGTTTTTCAGTGCAACTCACTCATATACTATGTACTACACTGTGCGTTTCTTATATTCTAAGTTTTTCAGTGCAACTCACTCATATACTATGTACTACACTGTGCGTTTCTTATATTCTAAGTTTTTCAGTGCAACTCACTCATATACTATGTACTACACTGTGCGTTTCTTATAATCTAAGTTTTTCAGTGCAACTCACTCATATACTATGTACTACACTGTGCGTTTCTTATATTCTAAGTTTTTCAGTGCAACTCACTCATATACTATGTACTACACTGTGCGTTTCTTAAATTCTAAGTTTTTCAGTGCAACTCACTGATATACTATGTACTACACTGTGCGTTTCTTATTTTCTAAGTTTTTCAGTGCAACTCACTCATATACTATGTACTACACTGTGCGTTTCTTATATTCTAAGTTTTTCAGTGCAACTCACTCTTATACTATGTACTACACTGTGCATTTCTTATATTCTAAGTTTTTCAGTGCAACTCACTCATATACTATGTACTACACTGTGCGTTTCTTATATTCTAAGTTTTTCACTGCAACTCACTCATATACTATGTACTACACTGTGCGTTTCTTATATTCTAAGTTTTTCAGGGCAACTCACTCATATACTTTGTACTACACTGTGCGTTTCTTATATTCTAAGTTTTTCAGTGCAACTCACTCATATACAATGTTCTACACTGTGCGTTTCTTATATTCAAAGTTTTTCAGTGCAACTCACTCATATACTATGTACTACACTGTGCGTTTCTTATATTCTAAGTTTTTGAGTGCAACTCACTCATATACTATTTACTACACTGTGCGTTTCTTAAAATCTAAGTTTTTCAGTGCAACTCACTCATATACTATGTACTACACTGTGCGTTTCTTATATTCTAAGTTTTTCAGTGCAACTCACTCATATACTATGTACTACACTGTGCGTTTCTTAAAATCTAAGTTTTTCAATGCAACTCACTCATATACTATATACTACACTGTGCGTTTCTTATATTCTAAGTTTTTCAGTACAACTCACTCATATACTATGTACTACACTGTGCGTTTCTTATATTCTAAGTTTTTCAGTGCAACTCACTCATATACTATGTACTACACTGTGCGTTTCTTATAATCTAAGTTTTTCAGTGCAACTCACTCATATACTATGTACTACACTGTGCGTTTCTTATATTCTAAGTTTTTCAGAGCAACTCACTCATATACTATGTACTACACTGTGCGTTTCTTAAATTCTAAGTTTTTCAGTGCAACTCACTCATATACTAGGTACAACACTGTGCGTTTCTTATATTCTAAGTTTTTCAGTGCAACTCACTCATATACTATGTACTACACTGTGCGTTTCTTATATTCTAAGTTTTTCAGTGCAACTCACTCATATACTATGTACTACACTGTGCATTTCGTGTAATGCGGGTTTTTCAGTAAATTCTAAGTTTTTCAGTGCAACTCACTCATATACTATGTACTACACTGTGCGTTTCTTAAATTCTAAGTTTTTCAGTGCAACTCACTGATATACTATGTACTACACTGTGCGTTTCTTATTTTCTAAGTTTTTCAGTGCAACTCACTCATATACTATGTACTACACTGTGCGTTTCTTAAATTCTAAGTTTTTCAGTGCAACTCACTGATATACTATGTACTACACTGTGCGTTTCTTATTTTCTAAGTTTTTCAGTGCAACTCACTCATATACTATGTACTACACTGTGCGTTTCTTATATTCTAAGTTTTTCAGTGCAACTCACTCTTATACTATGTACTACACTGTGCATTTCTTATATTCTAAGTTTTTCAGTGCAACTCACTCATATACTATGTACTACACTGTGCGTTTCTTATATTCTAAGTTTTTCAGTGCAACTCACTCATATACTATGTACTACACTGTGCGTTTCTTATAATCTAAGTTTTTCAGTGCAACTCACTCATATACTATGTACTACACTGTGCGTTTCTTATATTCTAAGTTTTTCAGTGCAACTCACTCATATACTATGTACTACACTGTGCGTTTCTTAAATTCTAAGTTTTTCAGTGCAACTCACTGATATACTATGTACTACACTGTGCGTTTCTTATTTTCTAAGTTTTTCAGTGCAACTCACTCATATACTATGTACTACACTGTGCGTTTCTTATATTCTAAGTTTTTCAGTGCAACTCACTCTTATACTATGTACTACACTGTGCATTTCTTATATTCTAAGTTTTTCAGTGCAACTCACTCATATACTATGTACTACACTGTGCGTTTCTTATATTCTAAGTTTTTCACTGCAACTCACTCATATACTATGTACTACACTGTGCGTTTCTTATATTCTAAGTTTTTCAGGGCAACTCACTCATATACTTTGTACTACACTGTGCGTTTCTTATATTCTAAGTTTTTCAGTGCAACTCACTCATATACTATGTACTACACTGTGCGTTTCTTATATTCAAAGTTTTTCAGTGCAACTCACTCATATACTATGTACTACACTGTGCGTTTCTTATATTCTAAGTTTTTGAGTGCAACTCACTCATATACTATTTACTACACTGTGCGTTTCTTAAAATCTAAGTTTTTCAGTGCAACTCACTCATATACTATGTACTACACTGTGCGTTTCTTATATTCTAAGTTTTTCAGTGCAACTCACTCATATACTATGTACTACACTGTGCGTTTCTTAAAATCTAAGTTTTTCAATGCAACTCACTCATATACTATATACTACACTGTGCGTTTCTTATATTCTAAGTTTTTCAGTACAACTCACTCATATACTATGTACTACACTGTGCGTTTCTTATATTCTAAGTTTTTCAGTGCAACTCACTCATATACTATGTACTACACTGTGCGTTTCTTATAATCTAAGTTTTTCAGTGCAACTCACTCATATACTATGTACTACACTGTGCGTTTCTTATATTCTAAGTTTTTCAGAGCAACTCACTCATATACTATGTACTACACTGTGCGTTTCTTAAATTCTAAGTTTTTCAGTGCAACTCACTCATATACTAGGTAAAACACTGTGCGTTTCTTATATTCTAAGTTTTTCAGTGCAACTCACTCATATACTATGTACTACACTGTGCGTTTCTTATATTCTAAGTTTTTCAGTGCAACTCACTCATATACTATGTACTACACTGTGCATTTCGTGTAATGCGGGTTTTTCAGTAAATTCTAAGTTTTTCAGTGCAACTCACTCATATACTATGTACTACACTGTGCGTTTCTTAAATTCTAAGTTTTTCAGTGCAACTCACTGATATACTATGTACTACACTGTGCGTTTCTTATTTTCTAAGTTTTTCAGTGCAACTCACTCATATACTATGTACTACACTGTGCGTTTCTTATATTCTAAGTTTTTCATTGCAACTCACTCTTATACTATGTACTACACTGTGCATTTCTTATATTCTAAGTTTTTCAGTGCAACTCACTCATATACTATGTACTACACTGTGCGTTTCTTATATTCTAAGTTTTTCACTGCAACTCACTCATATACTATGTACTACACTGTGCGTTTCTTATATTCTAAGTTTTTCAGGGCAACTCACTCATATACTTTGTACTACACTGTGCGTTTCTTATATTCTAAGTTTTTCAGTGCAACTCACTCATATACTATGTACTACACTGTGCGTTTCTTAAAATCTAAGTTTTTCAGTGCAACTCACTCATATACTATGTACTACACTGTGCGTTTCTTATATTCTAAGTTTTTGAGTGCAACTCACTCATATACTATTTACTACACTGTGCGTTTCTTAAAATCTAAGTTTTTCAGTGCAACTCACTCATATACTATGTACTACACTGTGCGTTTCTTATATTCTAAGTTTTTCAGTGCAACTCACTCATATACTATGTACTACACTGTGCGTTTCTTAAAATCTAAGTTTTTCAATGCAACTCACTCATATACTATATACTACACTGTGCGTTTCTTATATTCTAAGTTTTTCAGTACAACTCACTCATATACTATGTACTACACTGTGCGTTTCTTATATTCTAAGTTTTTCAGTGCAACTCACTCATATACTATGTACTACACTGTGCGTTTCTTATAATCTAAGTTTTTCAGTGCAACTCACTCATATACTATGTACTACACTGTGCGTTTCTTATATTCTAAGTTTTTCAGAGCAACTCACTCATATACTATGTACTACACTGTGCGTTTCTTAAATTCTAAGTTTTTCAGTGCAACTCACTCATATACTAGGTACAACACTGTGCGTTTCTTATATTCTAAGTTTTTCAGTGCAACTCACTCATATACTATGTACTACACTGTGCGTTTCTTATATTCTAAGTTTTTCAGTGCAACTCACTCATATACTATGTACTACACTGTGCATTTCGTGTAATGCGGGTTTTTCAGTAAATTCTAAGTTTTTCAGTGCAACTCACTCATATACTATGTACTACACTGTGCGTTTCTTATATTCTAAGTTTTTCAGTGCAACTCACTCATATACTATGTACTACACTGTGCGTTTCTTATATTCTAAGTTTTTCAGTGCAACTCACTCATATACTATGTACTACACTGTTCGTTTCTTATAATCTAAGTTTTTCAGTGCAACTCACTCATATACTATGTACTACACTGTGCGTTTCTTATATTCTAAGTTTTTCAGTGCAACTCACTCATATACTATGTACTACACTGTGCGTTTCTTAAATTCTAAGTTTTTCAGTGCAACTCACTGATATACTATGTACTACACTGTGCGTTTCTTATTTTCTAAGTTTTTCAGTGCAACTCACTCATATACTATGTACTACACTGTGCGTTTCTTAAATTCTAAGTTTTTCAGTGCAACTCACTGATATACTATGTACTACACTGTGCGTTTCTTATTTTCTAAGTTTTTCAGTGCAACTCACTCATATACTATGTACTACACTGTGCGTTTCTTATATTCTAAGTTTTTCAGTGCAACTCACTCTTATACTATGTACTACACTGTGCATTTCTTATATTCTAAGTTTTTCAGTGCAACTCACTCATATACTATGTACTACACTGTGCGTTTCTTATATTCTAAGTTTTTCAGTGCAACTCACTCATATACTATGTACTACACTGTGCGTTTCTTATAATCTAAGTTTTTCAGTGCAACTCACTCATATACTATGTACTACACTGTGCGTTTCTTATATTCTAAGTTTTTCAGTGCAACTCACTCATATACTATGTACTACACTGTGCGTTTCTTAAATTCTAAGTTTTTCAGTGCAACTCACTGATATACTATGTACTACACTGTGCGTTTCTTATTTTCTAAGTTTTTCAGTGCAACTCACTCATATACTATGTACTACACTGTGCGTTTCTTATATTCTAAGTTTTTCAGTGCAACTCACTCTTATACTATGTACTACACTGTGCATTTCTTATATTCTAAGTTTTTCAGTGCAACTCACTCATATACTATGTACTACACTGTGCGTTTCTTATATTCTAAGTTTTTCACTGCAACTCACTCATATACTATGTACTACACTGTGCGTTTCTTATATTCTAAGTTTTTCAGGGCAACTCACTCATATACTTTGTACTACACTGTGCGTTTCTTATATTCTAAGTTTTTCAGTGCAACTCACTCATATACTATGTACTACACTGTGCGTTTCTTATATTCAAAGTTTTTCAGTGCAACTCACTCATATACTATGTACTACACTGTGCGTTTCTTATATTCTAAGTTTTTGAGTGCAACTCACTCATATACTATTTACTACACTGTGCGTTTCTTAAAATCTAAGTTTTTCAGTGCAACTCACTCATATACTATGTACTACACTGTGCGTTTCTTATATTCTAAGTTTTTCAGTGCAACTCACTCATATACTATGTACTACACTGTGCGTTTCTTAAAATCTAAGTTTTTCAATGCAACTCACTCATATACTATATACTACACTGTGCGTTTCTTATATTCTAAGTTTTTCAGTACAACTCACTCATATACTATGTACTACACTGTGCGTTTCTTATATTCTAAGTTTTTCAGTGCAACTCACTCATATACTATGTACTACACTGTGCGTTTCTTATAATCTAAGTTTTTCAGTGCAACTCACTCATATACTATGTACTACACTGTGCGTTTCTTATATTCTAAGTTTTTCAGAGCAACTCACTCATATACTATGTACTACACTGTGCGTTTCTTAAATTCTAAGTTTTTCAGTGCAACTCACTCATATACTAGGTACAACACTGTGCGTTTCTTATATTCTAAGTTTTTCAGTGCAACTCACTCATATACTATGTACTACACTGTGCGTTTCTTATATTCTAAGTTTTTCAGTGCAACTCACTCATATACTATGTACTACACTGTGCATTTCGTGTAATGCGGGTTTTTCAGTAAATTCTAAGTTTTTCAGTGCAACTCACTCATATACTATGTACTACACTGTGCGTTTCTTAAATTCTAAGTTTTTCAGTGCAACTCACTGATATACTATGTACTACACTGTGCGTTTCTTATTTTCTAAGTTTTTCAGTGCAACTCACTCATATACTATGTACTACACTGTGCGTTTCTTATATTCTAAGTTTTTCAGTGCAACTCACTCTTATACTATGTACTACACTGTGCATTTCTTATATTCTAAGTTTTTCAGTGCAACTCACTCATATACTATGTACTACACTGTGCGTTTCTTATATTCTAAGTTTTTCACTGCAACTCACTCATATACTATGTACTACACTGTGCGTTTCTTATATTCTAAGTTTTTCAGGGCAACTCACTCATATACTTTGTACTACACTGTGCGTTTCTTATATTCTAAGTTTTTCAGTGCAACTCACTCATATACTATGTACTACACTGTGCGTTTCTTAAAATCTAAGTTTTTCAGTGCAACTCACTCATATACTATGTACTACACTGTGCGTTTCTTATATTCTAAGTTTTTGAGTGCAACTCACTCATATACTATTTACTACACTGTGCGTTTCTTAAAATCTAAGTTTTTCAGTGCAACTCACTCATATACTATGTACTACACTGTGCGTTTCTTATATTCTAAGTTTTTCAGTGCAACTCACTCATATACTATGTACTACACTGTGCGTTTCTTAAAATCTAAGTTTTTCAATGCAACTCACTCATATACTATATACTACACTGTGCGTTTCTTATATTCTAAGTTTTTCAGTACAACTCACTCATATACTATGTACTACACTGTGCGTTTCTTATATTCTAAGTTTTTCAGTGCAACTCACTCATATACTATGTACTACACTGTGCGTTTCTTATAATCTAAGTTTTTCAGTGCAACTCACTCATATACTATGTACTACACTGTGCGTTTCTTATATTCTAAGTTTTTCAGAGCAACTCACTCATATACTATGTACTACACTGTGCGTTTCTTAAATTCTAAGTTTTTCAGTGCAACTCACTCATATACTAGGTACAACACTGTGCGTTTCTTATATTCTAAGTTTTTCAGTGCAACTCACTCATATACTATGTACTACACTGTGCGTTTCTTATATTCTAAGTTTTTCAGTGCAACTCACTCATATACTATGTACTACACTGTGCATTTCGTGTAATGCGGGTTTTTCAGTAAATTCTAAGTTTTTCAGTGCAACTCACTCATATACTATGTACTACACTGTGCGTTTCTTATATTCTAAGTTTTTCAGTGCAACTCACTCATATACTATGTACTACACTGTGCGTTTCTTATATTCTAAGTTTTTCAGTGCAACTCACTCATATACTATGTACTACACTGTTCGTTTCTTATAATCTAAGTTTTTCAGTGCAACTCACTCATATACTATGTACTACACTGTGCGTTTCTTATATTCTAAGTTTTTCAGTGCAACTCACTCATATACTATGTACTACACTGTGCGTTTCTTAAATTCTAAGTTTTTCAGTGCAACTCACTGATATACTATGTACTACACTGTGCGTTTCTTATTTTCTAAGTTTTTCAGTGCAACTCACTCATATACTATGTACTACACTGTGCGTTTCTTATATTCTAAGTTTTTCAGTGCAACTCACTCTTATACTATGTACTACACTGT
Organism: Mus caroli; assembly: GCF_978045245.1. Taxonomy (NCBI): domain Eukaryota; kingdom Metazoa; phylum Chordata; class Mammalia; order Rodentia; family Muridae; genus Mus; species Mus caroli. The sequence continues at coordinate 156,413 of NW_028227381.1, read as the reverse complement.
GCATTTCTTATATTCTAAGTTTTTCAGTGCAACTCACTCATATACTATGTACTACACTGTGCGTTTCTTATATTCTAAGTTTTTCAGTGCAACTCACTCATATACTATGTACTACACTGTGCGTTTCTTATATTCTAAGTTTTTCAGTGCAACTCACTCATATACTATGTACTACACTGTGCGTTTCTTATATTCTAAGTTTTTCAGTGCAACTCACTCATATACTATGTACTACACTGTGCGTTTCTTATATTCTAAGTTTTTCAGTGCAACTCACTCATATACTATGTACTACACTGTGCGTTTCTTATATTCTAAGTTTTTCAGTGCAACTCACTCATATACTTTGTACTACACTGTGCGTTTCTTATATTCTAAATTTTTCAGTGCAACTCACTCATATACTATGTACTACACTGTGCGTTTCTTATATTCTAAGTTTTTCAGTGCAACTCACTCATATACTATGTACTACACTGTGCGTTTCTTATATTCTAAGTTTTTCAGTGCAACTCACTCATATACTATGTACTACACTGTGCGTTTCTTAAAATCTAAGTTTTTCAGTGCAACTCACTCATATACTATGTACTACACTGTGCGTTTCTTAAAATCTAAGTTTTTCAGTGCAACTCACTCATATACTATGTACTACACTGTGCGTTTCTTAAAATCTAAGTTTTTCAATGCAACTCACTCATATACTATATACTACACTGTGCGTTTCTTATATTTAAGTTTTTCAGTGCAACTCACTCATATACTATGTACTACACTGTGCGTTTCTTATATTCTAAGTTTTTCAGTGCAATTCACTCATATACTGTGTACTACACTGTGCGTTTCTTATAATCTAAGTTTTTCAGTGCAACTCACTCATATACTATGTACTACACTGTGCGTTTCTTATATTCTAAGTTTTTCAGAGCAACTCACTCATATACTATGTACTACACTGTGCGTTTCTTAAATTCTAAGTTTTTCAGTGCAACTCACTCATATACTAGGTACAACACTGTGCGTTTCTTATATTCTAAGTTTTTGAGTGCAACTCACTCATATACTATGTACTACACTGTGCGTTTCTTATATTCTAAGTTTTTCAGTGCAACTCACTCATATACTATGTACTACACTGTGCATTTCGTGTAATGCGGGTTTTTCAGTAAATTCTAAGTTTTTCAGTGCAACTCACTCATATACTATGTACTACACTGTGCGTTTCTTATATTCTAAGTTTTTCAGTGCAACTCACTCATATACTATGTACTACACTGTGCGTTTCTTATATTCTAAGTTTTTCAGTGCAACTCACTCATATACTATGTACTACACTGTGCCTTTCTTATATTCTAAGTTTTTCAGTGCAACACACTCATATACTATGTACTACACTGTGCGTTTCTTATATTCTAAGTTTTTCAGTGCAACTCACTCATATACTATGTACTACGCTGTGCGTTTCTTATATTCTAAGTTTTTCAGTGCAACTCACTCTTATACTATGTACTACGCTGTGCGTTTCTTATATTCTAAGTTTTTCAGTGCAACTCACTCATATACTATGTACTAAACTGTGCGTTTCTTATATTCTAAGTTTTTCAGTGCAACTCACTCATATACTATGTACTACACTGTGCGTTTCTTATATTCTAAGTTTTTCAGTGCAACTCACTCATATACTATGTACTACACCGTGCGTTTCTTATATTCTAAGTTTTTCAGTGCAACTCACTCATATACTATGTACTACACTGTGCGTTTCTTATATTCTAAGTTTTTCAGTGCAACTCACTCATATACTATGTACTACACTGTGCGTTTCTTATATTCTAAGTTTTTCAGTAAAACTCACTCATATACTTTGTACTACACTGTGCGTTTCTTATATTCTAAGTTTTTCAGTGCAACTCACTCATATACTATGTACTACACTGTGCGTTTCTTATATTCTAAGTTTTTCAGTGCAACTCACTCATATACTATGTACTACACTGTGCGTTTCTTATATTCTAAGTTTTTGAGTGCAACTCACTCATATACTAGGTACTACACTGTGCGTTTCTTAAAATCTAAGTTTTTCAGTGCAACTCACTCATATACTATGTACTACACTGTGCGTTTCTTAAAATCTAAGTTTTTCAGTGCAACTCACTCATATACTATGTACTACACTGTGCGTTTCTTAAAATCTAAGTTTTTCAATGCAACTCACTCATATACTATATACTACACTGTGCGTTTCTTATATTCTAAGTTTTTCAGTGCAACTCACTCATATACTATGTACTACACTGTGCGTTTCTTATATTCTAAGTTTTTCAGTGCAACTCACTCATATACTATGTACTACACTGTGCGTTTCTTATAATCTAAGTTTTTCAGTGCAACTCACTCATATACTATGTACTACACTGTGCGTTTCTTATATTCTAAGTTTTTCAGAGCAACTCACTCATATACTATGTACTACACTGTGCGTTTCTTAAATTCTAAGTTTTTCAGTGCAACTCATTCATATACTAGGTACAACACTGTGCGTTTCTTATATTCTAAGTTTTTCAGTGCAACTCACTCATATACTATGTACTACACTGTGCGTTTCTTATATTCTAAGTTTTTCAGTGCAACTCACTCATATACTATGTACTACACTGTGCATTTCGTGTAATGCGGGTTTTTCAGTAAATTCTAAGTTTTTCAGTGCAACTCACTCATATACTATGTACTACACTGTGCGTTTCTTATATTCTAAGTTTTTCAGTGCAACTAACTCATATACTATGTACTACACTGTGCGTTTCTTATATTCTAAGTTTTTCAGTGCAACTCACTCATATACTATGTACTACACTGTGCGTTTCTTATATTCTAAGTTTTTCAGGGCAACTCACTCATATACTTTGTACTACACTGTGCGTTTCTTATATTCTAAGTTTTTCAGTGCAACTCACTCATATACTATGTACTACACTGTGCGTTTCTTATATTCTAAGTTTTTCAGTGCAACTCACTCATATACTATGTACTACACTGTGCGTTTCTTATATTCTAAGTTTTTGAGTGCAACTCACTCATATACTATGTACTACACTGTGCGTTTCTTATATTCTAAGTTTTTCAGTGCAACTCACTCATATACTATGTACTACACTGTGCGTTTCTTATATTCTAATTTTTTCAGTGCAACTCACTCATATACTATGTACTACACTGTGCGTTTTTTATATTCTAAGTTTTTCAGTGCAACTCACTCATATACTATGTACTACACTGTGCGTTTCTTATATTCTAAGTTTTCCAGTGCAACTCACTCATATACTATGTACTACACTGTGCGTTTCTTATATTCTAAGTTTTTCAGTGCAACTCACTCTTATACTATGTACTACACTGTGCATTTCTTATATTCTAAGTTTTTCAGTGCAACTCACTCATATACTATGTACTACACTGTGCGTTTCTTATATTCTAAGTTTTTCAGTGCAACTCACTCATATACTATGTACTACACTGTGCGTTTCTTAAATTCTAAGTTTTTCAGTGCAACTCACTCATATACTATGTACTACACTGTGCGTTTCTTATATTCTAAGTTTTTCAGTGCAACTCACTCATATACTATGTACTACACTGTGCGTTTCTTATATTCTAAGTTTTTCACTGCAACTCACTCATATACTATGTACTACACTGTGCGTTTCTTATATTCTAAGTTTTTCAGGGCAACTCACTCATATACTTTGTACTACACTGTGCGTTTCTTATATTCTAAGTTTTTGAGTGCAACTCACTCATATACTATTTACTACACTGTGCGTTTCTTAAAATCTAAGTTTTTCAGTGCAACTCACTCATATACTATGTACTACACTGTGCGTTTCTTATATTCTAAGTTTTTCAGTGCAACTCACTCATATACTATGTACTACACTGTGCGTTTCTTAAAATCTAAGTTTTTCAATGCAACTCACTCATATACTATATACTACACTGTGCGTTTCTTATATTCTAAGTTTTTCAGTACAACTCACTCATATACTATGTACTACACTGTGCGTTTCTTATATTCTAAGTTTTTCAGTGCAACTCACTCATATACTATGTACTACACTGTGCGTTTCTTATAATCTAAGTTTTTCAGTGCAACTCACTCATATACTATGTACTACACTGTGCGTTTCTTATATTCTAAGTTTTTCAGAGCAACTCACTCATATACTATGTACTACACTGTGCGTTTCTTAAATTCTAAGTTTTTCAGTGCAACTCACTCATATACTAGGTACAACACTGTGCGTTTCTTATATTCTAAGTTTTTCAGTGCAACTCACTCATATACTATGTACTACACTGTGCGTTTCTTATATTCTAAGTTTTTCAGTGCAACTCACTCATATACTATGTACTACACTGTGCATTTCGTGTAATGCGGGTTTTTCAGTAAATTCTAAGTTTTTCAGTGCAACTCACTCATATACTATGTACTACACTGTGCGTTTCTTATATTCTAAGTTTTTCAGTGCAACTCACTCATATACTATGTACTACACTGTGCGTTTCTTATATTCTAAGTTTTTCAGTGCAACTCACTCATATACTATGTACTACACTGTGCGTTTCTTATAATCTAAGTTTTTCAGTGCAACTCACTCATATACTATGTACTACACTGTGCGTTTCTTATATTCTAAGTTTTTCAGTGCAACTCACTCATATACTATGTACTACACTGTGCGTTTCTTAAATTCTACGTTTTTCAGTGCAACTCACTGATATACTATGTACTACACTGTGCGTTTCTTATTTTCTAAGTTTTTCAGTGCAACTCACTCATATACTATGTACTACACTGTGCGTTTCTTATATTCTAAGTTTTTCAGTGCAACTCACTCTTATACTATGTACTACACTGTGCATTTCTTATATTCTAAGTTTTTCAGTGCAACTCACTCATATACTATGTACTACACTGTGCGTTTCTTATATTCTAAGTTTTTCACTGCAACTCACTCATATACTATGTACTACACTGTGCGTTTCTTATATTCTAAGTTTTTCAGGGCAACTCACTCATATACTTTGTACTACACTGTGCGTTTCTTATATTCTAAGTTTTTCAGTGCAACTCACTCATATACTATGTACTACACTGTGCGTTTCTTATATTCTAAGTTTTTCAGTGCAACTCACTCATATACTATGTACTACACTGTGCGTTTCTTATATTCTAAGTTTTTGAGTGCAACTCACTCATATACTATTTACTACACTGTGCGTTTCTTAAAATCTAAGTTTTTCAGTGCAACTCACTCATATACTATGTACTACACTGTGCGTTTCTTATATTCTAAGTTTTTCAGTGCAACTCACTCATATACTATGTACTACACTGTGCGTTTCTTAAAATCTAAGTTTTTCAATGCAACTCACTCATATACTATATACTACACTGTGCGTTTCTTATATTCTAAGTTTTTCAGTACAACTCACTCATATACTATGTACTACACTGTGCGTTTCTTATATTCTAAGTTTTTCAGTGCAACTCACTCATATACTATGTACTACACTGTGCGTTTCTTATAATCTAAGTTTTTCAGTGCAACTCACTCATATACTATGTACTACACTGTGCGTTTCTTATATTCTAAGTTTTTCAGAGCAACTCACTCATATACTATGTACTACACTGTGCGTTTCTTAAATTCTAAGTTTTTCAGTGCAACTCACTCATATACTAGGTACAACACTGTGCGTTTCTTATATTCTAAGTTTTTCAGTGCAACTCACTCATATACTATGTACTACACTGTGCGTTTCTTATATTCTAAGTTTTTCAGTGCAACTCACTCATATACTATGTACTACACTGTGCATTTCGTGTAATGCGGGTTTTTCAGTAAATTCTAAGTTTTTCAGTGCAACTCACTCATATACTATGTACTACACTGTGCGTTTCTTAAATTCTAAGTTTTTCAGTGCAACTCACTGATATACTATGTACTACACTGTGCGTTTCTTATTTTCTAAGTTTTTCAGTGCAACTCACTCATATACTATGTACTACACTGTGCGTTTCTTATATTCTAAGTTTTTCAGTGCAACTCACTCTTATACTATGTACTACACTGTGCATTTCTTATATTCTAAGTTTTTCAGTGCAACTCACTCATATACTATGTACTACACTGTGCGTTTCTTATATTCTAAGTTTTTCACTGCAACTCACTCATATACTATGTACTACACTGTGCGTTTCTTATATTCTAAGTTTTTCAGGGCAACTCACTCATATACTTTGTACTACACTGTGCGTTTCTTATATTCTAAGTTTTTCAGTGCAACTCACTCATATACTATGTACTACACTGTGCGTTTCTTATATTCTAAGTTTTTCAGTGCAACTCACTCATATACTATGTACTACACTGTGCGTTTCTTATATTCTAAGTTTTTGAGTGCAACTCACTCATATACTATTTACTACACTGTGCGTTTCTTAAAATCTAAGTTTTTCAGTGCAACTCACTCATATACTATGTACTACACTGTGCGTTTCTTATATTCTAAGTTTTTCAGTGCAACTCACTCATATACTATGTACTACACTGTGCGTTTCTTAAAATCTAAGTTTTTCAATGCAACTCACTCATATACTATATACTACACTGTGCATTTCTTATATTCTAAGTTTTTCAGTACAACTCACTCATATACTATGTACTACACTGTGCGTTTCTTATATTCTAAGTTTTTCAGTGCAACTCACTCATATACTATGTACTACACTGTGCGTTTCTTATAATCTAAGTTTTTCAGTGCAACTCACTCATATACTATGTACTACACTGTGCGTTTCTTAAATTCTAAGTTTTTCAGAGCAACTCACTCATATACTATGTACTACACTGTGCGTTTCTTAAATTCTAAGTTTTTCAGTGCAACTCACTCATATACTAGGTACAACACTGTGCGTTTCTTATATTCTAAGTTTTTCAGTGCAACTCACTCATATAGTATGTACTACACTGTGCGTTTCTTATATTCTAAGTTTTTCAGTGCAACTCACTCATATACTATGTACTACACTGTGCATTTCGTGTAATGCGGGTTTTTCAGTAAATTCTAAGTTTTTCAGTGCAACTCACTCATATACTATGTACTACACTGTGCGTTTCTTATATTCTAAGTTTTTCAGTGCAACTCACTCATATACTATGTACTACACTGTTCGTTTCTTATAATCTAAGTTTTTCAGTGCAACTCACTCATATACTATGTACTACACTGTGCGTTTCTTATATTCTAAGTTTTTCAGTGCAACTCACTCATATACTATGTACTACACTGTGCGTTTCTTAAATTCTAAGTTTTTCAGTGCAACTCACTGATATACTATGTACTACACTGTGCGTTTCTTATTTTCTAAGTTTTTCAGTGCAACTCACTCATATACTATGTACTACACTGTGCGTTTCTTATATTCTAAGTTTTTCAGTGCAACTCACTCTTATACTATGTACTACACTGTGCATTTCTTATATTCTAAGGTTTTCAGTGCAACTCACTCATATACTATGTACTACACTGTGCGTTTCTTATATTCTAAGTTTTTCAGTGCAACTCACTCATATACTATGTACTACACTGTGCGTTTCTTATATTCTAAGTTTTTCAGTGCAACTCAAACATATACTATGTACTACACTGTGCGTTTCTTATATTCTAAGTTTTTCAGTGCAACTCACTCATATACTATGTACTACACTGTGCGTTTCTTATATTCTAAGTTTTTCAGTGCAACTCACTCATATACTATGTACTACACTGTGCGTTTCTTATATTCTAAGTTTTTCAGTGCAACTCACTCATATACTTTGTACTACACTGTGCGTTTCTTATATTCTAAATTTTTCAGTGCAACTCACTCATATACTATGTACTACACTGTGCGTTTCTTATATTCTAAGTTTTTCAGTGCAACTCACTCATATACTATGTACTACACTGTGCGTTTCTTATATTCTAAGTTTTTCAGTGCAACTCACTCATATACTATGTACTACACTGTGCGTTTCTTATATTCTAAGTTTTTCAGTGCAACTCACTCATATACTATGTACTACACTGTGCGTTTCTTAAAATCTAAGTTTTTCAGTGCAACTCACTCATATACTATGTACTACACTGTGCGTTTCTTAAAATCTAAGTTTTTCAATGCAACTCACTCATATACTATATACTACACTGTGCGTTTCTTATATTTAAGTTTTTCAGTGCAACTCACTCATATACTATGTACTACACTGTGCGTTTCTTATATTCTAAGTTTTTCAGTGCAATTCACTCATATACTGTGTACTACACTGTGCGTTTCTTATAATCTAAGTTTTTCAGTGCAACTCACTCATATACTATGTACTACACTGTGCGTTTCTTATATTCTAAGTTTTTCAGAGCAACTCACTCATATACTATGTACTACACTGTGCGTTTCTTAAATTCTAAGTTTTTCAGTGCAACTCACTCATATACTAGGTACAACACTGTGCGTTTCTTATATTCTAAGTTTTTGAGTGCAACTCACTCATATACTATGTACTACACTGTGCGTTTCTTATATTCTAAGTTTTTCAGTGCAACTCACTCATATACTATGTACTACACTGTGCATTTCGTGTAATGCGGGTTTTTCAGTAAATTCTAAGTTTTTCAGTGCAACTCACTCATATACTATGTACTACACTGTGCGTTTCTTATATTCTAAGTTTTTCAGTGCAACTCACTCATATACTATGTACTACACTGTGCGTTTCTTATATTCTAAGTTTTTCAGTGCAACTCACTCATATACTATGTACTACACTGTGCGTTTCTTATATTCTAAGTTTTTCAGTGCAACACACTCATATACTATGTACTACACTGTGCGTTTCTTATATTCTAAGTTTTTCAGTGCAACTCACTCATATACTATGTACTACGCTGTGCGTTTCTTATATTCTAAGTTTTTCAGTGCAACTCACTCTTATACTATGTACTACGCTGTGCGTTTCTTATATTCTAAGTTTTTCAGTGCAACTCACTCATATACTATGTACTACACTGTGCGTTTCTTATATTCTAAGTTTTTCAGTGCAACTCACTCATATACTATGTACTACACTGTGCGTTTCTTATATTCTAAGTTTTTGAGTGCAACTCACTCATATACTATGTACTACACTGTGCGTTTCTTAAAATCTAAGTTTTTCAGTGCAACTCACTCATATACTATGTACTACACTGTGCGTTTCTTAAAATCTAAGTTTTTCAGTGCAACTCACTCATATACTATGTACTACACTGTGCGTTTCTTAAAATCTAAGTTTTTCAATGCAACTCACTCATATACTATATACTACACTGTGCGTTTCTTATATTCTAAGTTTTTCAGTGCAACTCACTCATATACTATGTACTACACTGTGCGTTTCTTATATTCTAAGTTTTTCAGTGCAATTCACTCATATACTATGTACTACACTGTGCGTTTCTTATAATCTAAGTTTTTCAGTGCAACTCACTCATATACTATGTACTACACTGTGCGTTTCTTATATTCTAAGTTTTTCAGAGCAACTCACTCATATACTATGTACTACACTGTGCGTTTCTTAAATTCTAAGTTTTTCAGTGCAACTCATTCATATACTAGGTACAACACTGTGCGTTTCTTATATTCTAAGTTTTTCAGTGCAACTCACTCATATACTATGTACTACACTGTGCGTTTCTTATATTCTAAGTTTTTCAGTGCAACTCACTCATATACTATGTACTACACTGTGCATTTCGTGTAATGCGGGTTTTTCAGTAAATTCTAAGTTTTTCAGTGCAACTCACTCATATACTATGTACTACACTGTGCGTTTCTTATATTCTAAGTTTTTCAGTGCAACTAACTCATATACTATGTACTACACTGTGCGTTTCTTATATTCTAAGTTTTTCAGTGCAACTCACTCATATACTATGTACTACACTGTGCGTTTCTTATATTCTAAGTTTTTCAGGGCAACTCACTCATATACTTTGTACTACACTGTGCGTTTCTTATATTCTAAGTTTTTCAGTGCAACTCACTCATATACTATGTACTACACTGTGCGTTTCTTATATTCTAAGTTTTTCAGTGCAACTCACTCATATACTATGTACTACACTGTGCGTTTCTTATATTCTAAGTTTTTCAGTGCAACTCACTCATATACTATGTACTACACTGTGCGTTTCTTATAGTCTAAGTTTTTCAGTGCAACTCACTCATATACTATGTACTACACTGTGCGTTTCTTATATTCTAATTTTTTCAGTGCAACTCACTCATATACTATGTACTACACTGTGCGTTTCTTAAAATCTAAGTTTTTCAATGCAACTCACTCATATACTATATACTACACTGTGCGTTTCTTATATTCTAAGTTTTTCAGTACAACTCACTCATATACTATGTACTACACTGTGCGTTTCTTATATTCTAAGTTTTTCAGTGCAACTCACTCATATACTATGTACTACACTGTGCGTTTCTTATATTCTAAGTTTTTCAGAGCAACTCACTCATATACTATGTACTACACTGTGCGTTTCTTAAATTCTAAGTTTTTCAGTGCAACTCATTCATATACTAGGTACAACACTGTGCGTTTCTTATATTCTAAGTTTTTCAGTGCAACTCACTCATATACTATGTACTACACTGTGCGTTTCTTATATTCTAAGTTTTTCAGTGCAACTCACTCATATACTATGTACTACACTGTGCATTTCGTGTAATGCGGGTTTTTCAGTAAATTCTAAGTTTTTCAGTGCAACTCACTCATATACTATGTACTACACTGTGCGTTTCTTATATTCTAAGTTTTTCAGTGCAACTAACTCATATACTATGTACTACACTGTGCGTTTCTTATATTCTAAGTTTTTCAGTGCAACTCACTCATATACTATGTACTACACTGTGCGTTTCTTATATTCTAAGTTTTTCAGGGCAACTCACTCATATACTTTGTACTACACTGTGCGTTTCTTATATTCTAAGTTTTTCAGTGCAACTCACTCATATACTATGTACTACACTGTGCGTTTCTTATATTCTAAGTTTTTCAGTGCAACTCACTCATATACTATGTACTACACTGTGCGTTTCTTATATTCTAAGTTTTTCAGTGCAACTCACTCATATACTATGTACTACACTGTGCGTTTCTTATAGTCTAAGTTTTTCAGTGCAACTCACTCATATACTATGTACTACACTGTGCGTTTCTTATATTCTAATTTTTTCAGTGCAACTCACTCATATACTATGTACTACACTGTGCGTTTCTTAAAATCTAAGTTTTTCAATGCAACTCACTCATATACTATATACTACACTGTGCGTTTCTTATATTCTAAGTTTTTCAGTACAACTCACTCATATACTATGTACTACACTGTGCGTTTCTTATATTCTAAGTTTTTCAGTGCAACTCACTCATATACTATGTACTACACTGTGCGTTTCTTATAATCTAAGTTTTTCAGTGCAACTCACTCATATACTATGTACTACACTGTGCGTTTCTTATATTCTAAGTTTTTCAGAGCAACTCACTCATATACTATGTACTACACTGTGCGTTTCTTATATTCTAAGTTTTTCAGTGCAACTCACTCATATACTATGTACTACACTGTGCGTTTCTTAAAATCTAAGTTTTTCAATGCAACTCACTCATATACTATATACTACACTGTGCGTTTCTTATATTCTAAGTTTTTCAGTACAACTCACTCATATACTATGTACTACACTGTGCGTTTCTTATATTCTAAGTTTTTCAGTGCAACTCACTCATATACTATGTACTACACTGTGCGTTTCTTATAATCTAAGTTTTTCAGTGCAACTCACTCATATACTATGTACTACACTGTGCGTTTCTTATATTCTAAGTTTTTCAGAGCAACTCACTCATATACTATGTACTACACTGTGCGTTTCTTAAATTCTAAGTTTTTCAGTGCAACTCACTCATATACTAGGTACAACACTGTGCGTTTCTTATATTCTAAGTTTTTCAGTGCAACTCACTCATATACTATGTACTACACTGTGCGTTTCTTATATTCTAAGTTTTTCAGTGCAACTCACTCATATACTATGTACTACACTGTGCATTTCGTGTAATGCGGGTTTTTCAGTAAATTCTAAGTTTTTCAGTGCAACTCACTCATATACTATGTACTACACTGTGCGTTTCTTAAATTCTAAGTTTTTCAGTGCAACTCACTGATATACTATGTACTACACTGTGCGTTTCTTATTTTCTAAGTTTTTCAGTGCAACTCACTCATATACTATGTACTACACTGTGCGTTTCTTATATTCTAAGTTTTTCAGTGCAACTCACTCTTATACTATGTACTACACTGTGCATTTCTTATATTCTAAGTTTTTCAGTGCAACTCACTCATATACTATGTACTACACTGTGCGTTTCTTATATTCTAAGTTTTTCACTGCAACTCACTCATATACTATGTACTACACTGTGCGTTTCTTATATTCTAAGTTTTTCAGGGCAACTCACTCATATACTTTGTACTACACTGTGCGTTTCTTATATTCTAAGTTTTTCAGTGCAACTCACTCATATACTATGTACTACACTGTGCGTTTCTTATATTCTAAGTTTTTCAGTGCAACTCACTCATATACTATGTACTACACTGTGCGTTTCTTATATTCTAAGTTTTTGAGTGCAACTCACTCATATACTATTTACTACACTGTGCGTTTCTTAAAATCTAAGTTTTTCAGTGCAACTCACTCATATACTATGTACTACACTGTGCGTTTCTTATATTCTAAGTTTTTCAGTGCAACTCACTCATATACTATGTACTACACTGTGCGTTTCTTAAAATCTAAGTTTTTCAATGCAACTCACTCATATACTATATACTACACTGTGCGTTTCTTATATTCTAAGTTTTTCAGTACAACTCACTCATATACTATGTACTACACTGTGCGTTTCTTATATTCTAAGTTTTTCAGTGCAACTCACTCATATACTATGTACTACACTGTGCGTTTCTTATAATCTAAGTTTTTCAGTGCAACTCACTCATATACTATGTACTACACTGTGCGTTTCTTAAATTCTAAGTTTTTCAGAGCAACTCACTCATATACTATGTACTACACTGTGCGTTTCTTAAATTCTAAGTTTTTCAGTGCAACTCACTCATATACTAGGTACAACACTGTGCGTTTCTTATATTCTAAGTTTTTCAGTGCAACTCACTCATATAGTATGTACTACACTGTGCGTTTCTTATATTCTAAGTTTTTCAGTGCAACTCACTCATATACTATGTACTACACTGTGCATTTCGTGTAATGCGGGTTTTTCAGTAAATTCTAAGTTTTTCAGTGCAACTCACTCATATACTATGTACTACACTGTGCGTTTCTTATATTCTAAGTTTTTCAGTGCAACTCACTCATATACTATGTACTACACTGTGCGTTTCTTATATTCTAAGTTTTTCAGTGCAACTCACTCATATACTATGTACTACACTGTTCGTTTCTTATAATCTAAGTTTTTCAGTGCAACTCACTCATATACTATGTACTACACTGTGCGTTTCTTATATTCTAAGTTTTTCAGTGCAACTCACTCATATACTATGTACTACACTGTGCGTTTCTTAAATTCTAAGTTTTTCAGTGCAACTCACTGATATACTATGTACTACACTGTGCGTTTCTTATTTTCTAAGTTTTTCAGTGCAACTCACTCATATACTATGTACTACACTGTGCGTTTCTTATATTCTAAGTTTTTCAGTGCAACTCACTCTTATACTATGTACTACACTGTGCATTTCTTATATTCTAAGGTTTTCAGTGCAACTCACTCATATACTATGTACTACACTGTGCGTTTCTTATATTCTAAGTTTTTCAGTGCAACTCACTCATATACTATGTACTACACTGTGCGTTTCTTATATTCTAAGTTTTTCAGTGCAACTCAAACATATACTATGTACTACACTGTGCGTTTCTTATATTCTAAGTTTTTCAGTGCAACTCACTCATATACTATGTACTACACTGTGCGTTTCTTATATTCTAAGTTTTTCAGTGCAACTCACTCATATACTATGTACTACACTGTGCGTTTCTTATATTCTAAGTTTTTCAGTGCAACTCACTCATATACTTTGTACTACACTGTGCGTTTCTTATATTCTAAATTTTTCAGTGCAACTCACTCATATACTATGTACTACACTGTGCGTTTCTTATATTCTAAGTTTTTCAGTGCAACTCACTCATATACTATGTACTACACTGTGCGTTTCTTATATTCTAAGTTTTTCAGTGCAACTCACTCATATACTATGTACTACACTGTGCGTTTCTTAAAATCTAAGTTTTTCAGTGCAACTCACTCATATACTATGTACTACACTGTGCGTTTCTTAAAATCTAAGTTTTTCAGTGCAACTCACTCATATACTATGTACTACACTGTGCGTTTCTTAAAATCTAAGTTTTTCAATGCAACTCACTCATATACTATATACTACACTGTGCGTTTCTTATATTTAAGTTTTTCAGTGCAACTCACTCATATACTATGTACTACACTGTGCGTTTCTTATATTCTAAGTTTTTCAGTGCAATTCACTCATATACTGTGTACTACACTGTGCGTTTCTTATAATCTAAGTTTTTCAGTGCAACTCACTCATATACTATGTACTACACTGTGCGTTTCTTATATTCTAAGTTTTTCAGAGCAACTCACTCATATACTATGTACTACACTGTGCGTTTCTTAAATTCTAAGTTTTTCAGTGCAACTCACTCATATACTAGGTACAACACTGTGCGTTTCTTATATTCTAAGTTTTTGAGTGCAACTCACTCATATACTATGTACTACACTGTGCGTTTCTTATATTCTAAGTTTTTCAGTGCAACTCACTCATATACTATGTACTACACTGTGCATTTCGTGTAATGCGGGTTTTTCAGTAAATTCTAAGTTTTTCAGTGCAACTCACTCATATACTATGTACTACACTGTGCGTTTCTTATATTCTAAGTTTTTCAGTGCAACTCACTCATATACTATGTACTACACTGTGCGTTTCTTATATTCTAAGTTTTTCAGTGCAACTCACTCATATACTATGTACTACACTGTGCGTTTCTTATATTCTAAGTTTTTCAGTGCAACACACTCATATACTATGTACTACACTGTGCGTTTCTTATATTCTAAGTTTTTCAGTGCAACTCACTCATATACTATGTACTACGCTGTGCGTTTCTTATATTCTAAGTTTTTCAGTGCAACTCACTCTTATACTATGTACTACGCTGTGCGTTTCTTATATTCTAAGTTTTTCAGTGCAACTCACTCATATACTATGTACTACACTGTGCGTTTCTTATATTCTAAGTTTTTCAGTGCAACTCACTCATATACTATGTACTACACTGTGCGTTTCTTATATTCTAAGTTTTTGAGTGCAACTCACTCATATACTATGTACTACACTGTGCGTTTCTTAAAATCTAAGTTTTTCAGTGCAACTCACTCATATACTATGTACTACACTGTGCGTTTCTTAAAATCTAAGTTTTTCAGTGCAACTCACTCATATACTATGTACTACACTGTGCGTTTCTTAAAATCTAAGTTTTTCAATGCAACTCACTCATATACTATATACTACACTGTGCGTTTCTTATATTCTAAGTTTTTCAGTGCAACTCACTCATATACTATGTACTACACTGTGCGTTTCTTATATTCTAAGTTTTTCAGTGCAATTCACTCATATACTATGTACTACACTGTGCGTTTCTTATAATCTAAGTTTTTCAGTGCAACTCACTCATATACTATGTACTACACTGTGCGTTTCTTATATTCTAAGTTTTTCAGAGCAACTCACTCATATACTATGTACTACACTGTGCGTTTCTTAAATTCTAAGTTTTTCAGTGCAACTCATTCATATACTAGGTACAACACTGTGCGTTTCTTATATTCTAAGTTTTTCAGTGCAACTCACTCATATACTATGTACTACACTGTGCGTTTCTTATATTCTAAGTTTTTCAGTGCAACTCACTCATATACTATGTACTACACTGTGCATTTCGTGTAATGCGGGTTTTTCAGTAAATTCTAAGTTTTTCAGTGCAACTCACTCATATACTATGTACTACACTGTGCGTTTCTTATATTCTAAGTTTTTCAGTGCAACTAACTCATATACTATGTACTACACTGTGCGTTTCTTATATTCTAAGTTTTTCAGTGCAACTCACTCATATACTATGTACTACACTGTGCGTTTCTTATATTCTAAGTTTTTCAGGGCAACTCACTCATATACTTTGTACTACACTGTGCGTTTCTTATATTCTAAGTTTTTCAGTGCAACTCACTCATATACTATGTACTACACTGTGCGTTTCTTATATTCTAAGTTTTTCAGTGCAACTCACTCATATACTATGTACTACACTGTGCGTTTCTTATATTCTAAGTTTTTCAGTGCAACTCACTCATATACTATGTACTACACTGTGCGTTTCTTATAGTCTAAGTTTTTCAGTGCAACTCACTCATATACTATGTACTACACTGTGCGTTTCTTATATTCTAATTTTTTCAGTGCAACTCACTCATATACTATGTACTACACTGTGCGTTTCTTAAAATCTAAGTTTTTCAATGCAACTCACTCATATACTATATACTACACTGTGCGTTTCTTATATTCTAAGTTTTTCAGTACAACTCACTCATATACTATGTACTACACTGTGCGTTTCTTATATTCTAAGTTTTTCAGTGCAACTCACTCATATACTATGTACTACACTGTGCGTTTCTTATATTCTAAGTTTTTCAGAGCAACTCACTCATATACTATGTACTACACTGTGCGTTTCTTAAATTCTAAGTTTTTCAGTGCAACTCATTCATATACTAGGTACAACACTGTGCGTTTCTTATATTCTAAGTTTTTCAGTGCAACTCACTCATATACTATGTACTACACTGTGCGTTTCTTATATTCTAAGTTTTTCAGTGCAACTCACTCATATACTATGTACTACACTGTGCATTTCGTGTAATGCGGGTTTTTCAGTAAATTCTAAGTTTTTCAGTGCAACTCACTCATATACTATGTACTACACTGTGCGTTTCTTATATTCTAAGTTTTTCAGTGCAACTAACTCATATACTATGTACTACACTGTGCGTTTCTTATATTCTAAGTTTTTCAGTGCAACTCACTCATATACTATGTACTACACTGTGCGTTTCTTATATTCTAAGTTTTTCAGGGCAACTCACTCATATACTTTGTACTACACTGTGCGTTTCTTATATTCTAAGTTTTTCAGTGCAACTCACTCATATACTATGTACTACACTGTGCGTTTCTTATATTCTAAGTTTTTCAGTGCAACTCACTCATATACTATGTACTACACTGTGCGTTTCTTATATTCTAAGTTTTTCAGTGCAACTCACTCATATACTATGTACTACACTGTGCGTTTCTTATAGTCTAAGTTTTTCAGTGCAACTCACTCATATACTATGTACTACACTGTGCGTTTCTTATATTCTAATTTTTTCAGTGCAACTCACTCATATACTATGTACTACACTGTGCGTTTCTTAAAATCTAAGTTTTTCAATGCAACTCACTCATATACTATATACTACACTGTGCGTTTCTTATATTCTAAGTTTTTCAGTACAACTCACTCATATACTATGTACTACACTGTGCGTTTCTTATATTCTAAGTTTTTCAGTGCAACTCACTCATATACTATGTACTACACTGTGCGTTTCTTATAATCTAAGTTTTTCAGTGCAACTCACTCATATACTATGTACTACACTGTGCGTTTCTTATATTCTAAGTTTTTCAGAGCAACTCACTCATATACTATGTACTACACTGTGCGTTTCTTAAATTCTAAGTTTTTCAGTGCAACTCACTCATATACTAGGTACAACACTGTGCGTTTCTTATATTCTAAGTTTTTCAGTGCAACTCACTCATATACTATGTACTACACTGTGCGTTTCTTATATTCTAAGTTTTTCAGTGCAACTCACTCATATACTATGTACTACACTGTTCGTTTCTTATAATCTAAGTTTTTCAGTGCAACTCACTCATATACTATGTACTACACTGTGCGTTTCTTATATTCTAAGTTTTTCAGTGCAACTCACTCATATACTATGTACTACACTGTGCGTTTCTTAAATTCTAAGTTTTTCAGTGCAACTCACTGATATACTATGTACTACACTGTGCGTTTCTTATATTCTAAGTTTTTCAGTGCAACTCACTCATATACTATGTACTACACTGTGCGTTTCTTATATTCTAAGTTTTTCAGTGCAACTCACTCTTATACTATGTACTACACTGTGCATTTCTTATATTCTAAGTTTTTCAGTGCAACTCACTCATATACTATGTACTACACTGTGCGTTTCTTATATTCTAAGTTTTTCAGTGCAACTCACTCATATACTATGTACTACACTGTGCGTTTCTTATATTCTAAGTTTTTCAGTGCAACTCACTCATATACTATGTACTACACTGTGCGTTTCTTATATTCTAAGTTTTTCAGTGCAACTCACTCATATACTATGTACTACACTGTGCGTTTCTTATATTCTAAGTTTTTCAGTGCAACTCACTCATATACTATGTACTACACTGTGCGTTTCTTATATTCTAAGTTTTTCAGTGCAACTCACTCATATACTTTGTACTACACTGTGCGTTTCTTATATTCTAAGTTTTTCAGTGCAACTCACTCATATACTATGTACTACACTGTGCGTTTCTTATATTCTAAGTTTTTCAGTGCAACTCACTCATATACTATGTACTACACTGTGCGTTTCTTATATTCTAAGTTTTTGAGTGCAACTCACTCATATACTATGTACTACACTGTGCGTTTCTTAAAATCTAAGTTTTTCAGTGCAACTCACTCATATACTATGTACTACACTGTGCGTTTCTTAAAATCTAAGTTTTTCAGTGCAACTCACTCATATACTATGTACTACACTGTGCGTTTCTTAAAATCTAAGTTTTTCAATGCAACTCACTCATATACTATATACTACACTGTGCGTTTCTTATATTCTAAGTTTTTCAGTGCAACTCACTCATATACTATGTACTACACTGTGCGTTTCTTATATTCTAAGTTTTTCAGTGCAATTCACTCATATACTGTGTACTACACTGTGCGTTTCTTATAATCTAAGTTTTTCAGTGCAACTCACTCATATACTATGTACTACACTGTGCGTTTCTTATATTCTAAGTTTTTCAGAGCAACTCACTCATATACTATGTACTACACTGTGCGTTTCTTAAATTCTAAGTTTTTCAGTGCAACTCACTCATATACTAGGTACAACACTGTGCGTTTCTTATATTCTAAGTTTTTGAGTGCAACTCACTCATATACTATGTACTACACTGTGCGTTTCTTATATTCTAAGTTTTTCAGTGCAACTCACTCATATACTATGTACTACACTGTGCATTTCGTGTAATGCGGGTTTTTCAGTAAATTCTAAGTTTTTCAGTGCAACTCACTCATATACTATGTACTACACTGTGCGTTTCTTATATTCTAAGTTTTTCAGTGCAACTCACTCATATACTATGTACTACACTGTGCGTTTCTTATATTCTAAGTTTTTCAGTGCAACTCACTCATATACTATGTACTACACTGTGCGTTTCTTATATTCTAAGTTTTTCAGTGCAACACACTCATATACTATGTACTACACTGTGCGTTTCTTATATTCTAAGTTTTTCAGTGCAACTCACTCATATACTATGTACTACGCTGTGCGTTTCTTATATTCTAAGTTTTTCAGTGCAACTCACTCTTATACTATGTACTACGCTGTGCGTTTCTTATATTCTAAGTTTTTCAGTGCAACTCACTCATATACTATGTACTACACTGTGCGTTTCTTATATTCTAAGTTTTTCAGTGCAACTCACTCATATACTATGTACTACACTGTGCGTTTCTTATATTCTAAGTTTTTGAGTGCAACTCACTCATATACTATGTACTACACTGTGCGTTTCTTAAAATCTAAGTTTTTCAGTGCAACTCACTCATATACTATGTACTACACTGTGCGTTTCTTAAAATCTAAGTTTTTCAGTGCAACTCACTCATATACTATGTACTACACTGTGCGTTTCTTAAAATCTAAGTTTTTCAATGCAACTCACTCATATACTATATACTACACTGTGCGTTTCTTATATTCTAAGTTTTTCAGTGCAACTCACTCATATACTATGTACTACACTGTGCGTTTCTTATATTCTAAGTTTTTCAGTGCAATTCACTCATATACTATGTACTACACTGTGCGTTTCTTATAATCTAAGTTTTTCAGTGCAACTCACTCATATACTATGTACTACACTGTGCGTTTCTTATATTCTAAGTTTTTCAGAGCAACTCACTCATATACTATGTACTACACTGTGCGTTTCTTAAATTCTAAGTTTTTCAGTGCAACTCATTCATATACTAGGTACAACACTGTGCGTTTCTTATATTCTAAGTTTTTCAGTGCAACTCACTCATATACTATGTACTACACTGTGCGTTTCTTATATTCTAAGTTTTTCAGTGCAACTCACTCATATACTATGTACTACACTGTGCATTTCGTGTAATGCGGGTTTTTCAGTAAATTCTAAGTTTTTCAGTGCAACTCACTCATATACTATGTACTACACTGTGCGTTTCTTATATTCTAAGTTTTTCAGTGCAACTAACTCATATACTATGTACTACACTGTGCGTTTCTTATATTCTAAGTTTTTCAGTGCAACTCACTCATATACTATGTACTACACTGTGCGTTTCTTATATTCTAAGTTTTTCAGGGCAACTCACTCATATACTTTGTACTACACTGTGTGTTTCTTATATTCTAAGTTTTTCAGTGCAACTCACTCATATACTATGTACTACACTGTGCGTTTCTTATATTCTAAGTTTTTCAGTGCAACTCACTCATATACTATGTACTACACTGTGCGTTTCTTATATTCTAAGTTTTTCAGTGCAACTCACTCATATACTATGTACTACACTGTGCGTTTCTTATAGTCTAAGTTTTTCAGTGCAACTCACTCATATACTATGTACTACACTGTGCGTTTCTTATATTCTAATTTTTTCAGTGCAACTCACTCATATACTATGTACTACACTGTGCGTTTCTTAAAATCTAAGTTTTTCAATGCAACTCACTCATATACTATATACTACACTGTGCGTTTCTTATATTCTAAGTTTTTCAGTACAACTCACTCATATACTATGTACTACACTGTGCGTTTCTTATATTCTAAGTTTTTCAGTGCAACTCACTCATATACTATGTACTACACTGTGCGTTTCTTATATTCTAAGTTTTTCAGAGCAACTCACTCATATACTATGTACTACACTGTGCGTTTCTTAAATTCTAAGTTTTTCAGTGCAACTCATTCATATACTAGGTACAACACTGTGCGTTTCTTATATTCTAAGTTTTTCAGTGCAACTCACTCATATACTATGTACTACACTGTGCGTTTCTTATATTCTAAGTTTTTCAGTGCAACTCACTCATATACTATGTACTACACTGTGCATTTCGTGTAATGCGGGTTTTTCAGTAAATTCTAAGTTTTTCAGTGCAACTCACTCATATACTATGTACTACACTGTGCGTTTCTTATATTCTAAGTTTTTCAGTGCAACTAACTCATATACTATGTACTACACTGTGCGTTTCTTATATTCTAAGTTTTTCAGTGCAACTCACTCATATACTATGTACTACACTGTGCGTTTCTTATATTCTAAGTTTTTCAGGGCAACTCACTCATATACTTTGTACTACACTGTGCGTTTCTTATATTCTAAGTTTTTCAGTGCAACTCACTCATATACTATGTACTACACTGTGCGTTTCTTATATTCTAAGTTTTTCAGTGCAACTCACTCATATACTATGTACTACACTGTGCGTTTCTTATAGTCTAAGTTTTTCAGTGCAACTCACTCATATACTATGTACTACACTGTGCGTTTCTTATATTCTAATTTTTTCAGTGCAACTCACTCATATACTATGTACTACACTGTGCGTTTCTTAAAATCTAAGTTTTTCAATGCAACTCACTCATATACTATATACTACACTGTGCGTTTCTTATATTCTAAGTTTTTCAGTACAACTCACTCATATACTATGTACTACACTGTGCGTTTCTTATATTCTAAGTTTTTCAGTGCAACTCACTCATATACTATGTACTACACTGTGCGTTTCTTATAATCTAAGTTTTTCAGTGCAACTCACTCATATACTATGTACTACACTGTGCGTTTCTTATATTCTAAGTTTTTCAGAGCAACTCACTCATATACTATGTACTACACTGTGCGTTTCTTAAATTCTAAGTTTTTCAGTGCAACTCACTCATATACTAGGTACAACACTGTGCGTTTCTTATATTCTAAGTTTTTCAGTGCAACTCACTCATATACTATGTACTACACTGTGCGTTTCTTATATTCTAAGTTTTTCAGTGCAACTCACTCATATACTATGTACTACACTGTTCGTTTCTTATAATCTAAGTTTTTCAGTGCAACTCACTCATATACTATGTACTACACTGTGCGTTTCTTATATTCTAAGTTTTTCAGTGCAACTCACTCATATACTATGTACTACACTGTGCGTTTCTTAAATTCTAAGTTTTTCAGTGCAACTCACTGATATACTATGTACTACACTGTGCGTTTCTTATATTCTAAGTTTTTCAGTGCAACTCACTCATATACTATGTACTACACTGTGCGTTTCTTATATTCTAAGTTTTTCAGTGCAACTCACTCTTATACTATGTACTACACTGTGCATTTCTTATATTCTAAGTTTTTCAGTGCAACTCACTCATATACTATGTACTACACTGTGCGTTTCTTATATTCTAAGTTTTTCAGTGCAACTCACTCATATACTATGTACTACACTGTGCGTTTCTTATATTCTAAGTTTTTCAGTGCAACTCACTCATATACTATGTACTACACTGTGCGTTTCTTATATTCTAAGTTTTTCAGTGCAACTCACTCATATACTATGTACTACACTGTGCGTTTCTTATATTCTAAGTTTTTCAGTGCAACTCACTCATATACTATGTACTACACTGTGCGTTTCTTATATTCTAAGTTTTTCAGTGCAACTCACTCATATACTTTGTACTACACTGTGCGTTTCTTATATTCTAAGTTTTTCAGTGCAACTCACTCATATACTATGTACTACACTGTGCGTTTCTTATATTCTAAGTTTTTCAGTGCAACTCACTCATATACTATGTACTACACTGTGCGTTTCTTATATTCTAAGTTTTTGAGTGCAACTCACTCATATACTATGTACTACACTGTGCGTTTCTTAAAATCTAAGTTTTTCAGTGCAACTCACTCATATACTATGTACTACACTGTGCGTTTCTTAAAATCTAAGTTTTTCAGTGCAACTCACTCATATACTATGTACTACACTGTGCGTTTCTTAAAATCTAAGTTTTTCAATGCAACTCACTCATATACTATATACTACACTGTGCGTTTCTTATATTCTAAGTTTTTCAGTGCAACTCACTCATATACTATGTACTACACTGTGCGTTTCTTATATTCTAAGTTTTTCAGTGCAACTCACTCATATACTATGTACTACACTGTGCGTTTCTTATAATCTAAGTTTTTCAGTGCAACTCACTCATATACTATGTACTACACTGTGCGTTTCTTATATTCTAAGTTTTTCAGAGCAACTCACTCATATACTATGTACTACACTGTGCGTTTCTTAAATTCTAAGTTTTTCAGTGCAACTCACTCATATACTAGGTACAACACTGTGCGTTTCTTATATTCTAAGTTTTTCAGTGCAACTCACTCATATACTATGTACTACATGTGCGTTTCTTATATTCTAAGTTTTTCAGTGCAACTCACTCATATACTATGTACTACACTGTGCATTTCGTGTAATGCGGGTTTTTCAGTAAATTCTAAGTTTTTCAGTGCAACTCACTCATATACTATGTACTACACTGTGCGTTTCTTATATTCTAAGTTTTTCAGTGCAACTCACTCATATACTATGTACTACACTGTGCGTTTCTTATATTCTAAGTTTTTCAGTGCAACTCACTCATATACTATGTACTACACTGTGCGTTTCTTATATTCTAAGTTTTTCAGTGCAACATACTCATATACTATGTACTACACTGTGCGTTTCTTATATTCTAAGTTTTTCAGTGCAACTCACTCATATACTATGTACTACACTGTGCGTTTCTTATATTCTAAGTTTTTCAGTGCAACTCACTCTTATACTATGTACTACACTGTGCATTTCTTATATTCTAAGTTTTTCAGTGCAACTCACTCATATACTATGTACTACACTGTGCGTTTCTTATATTCTAAGTTTTTCAGTGCAACTCACTCATATACTTTGTACTACACTGTGCGTTTCTTATATTCTAAGTTTTTCAGTGCAACTCACTCATATACTATGTACTACACCGTGCGTTTCTTATATTCTAAGTTTTTCAGTGCAACTCACTCATATACTATGTACTACACTGTGCGTTTCTTATATTCTAAGTTTTTCAGTGCAACTCACTCATATACTATGTACTACACTGTGCGTTTCTTATATTCTAAGTTTTTCAGTGCAACTCACTCATATACTTTGTACTACACTGTGCGTTTCTTATATTCTAAGTTTTTCAGTGCAACTCACTCATATACTATGTACTACACTGTGCGTTTCTTATATTCTAAGTTTTTCAGTGCAACTCACTCATATACTATGTACTACACTGTGCGTTTCTTAAAATCTAAGTTTTTCAGTGCAACTCACTCATATACTATGTACTACACTGTGCGTTTCTTAAAATCTAAGTTTTTCAGTGCAACTCACTCATATACTATGTACTACACTGTGCGTTTCTTAAAATCTAAGTTTTTCAATGCAACTCACTCATATACTATATACTACACTGTGCGTTTCTTATATTCTAAGGTTTTCAGTGCAACTCACTCATATACTATGTACTACACTGTGCGTTTCTTATATTCTAAGTTTTTCAGTGCAATTCACTCATATACTATGTACTACACTGTGCGTTTCTTATAATCTAAGTTTTTCAGTGCAACTCACTCATATACTATGTACTACACTGTGCGTTTCTTATATTCTAAGTTTTTCAGAGCAACTCACTCATATACTATGTACTACACTGTGCGTTTCTTAAATTCTAAGTTTTTCATTGCAACTCACTCATATACTAGGTACAACATGTGCGTTTCTTATATTCTAAGTTTTTCAGTGCAACTCACTCATATACTATGTACTACACTGTGCGTTTCTTATATTCTAAGTTTTTCAGTGCAACTCACTCATATACTATGTACTACACTGTGCATTTCGTGTAATGCGGGTTTTTCAGTAAATTCTAAGTTTTTCAGTGCAACTCACTCATATACTATGTACTACACTGTGCGTTTCTTATATTCTAAGTTTTTCAGTGCAACTCACTCATATACTATGTACTACACTGTGCGTTTCTTATATTCTAAGTTTTTAGTGCAACTCACTCATATACTATGTACTACACTGTGCGTTTCTTATATTCTAAGTTTTTCAGTGCAACACACTCATATACTATGTACTACACTGTGCGTTTCTTATATTCTAAGTTTTTCAGTGCAACTCACTCATATACTATGTACTACACTGTGCGTTTCTTAAATTCTAAGTTTTTCAGTGCAACTCACTCATATACTATGTACTACACTGTGCGTTTCTTATATTCTAAGTTTTTCAGTGCAACTCACTCATATACTATGTACCACACTGTGCGTTTCTTATATTCTAAGTTTTTCAGTGCAACTCACTCATATATTATGTACTACACTGTGCGTTTCTTATATTCTAAGTTTTTCAGTACAACTCACTCATATACTTTGTACTACACTGTGCGTTTCTTATATTCTAAGTTTTTCAGTGCAACTCACTCATATACTATGTACTACACTGTGCGTTTCTTATATTCTAAGTTTTTCAGTGCAACTCACGCATATACTATGTACTACACCGTGCGTTTCTTATATTCTAAGTTTTTCAGTGCAACTCACTCATATACTATGTACTACACCGTGCGTTTCTTATATTCTAAGTTTTTCAGTGCAACTCACTCAAATACTATGTACTACACTGTGCGTTTCTTATATTCTAAGTTTTTCAGTGCAACTCACTCATATACTTTGTACTACACTGTGCGTTTCTTATATTCTAAGTTTTTCAGTG
Organism: Mus caroli; assembly: GCF_978045245.1. Classification (NCBI taxonomy): domain Eukaryota; kingdom Metazoa; phylum Chordata; class Mammalia; order Rodentia; family Muridae; genus Mus; species Mus caroli. Next base: position 129,828 of record NW_028227381.1, on the reverse strand, counting down.
CAACTCACTCATATACTATGTACTACACTGTGCGTTTCTTATATTCTAAGTTTTTGAGTGCAACTCACTCATATACTATGTACTACACTGTGAGTTTCTTAAAATCTAAGTTTTTCAGTGCAACTCACTCATATACTATGTACTACACTGTGCGTTTCTTAAAATCTAAGTTTTTCAGTGCAACTCACTCATATACTATGTACTACACTGTGCGTTTCTTAAAATCTAAGTTTTTCAATGCAACTCACTCATATACTATATACTACACTGTGCGTTTCTTATATTCTAAGTTTTTCAGTGCAACTCACTCATATACTATGTACTACACTGTGCGTTTCTTATATTCTAAGTTTTTCAGTGCAATTCACTCATATACTATGTACTACACTGTGCGTTTCTTATAATCTAAGTTTTCAGTGCAACTCACTCATATACTATGTACTACACTGTGCGTTTCTTATATTCTAAGTTTTTCAGAGCAACTCACTCATATACTATGTACTACACTGTGTGTTTCTTAAATTCTAAGTTTTTCAGTGCAACTCACTCATATACTAGGTACAACACTGTGCGTTTCTTATATTCTAAGTTTTTCAGTGCAACTCACTCATATACTATGTACTACACTGTGCGTTTCTTATATTCTAAGTTTTTCAGTGCAATTCACTCATATACTATGTACTACACTGTGCATTTCGTGTAATGCGGGTTTTTCAGTAAATTCTAAGTTTTTCAGTGCAACTCACTCATATACTATGTACTACACTGTGCGTTTCTTATATTCTAAGTTTTTCAGTGCAACTCACTCATATACTATGTACTACACTGTGCGTTTCTTATATTCTAAGTTTTTAGTGCAACTCACTCATATACTATGTACTACACAGTGCGTTTCTTATATTCTAAGTTTTTCAGTGCAACACACTCATATACTATGTACTACACTGTGCGTTTCTTATATTCTAAGTTTTTCAGTGCAACTCACTCATATACTATGTACTACACTGTGCGTTTCTTATATTCTAAGTTTTTCAGTGCAACTCACTCATATACTATGTACTACACTGTGCGTTTCTTAAATTCTAAGTTTTTCAGTGCAACTCACTCATATACTATGTACTACACTGTGCGTTTCTTATATTCTAAGTTTTTCAGTGCAACTCACTCATATACTATGTACCACACTGTGCGTTTCTTATATTCTAAGTTTTTCAGTGCAACTCACTCATATATTATGTACTACACTGTGCGTTTCTTATATTCTAAGTTTTTCAGTACAACTCACTCATATACTTTGTACTACACTGTGCGTTTCTTATATTCTAAGTTTTTGAGTGCAACTCACTCATATACTATGTACTACACTGTGCGTTTCTTATATTCTAAGTTTTTCAGTGCAACTCACTCATATACTATGTACTACACTGTGTGTTTCTTATATTCTAAGTTTTTCAGTGCAACTCACTCATATACTATGTACTACACTGTGCGTTTCTTATATTCTAAGTTTTTCAGTGCAACTCACTCATATACTATGTACCACACTGTGCGTTTCTTATATTCTAAGTTTTTCAGTGCAACTCACTCATATACTATGTACTACACTGTGCGTTTCTTATATTCTAAGTTTTTCAGTGCAACTCACTCATATACTATGTACTACACTGTGCGTTTCTTATATTCTAAGTTTTTCAGTGCAACTCACTCATATACTATGTACTACACTGTGCGTTTCTTATATTCTAAGTTTTTCAGTGCAACTCACTCATATACTTTGTACTACACTGTGCGTTTCTTATATTCTAAGTTTTTCAGTGCAACTCACTCATATACTATGTACTACACTGTGCGTTTCTTATATTCTAAGTTTTTCAGTGCAACTCACTCATATACTATGTACTACACTGTGCGTTTCTTATATTCTAAGTTTTTGAGTGCAACTCACTCATATACTATGTACTACACTGTGCGTTTCTTAAAATCTAAGTTTTTCAGTGCAACTCACTCATATACTATGTACTACACTGTGCGTTTCTTAAAATCTAAGTTTTTCAGTGCAACTCACTCATATACTATGTACTACACTGTGCGTTTCTTAAAATCTAAGTTTTTCAATGCAACTCACTCATATACTATATACTACACTGTGCGTTTCTTATATTCTAAGTTTTTCAGTGCAACTCACTCATATACTATGTACTACACTGTGCGTTTCTTATATTCTAAGTTTTTCAGTGCAATTCACTCATATACTATGTACTACACTGTGCGTTTCTTATAATCTAAGTTTTTCAGTGCAACTCACTCATATACTATGTACTACACTGTGCGTTTCTTATATTTAAGTTTTTCAGAGCAACTCACTCATATACTATGTACTACACTGTGCGTTTCTTAAATTCTAAGTTTTTCAGTGCAACTCACTCATATACTAGGTACAACACTGTGCGTTTCTTATATTCTAAGTTTTTCAGTGCAACTCACTCATATACTATGTACTACACTGTGCGTTTCTTATATTCTAAGTTTTTCAGTGCAACTCACTCATATACTATGTACTACACTGTGCATTTCGTGTAATGCGGGTTTTTCAGTAAATTCTAAGTTTTTCAGTGCAACTCACTCATATACTATGTACTACACTGTGCGTTTCTTATATTCTAAGTTTTTCAGTGCAACTCACTCATATACTATGTACTACACTGTGCGTTTCTTATATTCTAAGTTTTTCAGTGCAACTCACTCATATACTATGTACTACACTGTGCGTTTCTTATATTCTAAGTTTTTCAGTGCAACACACTCATATACTATGTACTACACTGTGCGTTTCTTATATTCTAAGTTTTTCAGTGCAACTCACTCATATACTATGTACTACACTGTGCGTTTCTTATATTCTAAGTTTTTGAGTGCAACTCACTCATATACTATGTACTACACTGTGCGTTTCTTAAAATCTAAGTTTTTCAGTGCAACTCACTCATATACTATGTACTACACTGTGCGTTTCTTAAAATCTAAGTTTTTCAGTGCAACTCACTCATATACTATGTACTACACTGTGCGTTTCTTATATTCTAAGTTTTTCAGTGCAACTCACTCATATACTATGTACTACACTGTGCGTTTCTTATATTCTAAGTTTTTCAGTGCAACTCACTCATATACTATGTACTACACTGTGCGTTTCTTATATTCTAAGTTTTTCAGTGCAATTCACTCATATACTATGTACTACACTGTGCGTTTCTTATAATCTAAGTTTTTCAGTGCAACTCAATCATATACTATGTACTACACTGTGCGTTTCTTATATTCTAAGTTTTTCAGAGCAACTCACTCATATACTATGTACTACACTGTGCGTTTCTTAAATTCTAAGTTTTTCAGTGCAACTCACTCATATACTAGGTACAACACTGTGCGTTTCTTATATTCTAAGTTTTTCAGTGCAACTCACTCATATACTATGTACTACACTGTGCGTTTCTTATATTCTAAGTTTTTCAGTGCAACTCACTCATATACTATGTACTACACTGTGCATTTCGTGTAATGCGGGTTTTTCAGTAAATTCTAAGTTTTTCAGTGCAACTCACTCATATACTATGTACTACACTGTGCGTTTCTTATATTCTAAGTTTTTCAGTGCAACTCACTCATATACTATGTACTACACTGTGCGTTTCTTATATTCTAAGTTTTTCAGTGCAACTCACTCATATACTATGTACTACACTGTGCGTTTCTTATATTCTAAGTTTTTCAGTGCAACACACTCATATACTATGTACTACACTGTGCGTTTCTTATATTCTAAGTTTTTCAGTGCAACTCACTCATATACTATGTACTACACTGTGCGTTTCTTATATTCTAAGTTTTTCAGTGCAACTCACTCTTATACTATGTACTACACTGTGCATTTCTTATATTCTAAGTTTTTCAGTGCAACTCACTCATATACTATGTACTACACTGTGCGTTTCTTATATTCTAAGTTTTTCAGTGCAACTCACTCATATACTATGTACTACACTGTGCGTTTCTTATATTCTAAGTTTTTCAGTGCAACTCACTCATATACTATGTACTACACTGTGCGTTTCTTATATTCTAAGTTTTTCAGTGCAACTCACTCATATACTATGTACTACACTGTGCATTTCGTGTAATGCGGGTTTTTCAGTAAATTCTAAGTTTTTTAGTGCAACTCACTCATATACTATGTACTACACTGTGCGTTTCTTATATTCTAAGTTTTTCAGTGCAACTCACTCTTATACTATGTACTACACTGTGCATTTCTTATATTCTAAGTTTTTCAGTGCAACTCACTCATATACTATGTACTACACTGTGCGTTTCTTATATTCTAAGTTTTTCAGTGCAACTCACTCATATACTATGTACTACACTGTGCGTTTCTTATATTCTAAGTTTTTCAGTGCAACTCACTCATATACTATGTACTACACTGTGCGTTTCTTATATTCTAAGTTTTTCAGTGCAACTCACTCATATACTATGTACTACACTGTGCGTTTCTTATATTCTAAGTTTTTCAGTGCAACACACTCATATACTATGTACTACACTGTGCGTTTCTTATATTCTAAGTTTTTCAGTGCAACTCACTCATATACTATGTACTACACTGTGCGTTTCTTATATTCTAAGTTTTTCAGTGCAACTCACTCTTATACTATGTACTACACTGTGCATTTCTTATATTCTAAGTTTTTCAGTGCAACTCACTCATATACTATGTACTACACTGTGCGTTTCTTATATTCTAAGTTTTTCAGTGCAACTCACTCATATACTATGTACTACACTGTGCGTTTCTTATATTCTAAGTTTTTCAGTGCAACTCACTCATATACTATGTACTACACCGTGTGTTTCTTATATTCTAAGTTTTTCAGTGCAACTCACTCATATACTATGTACTACACCGTGCGTTTCTTATATTCTAAGTTTTTCAGTGCAACTCACTCATATACTATGTACTACACTGTGCGTTTCTTATATTCTAAGTTTTTCAGTGCAACTCACTCATATACTTTGTACTACACTGTGCGTTTCTTATATTCTAAGTTTTTCAGTGCAACTCACTCATATACTATGTACTACACTGTGCGTTTCTTATATTCTAAGTTTTTCAGTGCAACTCACTCATATACTATGTACTACACTGTGCGTTTCTTAAAATCTAAGTTTTTCAGTGCAACTCACTCATATACTATGTACTACACTGTGCGTTTCTTAAAATCTAAGTTTTTCAGTGCAACTCACTCATATACTATGTACTACACTGTGCGTTTCTTAAAATCTAAGTTTTTCAATGCAACTCACTCATATACTATATACTACACTGTGCGTTTCTTATATTCTAAGTTTTTCAGTGCAACTCACTCATATACTATGTACTACACTGTGCGTTTCTTATATTCTAAGTTTTTCAGTGCAATTCACTCATATACTATGTACTACACTGTGCGTTTCTTATAATCTAAGTTTTTCAGTGCAACTCACTCATATACTATGTACTACACTGTGCGTTTCTTATATTCTAAGTTTTTCAGAGCAACTCACTCATATACTATGTACTACACTGTGCGTTTCTTAAATTCTAAGTTTTTCAGTGCAACTCACTCATATACTAGGTACAACACTGTGCGTTTCTTATATTCTAAGTTTTTCAGTGCAACTCACTCATATACTATGTACTACACTGTGCGTTTCTTATATTCTAAGTTTTTCAGTGCAACTCACTCATATACTATGTACTACACTGTGCATTTCGTGTAATGCGGGTTTTTCAGTAAATTCTAAGTTTTTCAGTGCAACTCACTCATATACTATGTACTACACTGTGCGTTTCTTATATTCTAAGTTTTTCAGTGCAACTCACTCATATACTATGTACTACACTGTGCGTTTCTTATATTCTAAGTTTTTAGTGCAACTCACTCATATACTATGTACTACACTGTGCGTTTCTTATATTCTAAGTTTTTCAGTGCAACACACTCATATACTATGTACTACACTGTGCGTTTCTTATATTCTAAGTTTTTCAGTGCAACTCACTCATATACTATGTACTACACTGTGCGTTTCTTAAATTCTAAGTTTTTCAGTGCAACTCACTCATATACTATGTACTACACTGTGCGTTTCTTATATTCTAAGTTTTTCAGTGCAACTCACTCATATACTATGTACCACACTGTGCGTTTCTTATATTCTAAGTTTTTCAGTGCAACTCACTCATATACTATGTACTACACTGTGCGTTTCTTATATTCTAAGTTTTTCAGTGCAACTCACTCATATACTATGTACTACACTGTGCGTTTCTTATATTCTAAGTTTTTGAGTGCAACTCACTCATATACTATGTACTACACTGTGAGTTTCTTAAAATCTAAGTTTTTCAGTGCAACTCACTCATATACTATGTACTACACTGTGCGTTTCTTAAAATCTAAGTTTTTCAGTGCAACTCACTCATATACTATGTACTACACTGTGCGTTTCTTAAAATCTAAGTTTTTCAATGCAACTCATTCATATACTATATACTACACTGTGCGTTTCTTATATTCTAAGTTTTTCAGTGCAACTCACTCATATACTATGTACTACACTGTGCGTTTCTTATATTCTAAGTTTTTCAGTGCAATTCACTCATATACTATGTACTACACTGTGCGTTTCTTATAATCTAAGTTTTTCAGTGCAACTCACTCATATACTATGTACTACACTGTGCGTTTCTTATATTCTAAGTTTTTCAGAGCAACTCACTCATATACTATGTACTACACTGTGCGTTTCTTAAATTCTAAGTTTTTCAGTGCAACTCACTCATATACTAGGTACAACACTGTGCGTTTCTTATATTCTAAGTTTTTCAGTGCAACTCACTCATATACTATGTACTACACTGTGCGTTTCTTATATTCTAAGTTTTTCAGTGCAACTCACTCATATACTATGTACTACACTGTGCATTTCGTGTAATGCGGGTTTTTCAGTAAATTCTAAGTTTTTAGTGCAACTCACTCATATACTAGGTACAACACTGTGCGTTTCTTATATTCTAAGTTTTTCAGTGCAACTCACTCATATACTATGTACTACACTGTGCGTTTCTTATATTCTAAGTTTTTCAGTGCAACTCACTCATATACTATGTACTACACTGTGCATTTCGTGTAATGCGGGTTTTTCAGTAAATTCTAAGTTTTTCAGTGCAACTCACTCATATACTATGTACTACACTGTGCGTTTCTTATATTCTAAGTTTTTCAGTGCAACTCACTCATATACTATGTACTACACTGTGCGTTTCTTATATTCTAAGTTTTTAGTGCAACTCACTCATATACTATGTACTACACTGTGCGTTTCTTATATTCTAAGTTTTTCAGTGCAACACACTCATATACTATGTACTACACTGTGCGTTTCTTATATTCTAAGTTTTTCAGTGCAACTCACTCATATACTATGTACTACACTGTGCGTTTCTTAAATTCTAAGTTTTTCAGTGCAACTCACTCATATACTATGTACTACACTGTGCGTTTCTTATATTCTAAGTTTTTCAGTGCAACTCACTCATATACTATGTACCACACTGTGCGTTTCTTATATTCTAAGTTTTTCAGTGCAACTCACTCATATACTATGTACTACACTGTGCGTTTCTTATATTCTAAGTTTTTCAGTGCAACTCACTCATATACTATGTACTACACTGTGCGTTTCTTATATTCTAAGTTTTTGAGTGCAACTCACTCATATACTATGTACTACACTGTGAGTTTCTTAAAATCTAAGTTTTTCAGTGCAACTCACTCATATACTATGTACTACACTGTGCGTTTCTTAAAATCTAAGTTTTTCAGTGCAACTCACTCATATACTATGTACTACACTGTGCGTTTCTTAAAATCTAAGTTTTTCAATGCAACTCATTCATATACTATATACTACACTGTGCGTTTCTTATATTCTAAGTTTTTCAGTGCAACTCACTCATATACTATGTACTACACTGTGCGTTTCTTATATTCTAAGTTTTTCAGTGCAATTCACTCATATACTATGTACTACACTGTGCGTTTCTTATAATCTAAGTTTTTCAGTGCAACTCACTCATATACTATGTACTACACTGTGCATTTCTTATATTCTAAGTTTTTCAGAGCAACTCACTCATATACTATGTACTACACTGTGCGTTTCTTAAATTCTAAGTTTTTCAGTGCAACTCACTCATATACTAGGTACAACACTGTGCGTTTCTTATATTCTAAGTTTTTCAGTGCAACTCACTCATATACTATGTACTACACTGTGGGTTTCTTATATTCTAAGTTTTTCAGTGCAACTCACTCATATACTATGTACTACACTGTGCATTTCGTGTAATGCGGGTTTTTCAGTAAATTCTAAGTTTTTCAGTGCAACTCACTCATATACTATGTACTACACTGTGCGTTTCTTATATTCTAAGTTTTTCAGTGCAACTCACTCATATACTATGTACTACACTGTGCGTTTCTTATATTCTAAGTTTTTCAGTGCAACTCACTCATATACTATGTACTACACTGTGCGTTTCTTAAATTCTAAGTTTTTCAGTGCAACTCACTCATATACTATGTACCACACTGTGCGTTTCTTATATTCTAAGTTTTTCAGTGCAACTCACTCATATATTATGTACTACACTGTGCGTTTCTTATATTCTAAGTTTTTCAGTACAACTCACTCATATACTTTGTACTACACTGTGCGTTTCTTATATTCTAAGTTTTTCAGTGCAACTCACTCATATACTATGTAATACACTGTGCGTTTCTTATATTCTAAGTTTTTCAGTGCAACTCACTCATATACTATGTACTACACTGTGCGTTTCTTATATTCTAAGTTTTTCAGTGCAACTCACTCATATACTATGTACTACACTGTGCGTTTCTTATATTCTAAGTTTTTCAGTGCAATTCACTCATATACTATGTACTACACTGTGCGTTTCTTATATTCTAAGTTTTTCAGTGCAACTCACTCATATACTATGTACTACACTGTGTGTTTCTTAAAATCTAAGTTTTTCAGTGCAACTCACTCATATACTATGTACTACACTGTGCGTTTCTTATATTCTAAGTTTTTCAGTGCAACTCACTCTTATACTATGTACTACACTGTGCGTTTCTTATATTCTAAGTTTTTCAGTGCAACTCACTCATATACTATGTACTACACTGTGCGTTTCTTATAATCTAAGTTTTTCAGTGCAACTCACTCATATACTATGTACTACACTGTGCGTTTCTTATATTCTAAGTTTTTCAGTGCAACTCACTCATATACTATGTACTACACTGTGCGTTTCTTAAATTCTAAGTTTTTCAGTGCAACTCACTCATATACTATGTACTACACTGTGCGTTTCTTATATTCTAAGTTTTTCAGTGCAACTCACTCATATACTATGTACTACACTGTGCGTTTCTTATATTCTAAGTTTTTCAGTGCAACTCACTCATATACTATGTACTACACTGTGCGTTTCTTATATTCTAAGTTTTTCAGTGCAACTCACTCATATACTTTGTACTACACTGTGCGTTTCTTATATTCTAAGTTTTTCAGTGCAACTCACTCATATACTATGTACTACACTGTGCGTTTCTTATATTCTAAGTTTTTCAGTGCAACTCAATCATATATTATGTACTACACTGTGCGTTTCTTATATTCTAAGTTTTTCAGTGCAACTCACTCATATACTATGTACTACACTGTGCGTTTCTTAAAATCTAAGTTTTTCAGTGCAACTCACTCATATACTATGTACTACACTGTGCGTTTCTTATATTCTAAGTTTTTCAGAGCAACTCACTCATATACTATGTACTACACTGTGCGTTTCTTAAATTCTAAGTTTTTCAGTGCAACTCACTCATATACTATGTACTACACTGTGCATTTCGTTTAATGCGGGTTTTTCAGTAAATTCTAAGTTTTTCAGTGCAACTCACTCATATACTATGTACTACACTGTGCGTTTCTTATATTCTAAGTTTTTCAGTGCAACTCACTCATATACTATGTACTACACTGTGCGTTTCTTATATTCTAATTTTTTCAGTGCAACTCACTCATATACTATGTACTACACTGTGCGTTTCTTATATTCTAAGTTTTTCAGTGCAACACACTCATATACTATGTACTACACTGTGCGTTTCTTAAATTCTAAGTTTATCAGTGCAACTCACTCATATACTATGTACTACACTGTGCGTTTCTTATATTCTAAGTTTTTCAGTGCAACTCACTCATATACTATGTACTACACTGTGCGTTTCTTATATTCTAAGTTTTTCAGTGCAACTCACTCATATACTATGTACAACACTGTGCGTTTCTTATATTCTAAGTTTTTCAGTGCAACTCACTCTTATACTATGTACTACACTGTGCGTTTCTTATATTCTAAGTTTTTCAGTGCAACTCACTCATATACTATGTACTACACTGTGTGTTTCTTATATTCCAAGTTTTTCAGTGCAACTCACTCATATACTATGTACTACACTGTGCGTTTCTTATATTCTAAGTTTTTCAGTGCAACTCACTCTTATACTATGTACTACACTGTGCGTTTCTTATATTCTAAGTTTTTCAGTGCAACTCACTCATATACTATGTACTACACTGTGCGTTTCTTATATTCTAAGTTTTTCAGTGCAACTCACTCATATACTATGTACTACACTGTGCGTTTCTTAAATTCTAAGTTTTTCAGTGCAACTCACTCATATACTATGTACTACACTGTGCGTTTCTTATATTCTAAGTTTTTCAGTGCAACTCACTCATACTATGTACTACACTGTGCGTTTCTTATATTCTAAGTTTTTCAGTGCAACTCACTCATATACTATGTACTACACTGTGCGTTTCTTATATTCTAAGTTTTTCAGTGCAACTCACTCATATACTATGTACTACACTGTGCGTTTCTTATATTCTAAGTTTTTCAGTGCAACTCACTCATATACTATGTACTACACTGTGCGTTTCTTATATTCTAAGTTTTTCAGTGCAACTCACTCATATACTATGTACTACACTGTGCGTTTCTTATATTCTAAGTTTTTCAGTGCAACTCACTCATATACTATGTACTACACTGTGCGTTTCTTATATTCTAAGTTTTTCAGTGCAACTCACTCATATACTATGTACTACACTGTGCGTTTCTTATATTCTAAGTTTTTCAGTGCAACTCACTCATATACTATGTACTACACTGTGCGTTTCAAAAATTCTAAGTTTTTCAGTGCAACTCACTCATATACTATGTACTACACTGTGCGTTTCTTATATTCTAAGTTTGTCAGTGCAACTCATTCATATACTATGTACTACACTGTGCATTTCGTGTAATGCGGGTTTTTCAGTAAATTATAAGTTTTTCAGTGCAACACACTCATATACTATGTACTACACTGTGCGTTTCTTATATTCTAAGTTTTTCAGTGCAACTCACTCATATACTATGTACTACACTGTGCGTTTCTTATATTCTAAGTTTTTCAGTGCAACTCACTCATATACTATGTACTACACTGTGCGTTTCTTATATTCTAAGTTATTCAGTGCAACTCACTCATATACTATGTACTACACTGTGCGTTTCAAAAATTCTAAGTTTTTCAGTGCAACTCACTCATATACTATGTACTACACTGTGCCTTTCTTATATTCTAAGTTTTTCAGTGCAACTCACTCATATACTATGTACTACATTGTGCGTTTTCTTATATTCTAAGTTTTTCAGGGCAACTCACTCATATACTATGTACTACACTGTGCGTTTCTTATATTCTAAGTTTTTCAGTGCAACTCACTCATATACTATGTACTACACTGTGCGTTTCTTATATTCCAAATTTTTCAGTGCAACTCACTCTTATACTATGTACTACACTGTGCGTTTCTTATATTCTAAGTTTTTCAGTGCAACTCACTCATATACTATGTACTACACTGTGTGTTTCTTATATTCTAAGTTTTTAAGTGCAACTCACTCATATACTATGTACTACACTGTGCGTTTCTTATATTCTAAGTTTTTCAGTGCAACTCACTCATATACTATGTACTACACTGTGCGTTTCTTATATTCTAAGTTTTTCAGTGCAACTCACTCATATACTATGTACTACACTGTGCGTTTCTTATATTCTAAGTTTTTCAGTGCAACTCACTCATATACTATGTACTACACTGTGCGTTTCTTATATTCTAAGTTTTTCAGTGCAACTCACTCATATACTATGTACTACACTGTGCGTTTCTTATATTCTAAGTTTTTCAGTGCAACTCACTCATATACTATGTACTACACTGTGCGTTTCTTATATTCTAAGTTTTTCAGTGCAACTCACTCATATACTATGTACTACACTGTGCGTTTCTTAAATTCTAAGTTTTTCAGTGCAACTCACTCATATACTATGTACTACACTGTGCGTTTCTTATATTCTAAGTTTGTCAGTGCAACTCATTCATATACTATGTACTACACTGTGCATTTCGTGTAATGCGGGTTTTTCAGTAAATTATAAGTTTTTCAGTGCAACACACTCATATACTATGTACTACGCTGTGCGTTTCTTATATTCTAAGTTTTTCAGTGCAACTCACTCATATACTATGTACTACACTGTGCGTTTCTTATATTCTAAGTTTTTCAGTGCAACTTACTCATATACTATGTACTACACTGTGCGTTTCTTATATTCTAAGTTTTTCAGTGCAACTCACTCATATACTATGTACTACACTGTGTGTTTCTTATATTCCAAGTTTTTCAGTGCAACTCACTCATATACTATGTACTACACTGTGCGTTTCTTATATTCTAAGTTTTTCAGTGCAACTCACTCTTATACTATGTACTACACTGTGCGTTTCTTATATTCTAAGTTTTTCAGTGCAACTCACTCATATACTATGTACTACACTGTGCGTTTCTTATATTCTAAGTTTTTCAGTGCAACTCACTCATATACTATGTACTACACTGTGCGTTTCTTAAATTCTAAGTTTTTCAGTGCAACTCACTCATATACTATGTACTACACTGTGCGTTTCTTATATTCTAAGTTTTTCAGTGCAACTCACTCATACTATGTACTACACTGTGCGTTTCTTATATTCTAAGTTTTTCAGTGCAACTCACTCATATACTATGTACTACACTGTGCGTTTCTTATATTCTAAGTTTTTCAGTGCAACTCACTCATATACTATGTACTACACTGTGCGTTTCTTATATTCTAAGTTTTTCAGTGCAACTCACTCATATACTATGTACTACACTGTGCGTTTCTTATATTCTAAGTTTTTCAGTGCAACTCACTCATATACTATGTACTACACTGTGCGTTTCTTATATTCTAAGTTTTTCAGTGCAACTCACTCATATACTATGTACTACACTGTGCGTTTCTTATATTCTAAGTTTTTCAGTGCAACTCACTCATATACTATGTACTACACTGTGCGTTTCTTATATTCTAAGTTTTTCAGTGCAACTCACTCATATACTATGTACTACACTGTGCGTTTCAAAAATTCTAAGTTTTTCAGTGCAACTCACTCATATACTATGTACTACACTGTGCGTTTCTTATATTCTAAGTTTGTCAGTGCAACTCATTCATATACTATGTACTACACTGTGCATTTCGTGTAATGCGGGTTTTTCAGTAAATTATAAGTTTTTCAGTGCAACACACTCATATACTATGTACTACACTGTGCGTTTCTTATATTCTAAGTTTTTCAGTGCAACTCACTCATATACAATGTACTACACTGTGCGTTTCTTATATTCTAAGTTTTTCAGTGCAACTCACTCATATACTATGTACTACACTGTGCGTTTCTTATATTCTAAGTTTTTCAGTGCAACTCACTCATATACTATGTACTACACTGTGCGTTTCAAAAATTCTAAGTTTTTCAGTGCAACTCACTCATATACTATGTACTACACTGTGCGTTTCTTATATTCTAAGTTTTTCAGTGCAACTCACTCATATACTATGTACTACATTGTGCGTTTTCTTATATTCTAAGTTTTTCAGGGCAACTCACTCATATACTATGTACTACACTGTGCGTTTCTTATATTCTAAGTTTTTCAGTGCAACTCACTCATATACTATGTACTACACTGTGCGTTTCTTATATTCCAAATTTTTCAGTGCAACTCACTCTTATACTATGTACTACACTGTGCGTTTCTTATATTCTAAGTTTTTCAGTGCAACTCACTCATATACTATGTACTACACTGTGTGTTTCTTATATTCTAAGTTTTTCAGTGCAACTCACTCATATACTATGTACTACACTGTGCGTTTCTTATATTCTAAGTTTTTCAGTGCAACTCACTCATATACTATGTACTACACTGTGCGTTTCTTATATTCTAAGTTTTTCAGTGCAACTCACTCATATACTATGTACTACACTGTGCGTTTCTTATATTCTAAGTTTTTCAGTGCAACTCACTCATATACTATGTACTACACTGTGCGTTTCTTATATTCTAAGTTTTTCAGTGCAACTCACTCATATACTATGTACTACACTGTGCGTTTCTTATATTCTAAGTTTTTCAGTGCAACTCACTCATATACTATGTACTACACTGTGCGTTTCTTATATTCTAAGTTTTTCAGTGCAACTCACTCATATACTATGTACTACACTGTGCGTTTCTTAAATTCTAAGTTTTTCAGTGCAACTCACTCATATACTATGTACTACACTGTGCGTTTCTTATATTCTAAGTTTGTCAGTGCAACTCATTCATATACTATGTACTACACTGTGCATTTCGTGTAATGCGGGTTTTTCAGTAAATTATAAGTTTTTCAGTGCAACACACTCATATACTATGTACTACGCTGTGCGTTTCTTATATTCTAAGTTTTTCAGTGCAACTCACTCATATACTATGTACTACACTGTGCGTTTCTTATATTCTAAGTTTTTCAGTGCAACTTACTCATATACTATGTACTACACTGTGCGTTTCTTATATTCTAAGTTTTTCAGTGCAACTCACTCATATACTATGTACTACACTGTGCGTTTCAAAAATTCTAAGTTTTTCAGTGCAACTCACTCATATACTATGTACTACACTGTGCGTTTCTTATATTCTAAGTTTTTCAGTGCAACTCACTCATATACTATGTACTACATTGTGCGTTTCTTATATTCTAAGTTTTTCAGGGCAACTCACTCATATACTATGTACTACACTGTGCGTTTCTTATATTCTAAGTTTTTCAGTGCAACTCACTCATATACTATGTACTACACTGTGCGTTTCTTATATTCCAAATTTTTCAGTGCAACTCACTCTTATACTATGTACTACACTGTGCGTTTCTTATATTCTAAGTTTTTCAGTGCAACTCACTCATATACTATGTACTACACTGTGCGTTTCTTATATTCTAAGTTTTTCAGTGCAACTCACTCATATACTATGTACTACACTGTGCGTTTCTTAAAATCTAAGTTTTTCAGTGCAACTCACTCATATACTATGTACTACACTGTGCGTTTCTTATATTCTAAGTTTTTCAGTGCAACTCACTCATATACTATGTACTACACTGTGCATTTCTTATATTCTAAGTTTTTCAGTGCAACTCACTCATATACTATGTACTACACTGTGCGTTTCTTATATTCTAAGTTTTTGAGTGCAACTCACTCATATACTATGTACTACACTGTGCGTTTCTTATATTCTAAGTTTTTCAGTGCAACTCACTCATATACTATGTACTACACTGTGCGTTTCTTATATTCTAAGTTTTTCAGTGCAACTCACTCATATACTATGTACTACACTGTGCGTTTCTTATATTCTAAGTTTTTCAGTGCAACTCACTCATATACTATGTACTACACTGTGCGTTTCAAAAATTCTAAGTTTTTCAGTGCAACTCACTCATATACTATGTACTACACTGTGCGTTTCTTATATTCTAAGTTTTTCAGTGCAACTCACTCATATACTATGTACTACATTGTTCGTTTCTTATATTCTAAGTTTTTCAGTGCAACTCACTCATATACTATGTACTACACTGTGCGTTTCTTATATTCTAAGTTTTTCAGTGCAACTCACTCATATACTATGTACTACACTGTGCGTTTCTTATATTCCAAATTTTTCAGTGCAACTCACTCTTATACTATGTACTACACTGTGCGTTTCATATATTCTAAGTTTTTCAGTGCAACTCACTCATATACTATGTACTACACTGTGTGTTTCTTATATTCTAAGTTTTTCAGTGCAACTCACTCATATACTATGTACTACACTGTGCGTTTCTTATATTCTAAGTTTTTCAGTGCAACTCACTCATATACTATGTACTACACTGTGTGTTTCTTAAAATCTAAGTTTTTCAGTGCAACTCACTCATATACTATGTACTACACTGTGCGTTTCTTAAATTCTAAGTTTTTCAGTGCAACTCACTCATATACTATGTACTACACTGTGCGTTTCTTATATTCTAAGTTTTTCAGTGCAACTCACTCATATACTATGTACTAAACTGTGCGTTTCTTATATTCTAAGTTTTTCAGTGCAACTCACTCATATACTATGTACTACACTGTGCGTTTCTTATATTCTAAGTTTTTCAGTGCAACTCACTCATATACTATGTACTACACTGTGAGTTTCTTAAAATCTAAGTTTTTCAGTGCAACTCACTCATATACTATGTACTACACTGTGCGTTTCTTAAATTCTAAGTTTTTCAGTGCAACTCACTCATATACTATGTACTACACTGTGCGTTTCTTATATTCTAAGTTTTTCAGTGCAACTCACTCATATACTATGTACTACACTGTGCATTTCTTATATTCTAAGTTTTTCAGTGCAACTCACTCATATACTATGTACTACACTGTGCGTTTCTTATATTCTAAGTTTTTCAGTGCAACTCACTCATATACTATGTACTACACTGTGCGTTTCTTAAAATCTAAGTTTTTCAGTGCAACTCACTCATATACTATGTACTACACTGTGCGTTTCTTATATTCTAAGTTTTTCAGTGCAACTCACTCATATACTATGTACTACAGTGTGCATTTCTTATATTCTAAGTTTTTCAGTGCAACTCACTCATATACTATGTACTACACTGTGCGTTTCTTATATTCTAAGTTTTTCAGTGCAACTCACTCATATACTATGTACTACACTGTGCGTTTCTTATATTCTAAGTTTTTCAGTGCAACTCACTCATATACTGTGCGTTTCAAAAATTCTAAGTTTTTCAGGGCAACTCACTCATATACTATGTACTACACTGTGTGTTTCTTATTTTCTAAGTTTTTCAGTGCAACTCACTCATATACTATGTACTACACTGTGCGTTTCTTATTTTCTAAGTTTTTCAGTGCAACTCACTCATATACTATGTACTACACTGTGCGTTTCTTATATTCTAAGTTTTTCAGTGCAACTCACTCATATACTATGTACTACACTGTGCGTTTCTTATATTCTAAGTTTTTCAGTGCAACTCACTCATATACTATGTACTACACTGTGCGTTTCAAAAATTCTAAGTTTTTCAGTGCAACTCACTCATATACTATGTACTACACTGTGCGTTTCTTATATTCTAAGTTTTTCAGTGCAACTCACTCATATACTATGTACTACACTGTGCGTTTCTTAAATTCTAAGTTTTTCAGTACAACTCACTCATATACTATGTACTACACTGTGCGTTTCTTATATTCTATGTTTTTCAGTGCAACTCACTCATATACTATGTACTACACTGTGCGTTTCTTATATTCTAAGTTTTTCAGTGCAACTCACTCATATACTATGTACTACACTGTGCATTTCATGTAATGCGGGTTTTTCAGTAAATTATAAGTTTTTCAGTGCAACACACTCATATACTATGTACTACACTGTGCGTTTCTTATATTCTAAGTTTTTCAGTGCAACTCACTCATATACTATGTACTACACTGTGCGTTTCTTATATTCTAAGTTTTTCAGTGCAACTCACTCATATCCTATGTACTACACTGTGCGTTTCTTATATTCTAAGTTTTTGAGTGCAACTAACTCATATACTATGTACTACACTGTGCGTTTCTTATATTCTAAGTTTTTCAGTGCAACTCACTCATATACTATGTACTACACTGTGCGTTTCTTATATTCTAAGTTTTTCAGTGCAACTCACTCATATACTATGTACTACACTGTGCGTTTCTTAAAATCTAAGTTTTTCAGTGCAACTCACTCATATACTATGTACTACACTGTGCGTTTCTTATATTCTAAGTTTTTCAGTGCAACTCACTCATATACTATGTACTACACTGTGCGTTTCTTAAAATCTAAGTTTTTCAGTGCAACTCACTCATATACTATGTACTACACTGTGCGTTTCTTATATTCTAAGTTTTTCAGTGCAACTCACTCATATACTATGTACTACACTGTGCATTTCTTATATTCTAAGTTTTTCAGTGCAACTCACTCATATACTATGTACTACACTGTGCGTTTCTTATATTCTAAGTTTTACAGTGCAAATCACTCATATACTATGTACTACACTGTGCGTTTCTTATATTCTAAGTTTTTCAGTGCAACTCACTCATATACTATGTACTACACTGTGCGTTTCTTATATTCTAAGTTTTTCATGCAACTCACTCATATACTTTGTACTACACTGTGCGTTTCTTATATTCTATGTTTTTCAGTGCAACTCACTCATATACTATGTATTACACTGTGCGTTTCTTATATTCTAAGTTTTTCAGTGCAACTCACTCATATACTATGTACTACACTTTGCGTTTCTTATATTCTAAGTTTTTGAGTGCAACTCACTCATATACTATGTACTACACTGTGCGTTTCTTAAAATCTAAGTTTTTCAGTGCAACTCACTCATATACTATGTACTACACTGTGCGTTTCTTATATTCTAAGTTTTTCAGTGCAACTCACTCATATGCTATGTACTACACTGTGCGTTTCTTAAAATCTAAGTTTTTCAATGCAACTCACTCATATACTATATACTACACTGTGCGTTTCTTATATTCTAAGTTTTTCAGTGCAACTCACTCATATACTATGTACTACACTGTGCGTTTCTTATATTCTAAGTTTTTCAGTGCAACTCACTCATATACTATGTACTACACTGTGCGTTTCTTATAATCTAAGTTTTTCAGTGCAACTCACTCATATACTATGTACTACACTGTGCGTTTCTTATATTCTAAGTTTTTCAGAGCAACTCACTCATATACTATGTACTACACTGTGCGTTTCTTAAATTCTAAGTTTTTCAGTGCAACTCACTCATATACTATGTACAACACTGTGCGTTTCTTATATTCTAAGTTTTTCAGTGCAACTCACTCATATACTATGTACTACACTGTGCGTTTCTCATATTCTAAGTTTTTCAGTGCAACTCACTCATATACTATGTACTACACTGTGCATTTCGTGTAATGCGGGTTTTTCAGTAAATTCTAAGTTTTTCAGTGCAACTCACTCATATACTATGTACTACACTGTGCGTTTTTTATATTCTAAGTTTTTCAGTGCAACTCACTCATATACTATGTACTACACTGTGCGTTTCTTATATTCTAAGTTTTTCAGTGCAACTCACTCATATACTATGTACTACACTGTGCGTTTCTTATATTCTAAGTTTTTCAGTGCAACTCACTCATATACTATGTACTACACTGTGCGTTTCTTATATTCTAAGTTTTTCAGTGCAACTCACTCATATACTATGTACTACACTGTGCGTTTCTTATATTCTAAGTTTTTCAGTGCAACTCACTCATATACTATGTACTACACTGTGCATTTCTTATATTCTAAGTTTTTCAGTGCAACTCACTCATATACTATGTACTACACTGTGCGTTTCTTATATTCTAAGTTTTTGAGTGCAACTCACTCATATACTATGTACTACACTGTGCGTTTCTTATATTCTAAGTTTTTCAGTGCAACTCACTCATATACTATGTACTACACTGTGCGTTTCTTATATTCTAAGTTTGTCAGTGCAACTCACTCATATACTATGTACTACACTGTGCATTTCGTGTAATGCGGGTTTTTCAGTAAATTATAAGTTTTTCAGTGCAACACACTCATATACTATGTACTACACTGTGCGTTTCTTATATTCTAAGTTTTTCAGTGCAACTCACTCATATACTATATACTACACTGTGCGTTTCTTATATTCTAAGTTTTTCAGTGCAACTCACTCATATACTATGTACTACACTGTGCGTTTCAAAAATTCTAAGTTTTTCAGTGCAACTCACTCATATACTATGTACTACACTGTGCGTTTCTTATATTCTAAGTTTTTCAGTGCAACTCACTCATATACTATGTACTACACTGTGCGTTTCTTATATTCTAAGTTTTTCAGTGCAACTCACTCATATACTATGTACTACACTGTGCGTTTCAAAAATTCTAAGTTTTTCAGTGCAACTCACTCATATACTATGTACTACACTGTGCGTTTCTTATATTCTAAGTTTTTCAGTGCAACTCACTCATATACTATGTACTACACTGTGCGTTTCTTATATTCTAAGTTTTTCAGTGCAACTCACTCATATACTATGTACTACACTGTGCGTTTCTTATATTCTAAGTTTTTCAGTGCAACTCACTCATATACTATGTACTACACTGTGCGTTTCTTATATTCTAAGTTTTTCAGTGCAACTCACTCATATACTATGTACTACACTGTGCGTTTCTTATATTCTAAGTTTTTCAGTGCAACTCACTCATATACTATGTACTACACTGTGCGTTTCTTATATTCTAAGTTTTTCAGTGCAACTCACTCATATACTATGTACTACACTGTGCGTTTCTTAAATTTTAAGTTTTTCAGTGCAACTCACTCATATACTATGTACTACACTGTGCGTTTCTTATATTCTAAGTTTTTCAGTGCAACTCACTCATATACTATGTACTACACTGTGCGTTTCTTAAATTCTAAGTTTTTCAGTGCAACTCACTCATATACTATGTACTACACTGTGCGTTTCTTATATTCTAAGTTTTTCAGTGCAACTCACTCATATACTATGTACTACACTGTGCGTTTCTTAAATTCTAAGTTTTTCAGTGCAACTCACTCATAAACTATGTACTACACTGTGCGTTTCTTATATTCTAAGTTTTTCAGTGCAACTCACTCATATACTATGTACTACACTGTGCATTTCGGGTAATGCTGGTTTTTCAGTAAATTCTATGTTTTTCAGTGCAACTCACTCATATACTATGTACTACACTGTGCGTTTCTTATATTCTAAGTTTTTCAGTGCAACTCACTCATATACTATGTACTACACTGTGCGTTTCTTATATTCTAAGTTTTTCAGTGCAACTCACTCATATACTATGTACTACACTGTGCGTTTCTTATATTCTAAGTTTTTCAGTGCAACTCACTCATATACTATGTACTACACTGTGCGTTTCAAAAATTCTAAGTTTTTCAGTGCAACTCACTCATATACTATGTACTACACTGTGCGTTTCTTATATTCTAAGTTTGTCAGTGTAACTCATTCATATACTATGTACTACACTGTGCATTTCGTGTAATGCGGGTTTTTCAGTAAATTATAAGTTTTTCAGTGCAACACACTCATATACTATGTACTACACTGTGCGTTTCTTATATTCTAAGTTTTTCAGTGCAACTCACTCATATACTATGTACTACACTGTGCGTTTCAAAAATTCTAAGTTTTTCAGTGCAACTCACTCATATACTATGTACTACACTGTGCGTTTCTTATATTCTAAGTTTTTCAGTGCAACTCACTAATATACTATGTACTACACTGTGCGTTTCAAAAATTCTAAGTTTTTCAGTGCAACTCACTCATATACTATGTACTACACTGTGCGTTTCTTATATTCTAAGTTTTTCAGTGCAACTCACTCATATACTATGTACTACATTGTGCGTTTCTTATATTCTAAGTTTTTCAGGGCAACTCACTCATATACTATGTACTACACTGTGCGTTTCTTATATTCTAAGTTTTTCAGTGCAACTCACTCATATACTATGTACTACACTGTGCGTTTCTTATATTCCAAATTTTTCAGTGCAACTCACTCTTATACTATGTACTACACTGTGCGTTTCTTATATTCTAAGTTTTTCAGTGCAACTCACTCATATACTATGTACTACACTGTGTGTTTCTTAAATTCTAAGTTTTTCAGTGCAACTCACTCATATACTATGTACTACACTGTGCGTTTCTTATATTCTAAGTTTTTCAGTGCAACTCACTCATATACTATGTACTACACTGTGCGTTTCTTATATTCTAAGTTTTTCAGTGCAACTCACTCATATACTATGTACTACACTGTGCGTTTCTTATATTCTAAGTTTTTCAGTGCAACTCACTCATATACTATGTACTACACTGTGCGTTTCTTATATTCTAAGTTTTTCAGTGCAACTCACTCATATACTATGTACTACACTGTGCGTTTCTTATATTCTAAGTTTTTCAGTGCAACTCACTCATATACTATGTACTACACTGTGCGTTTCTTATATTCTAAGTTTTTCAGTGCAACTCACTCATATACTATGTACTACACTGTGCGTTTCAAAAATTCTAAGTTTTTCAGTGCAACTCACTCATATACTATGTACTACACTGTGCGTTTCTTATATTCTAAGTTTGTCAGTGCAACTCATTCATATACTATGTACTACACTGTGCATTTCGTGTAATGCGGGTTTTTCAGTAAATTCTAAGTTTTTCAGTGCAACTCACTCATATACTATGTACTACGCTGTGCGTTTCTTATATTCTAAGTTTTTCAGTGCAACTCACTCATATACTATGTACTACACTGTGCGTTTCTTATATTCTAAGTTTTTCAGTGCAACTCACTCATATACTATGTACTACACTGTGCGTTTCTTATATTCTAAGTTTTTCAATGCAACTCACTCATATACTATGTACTATACTGTGCGTTTCAAAAATTCTAAGTTTTTCAGTGCAACTCACTCATATACTATGTACTACACTGTGCGTTTCTTATATTCTAAGTTTTTCAGTGCAACTCACTCATATACTATGTACTACATTGTGCGTTTCTTATATTCTAAGTTTTTCAGGGCAACTCACTCATATACTATGTACTACACTGTGCGTTTCTTATATTCTAAGTTTTTCAGTGCAACTCACTCATATACTATGTACTACACTGTGCGTTTCTTATATTCCAAATTTTTCAGTGCAACTCACTCTTATACTATGTACTACACTGTGCGTTTCTTATATTCTAAGTTTTTCAGTGCAACTCACTCATATACTATGTACTACACTGTGTGTTTCTTATATTCTAAGTTTTTCAGTGCAACTCACTCATATACTATGTACTACACTGTGCGTTTCTTATATTCTAAGTTTTTCAGTGCAACTCACTCATATACTATGTACTACACTGTGTGTTTCTTAAAATCTAAGTTTTTCAGTGCAACTCACTCATATACTATGTACTACACTGTGCGTTTCTTAAATTCTAAGTTTTTCAATGCAACTCACTCATATACTATGTACTACACTGTGCGTTTCTTATATTCTAAGTTTTTCAGTGCAACTCACTCATATACTATGTACTAAACTGTGCGTTTCTTATATTCTAAGTTTTTCAGTGCAACTCACTCATATACTATGTACTACACTGTGCGTTTCTTATATTCTAAGTTTTTCAGTGCAACTCACTCATATACTATGTACTACACTGTGCGTTTCTTATATTCTAAGTTTTTCAGTGCAACTCACTCATATACTATGTACTACACTGTGCGTTTCTTAAAATCTAAGTTTTTCAGTGCAACTCACTCATATACTATGTACTACACTGTGCGTTTCTTATATTCTAAGTTTTTCAGTGCAACTCACTCATATACTATGTACTACACTGTGCATTTCTTATATTCTAAGTTTTTCAGTGCAACTCACTCATATACTATGTACTACACTGTGCGTTTCTTATATTCTAAGTTTTTGAGTGCAACTCACTCATATACTATGTACTACACTGTGCGTTTCTTATATTCTAAGTTTTTCAGTGCAACTCACTCATATACTATGTACTACACTGTGCGTTTCTTATATTCTAAGTTTTTCAGTGCAACTCACTCATATACTATGTACTACACTGTGCGTTTCTTAAATTCTAAGTTTTTCAGTGCAACTCACTCATATACTATGTACTACACTGTGCGTTTTTTATATTCTAAGTTTTTCAGTGCAACTCACTCATATACTATGTACTACACGGTGCGTTTCTTATATTCTAAGTTTTTCAGTGCAACTCACTCATATACTATGTACTACACTGTGCGTTTCTTATATTCTAAGTTTTTCAGTGCAACTCACTCATATACTATGTACTACACTGTGCGTTTCTTATATTCTAAGTTTTTCAGTGCAACTCACTCATATACTATGTACTACACTGTGCGTTTCTTATATTCTAAGTTTTTCAGTGCAACTCACTCATATACTATGTACTACACTGTGCGTTTCTTATATTCTAAGTTTTTCAGTGCAACTCACTCATATACTATGTACTACACTGTGCGTTTCAAAAATTCTAAGTTTTTCAGTGCAACTCACTCATATACTATGTACTACACTGTGCGTTTCTTATATTCTAAGTTTGTCAGTGCAACTCATTCATATACTATGTACTACACTGTGCATTTCGTGTAATGCGGGTTTTTCAGTAAATTCTAAGTTTTTCAGTGCAACTCACTCATATACTATGTACTACGCTGTGCGTTTCTTATATTCTAAGTTTTTCAGTGCAACTCACTCATATACTATGTACTACACTGTGCGTTTCTTATATTCTAAGTTTTTCAGTGCAACTCACTCATATACTATGTACTACACTGTGCGTTTCTTATATTCTAAGTTTTTCAGTGCAACTCACTCATATACTATGTACTACACTGTGCGTTTCTTATATTCCAAATTTTTCAGTGCAACTCACTCATATACTATGTACTACACTGTGCGTTTCTTATATTCTAAATTTTTCAGTGCAACTCACTCATATACTATGTACTACATTGTGCGTTTCTTATATTCTAAGTTTTTCAGGGCAACTCACTCATATACTATGTACTACACTGTGCGTTTCTTATATTCTAAGTTTTTCAGGGCAACTCACTCATATACTATGTACTACACTGTGTGTTTCTTAAAATCTAAGTTTTTCAGTGCAACTCACTCATATACTATGTACTACACTGTGCGTTTCTTAAATTCTAAGTTTTTCAATGCAACTCACTCATATACTATGTACTACACTGTGCGTTTCTTAAATTCTAAGTTTTTCAGTGCAACTCACTCATATACTATGTACTAAACTGTGCGTTTCTTATATTCTAAGTTTTTCAGTGCAACTCACTCATATACTATGTACTACACTGTGCGTTTCTTATATTCTAAGTTTTTCAGTGCAACTCACTCATATACTATGTACTACACTGTGAGTTTCTTAAAATCTAAGTTTTTCAGTGCAACTCACTCATATACTATGTACTACACTGTGCGTTTCTTAAATTCTAAGTTTTTCAGTGCAACTCACTCATATACTATGTACTACACTGTGCGTTTCTTATATTCTAAGTTTTTCAGTGCAACTCACTCATATACTATGTACTACTCTGTGCGTTTCTTATATTCTAAGTTTTTCAGTGCAACTCACTCATATACTATGTACTACACTGTGCGTTTCTTATATTCTAAGTTTTTCAGTGCAACTCACTCATATACTATGTACTACACTGTGCGTTTCTTAAAATCTAAGTTTTTCAGTGCAACTCACTCATATACTATGTACTACACTGTGCATTTCTTATATTCTAAGTTTTTCAGTGCAACTCACTCATATACTATGTACTACACTGTGCATTTCTTATATTCTAAGTTTTTGAGTGCAACTCACTCATATACTATGTACTACACTGTGCGTTTCTTATATTCTAAGTTTTTCAGTGCAACTCACTCATATACTATGTACTACACTGTGCGTTTCTTATATTCTAAGTTTTTCAGTGCAACTCACTCATATACTATGTACTACACTGTGCGTTTCTTATATTCTAAGTTTTTCAGTGCAACTCACTCATATACTATGTACTACACTGTGCGTTTCAAAAATTCTAAGTTTTTCAGTGCAACTCACTCATATACTATGTACTACACTGTGCGTTTCTTATATTCTAAGTTTTTCAGTGCAACTCACTCATATACTATGTACTACATTGTTCGTTTCTTATATTCTAAGTTTTTCAGTGCAACTCACTCATATACTATGTACTACACTGTGCGTTTCTTATATTCTAAGTTTTTCAGTGCAACTCACTCATATACTATGTACTACACTGTGCGTTTCTTATATTCCAAATTTTTCAGTGCAACTCACTCTTATACTATGTACTACACTGTGCGTTTCTTATATTCTAAGTTTTTCAGTGCAACTCACTCATATACTATGTACTACACTGTGCGTTTCTTATATTCTAAGTTTTTCAGTGCAACTCACTCATATACTATGTACTACACTGTGCGTTTCTTATATTCTAAGTTTTTCAGTGCAACTCACTCATATACTATGTACTACACTGTGCGTTTCTTAAAATCTAAGTTTTTCAGTGCAACTCACTCATATACTATGTACTACACTGTGCGTTTCTTAAATTCTAAGTTTTTCAGTGCAACTCACTCATATACTATGTACTACACTGTGCGTTTCTTATATTCTAAGTTTTTCAGTGCAACTCACTCATATACTATGTACTAAACTGTGCGTTTCTTATATTCTAAGTTTTTCAGTGCAACTCACTCATATACTATGTACTACACTGTGCGTTTCTTATATTCTAAGTTTTTCAGTGCAACTCACTCATATACTATGTACTACACTGTGAGTTTCTTAAAATCTAAGTTTTTCAGTGCAACTCACTCATATACTATGTACTACACTGTGCGTTTCTTAAATTCTAAGTTTTTCAGTGCAACTCTCTCATATACTATGTACTACACTGTGCGTTTCTTATATTCTAAGTTTTTCAGTGCAACTCACTCATATACTATGTACTACTCTGTGCGTTTCTTATATTCTAAGTTTTTCAGTGCAACTCACTCATATACTATGTACTACACTGTGCGTTTCTTATATTCTAAGTTTTTCAGTGCAACTCACTCATATACTATGTACTACACTGTGCGTTTCTTAAAATCTAAGTTTTTCAGTGCAACTCACTCATATACTATGTACTACACTGTGCGTTTCTTATATTCTAAGTTTTTCAGTGCAACTCACTCATATACTATGTACTACACTGTGCATTTCTTATATTCTAAGTTTTTCAGTGCAACTCACTCATATACTATGTACTACACTGTGCGTTTCTTATATTCTAAGTTTTTGAGTGCAACTCACTCATATACTATGTACTACACTGTGCGTTTCTTATATTCTAAGTTTTTCAGTGCAACTCACTCATATACTATGTACTACACTGTGCGTTTCTTATATTCTAAGTTTTTCAGTGCAACTCACTCATATACTATGTACTACACTGTGCGTTTCTTATATTCTAAGTTTTTCAGTGCAACTCACTCATATACTATGTACTACACTGTGCGTTTCAAAAATTCTAAGTTTTTCAGTGCAACTCACTCATATACTATGTACTACACTGTGCGTTTCAAAAATTCTAAGTTTTTCAGTGCAACTCACTCATATACTATGTACTACACTGTGCGTTTCTTATATTCTAAGTTTTTCAGTGCAACTCACTCATATACTATGTACTACATTGTTCGTTTCTTATATTCTAAGTTTTTCAGTGCAACTCACTCATATACTATGTACTACACTGTGCGTTTCTTATATTCTAAGTTTTTCAGTGCAACTCACTCATATACTATGTACTACACTGTGCGTTTCTTATATTCCAAATTTTTCAGTGCAACTCACTCTTATACTATGTACTACACTGTGCGTTTCTTATATTCTAAGTTTTTCAGTGCAACTCACTCATATACTATGTACTACACTGTGCGTTTCTTATATTCTAAGTTTTTCAGTGCAACTCACTCATATACTATGTACTACACTGTGCGTTTCTTATATTCTAAGTTTTTCAGTGCAACTCACTCATATACTATGTACTACACTGTGTGTTTCTTAAAATCTAAGTTTTTCAGTGCAACTCACTCATATACTATGTACTACACTGTGCGTTTCTTAAATTCTAAGTTTTTCAGTGCAACTCACTCATATACTATGTACTACACTGTGCGTTTCTTATATTCTAAGTTTTTCAGTGCAACTCACTCATATACTATGTACTAAACTGTGCGTTTCTTATATTCTAAGTTTTTCAGTGCAACTCACTCATATACTATGTACTACACTGTGCGTTTCTTATATTCTAAGTTTTTCAGTGCAACTCACTCATATACTATGTACTACACTGTGAGTTTCTTAAAATCTAAGTTTTTCAGTGCAACTCACTCATATACTATGTACTACACTGTGCGTTTCTTAAATTCTAAGTTTTTCAGTGCAACTCTCTCATATACTATGTACTACACTGTGCGTTTCTTATATTCTAAGTTTTTCAGTGCAACTCACTCATATACTATGTACTACACTGTACGTTTCTTATATTCTAAGTTTTTCAGTGCAACTCACTCATATACTATGTACTACACTGTGCGTTTCTTATATTCTAAGTTTTTCAGTGCAACTCACTCATATACTATGTACTACACTGTGCGTTTCTTAAAATCTAAGTTTTTCAGTGCAACTCACTCATATACTATGTACTACACTGTGCGTTTCTTATATTCTAAGTTTTTCAGTGCAACTCACTCATATACTATGTACTACATTGTTCGTTTCTTATATTCTAAGTTTTTCAGTGCAACTCACTCATATACTATGTACTACACTGTGCGTTTCTTATATTCTAAGTTTTTCAGTGCAACTCACTCATATACTATGTACTACACTGTGCGTTTCTTATATTCCAAATTTTTCAGTGCAACTCACTCTTATACTATGTACTACACTGTGCGTTTCTTATATTCTAAGTTTTTCAGTGCAACTCACTCATATACTATGTACTACAC
Organism: Mus caroli; assembly: GCF_978045245.1. Taxonomy (NCBI): domain Eukaryota; kingdom Metazoa; phylum Chordata; class Mammalia; order Rodentia; family Muridae; genus Mus; species Mus caroli. Next base: position 100,401 of record NW_028227381.1, on the reverse strand, counting down.
TGTGTGTTTCTTATATTCTAAGATTTTCAGTGCAACTCACTCATATACTATGTACTACACTGTGCGTTTCTTATATTCTAAGTTTTTCAGTGCAACTCACTCATATACTATGTACTACACTGTGTGTTTCTTAAAATCTAAGTTTTTCAGTGCAACTCACTCATATACTATGTACTACACTGTGCGTTTCTTAAATTCTAAGTTTTTCAGTGCAACTCACTCATATACTATGTACTACACTGTGCTTTTCTTATATTCTAAGTTTTTCAGTGCAACTCACTCATATACTATGTACTAAACTGTGCGTTTCTTATATTCTAAGTTTTTCAGTGCAACTCACTCATATACTATGTACTACACTGTGAGTTTCTTATATTCTAAGTTTTTCAGTGCAACTCACTCATATACTATGTACTACACTGTGAGTTTCTTAAAATCTAAGTTTTTCAGTGCAACTCACTCATATACTATGTACTACACTGTGCGTTTCTTAAATTCTAAGTTTTTCAGTGCAACTCTCTCATATACTATGTACTACACTGTGCGTTTCTTATATTCTAAGTTTTTCAGTGCAACTCACTCATATACTATGTACTACACTGTACGTTTCTTATATTCTAAGTTTTTCAGTGCAACTCACTCATATACTATGTACTACACTGTGCGTTTCTTATATTCTAAGTTTTTCAGTGCAACTCACTCATATACTATGTACTACACTGTGCGTTTCTTATATTCTAAGTTTTTCAGTGCAACTCACTCATATACTATGTACTACATTGTTCGTTTCTTATATTCTAAGTTTTTCAGTGCAACTCACTCATATACTATGTACTACACTGTGTGTTTCTTATATTCTAAGTTTTTCAGTGCAACTCACTCATATACTATGTACTACACTGTGCGTTTCTTATATTCTAAGTTTTTCAGTGCAACTCACTCATATACTATGTACTACACTGTGTGTTTCTTAAATTCTAAGTTTTTCAGTGCAACTCACTCATATACTATGTACTACACTGTGCGTTTCTTAAATTCTAAGTTTTTCAGTGCAACTCACTCATATACTATGTACTACACTGTGCGTTTCTTATATTCTAAGTTTTTCAGTGCAACTCACTCATATACTATGTACTAAACTGTGCGTTTCTTATATTCTAAGTTTTTCAGTGCAACTCACTCATATACTATGTACTACACTGTGAGTTTCTTATATTCTAAGTTTTTCAGTGCAACTCACTCATATACTATGTACTACACTGTGAGTTTCTTAAAATCTAAGTTTTTCAGTGCAACTCACTCATATACTATGTACTACACTGTGCGTTTCTTAAATTCTAAGTTTTTCAGTGCAACTCTCTCATATACTATGTACTACACTGTGCGTTTCTTATATTCTAAGTTTTTCAGTGCAACTCACTCATATACTATGTACTACACTGTACGTTTCTTATATTCTAAGTTTTTCAGTGCAACTCACTCATATACTATGTACTACACTGTGCGTTTCTTATATTCTAAGTTTTTCAGTGCAACTCACTCATATACTATGTACTACACTGTGCGTTTCTTAAAATCTAAGTTTTTCAGTGCAACTCACTCATATACTATGTACTACACTGTGCGTTTCTTATATTCTAAGTTTTTCAGTGCAACTCACTCATATACTATGTACTACACTGTGCATTTCTTATATTCTAAGTTTTTCAGTGCAACTCACTCATATACTATGTACTACACTGTGCGTTTCTTATATTCTAAGTTTTTCAGTGCAACTCACTCATATACTATGTACTACACTGTGCGTTTCTTATATTCTAAGTTTTTCAGTGCAACTCACTCATATACTGTGCGTTTCAAAAATTCTAAGTTTTTCAGTGCAACTCACTCATATACTATGTACTACACTGTGTGTTTCTTAAAATCTAAGTTTTTCAGTGCAACTCACTCATATAGTATATACTACACTGTGCGTTTCTTATATTCTAAGTTTTTCAGTGCAACTCACTCATATACTATGTACTACACTGTGCGTTTCTTATATTCTAAGTTTTTCAGTGCAACTCACTCATATACTATGTACTACACTGTGCGTTTCTTATATTCTAAGTTTTTCAGTGCAACTCACTCATATACTATGTACTACACTGTGCGTTTCTTATATTCCAAATTTTTCAGTGCAACTCACTCTTATACTATGTACTACACTGTGCGTTTCTTATATTCTAAGTTTTTCAGTGCAACTCACTCATATACTATGTACTACACTGTGTGTTTCTTATATTCTAAGTTTTTCAGTGCAACTCACTCATATACTATGTACTACACTGTGCGTTTCTTATATTCTAAGTTTTTCAGTGCAACTCACTCATATACTATGTACTACACTGTGTGTTTCTTAAAATCTAAGTTTTTCAGTGCAACTCACTCATATACTATGTACTACACTGTGCGTTTCTTAAATTCTAAGTTTTTCAGTGCAACTCACTCATATACTATGTACTACACTGTGCGTTTCTTATATTCTAAGTTTTTCAGTGCAACTCACTCATATACTATGTACTAAACTGTGCGTTTCTTATATTCTAAGTTTTTCAGTGCAACTCACTCATATACTATGTACTACACTGTGCGTTTCTTATATTCTAAGTTTTTCAGTGCAACTCACTCATATACTATGTACTACACTGTGAGTTTCTTAAAATCTAAGTTTTTCAGTGCAACTCACTCATATACTATGTACTACACTGTGCGTTTCTTAAATTCTAAGTTTTTCAGTGCAACTCTCTCATATACTATGTACTACACTGTGCGTTTCTTATATTCTAAGTTTTTCAGTGCAACTCACTCATATACTATGTACTACACTGTACGTTTCTTATATTCTAAGTTTTTCAGTGCAACTCACTCATATACTATGTACTACACTGTGCGTTTCTTATATTCTAAGTTTTTCAGTGCAACTCACTCATATACTATGTACTACACTGTGCGTTTCTTAAAATCTAAGTTTTTCAGTGCAACTCACTCATATACTATGTACTACACTGTGCGTTTCTTATATTCTAAGTTTTTCAGTGCAACTCACTCATATACTATGTACTACATTGTTCGTTTCTTATATTCTAAGTTTTTCAGTGCAACTCACTCATATACTATGTACTACACTGTGCGTTTCTTATATTCTAAGTTTTTCAGTGCAACTCACTCATATACTATGTACTACACTGTGCGTTTCTTATATTCCAAATTTTTCAGTGCAACTCACTCTTATACTATGTACTACACTGTGCGTTTCTTATATTCTAAGTTTTTCAGTGCAACTCACTCATATACTATGTACTACACTGTGCGTTTCTTATATTCTAAGATTTTCAGTGCAACTCACTCATATACTATGTACTACACTGTGCGTTTCTTATATTCTAAGTTTTTCAGTGCAACTCACTCATATACTATGTACTACACTGTGTGTTTCTTAAAATCTAAGTTTTTCAGTGCAACTCACTCATATACTATGTACTACACTGTGCGTTTCTTAAATTCTAAGTTTTTCAGTGCAACTCACTCATATACTATGTACTACACTGTGCGTTTCTTATATTCTAAGTTTTTCAGTGCAACTCACTCATATACTATGTACTAAACTGTGCGTTTCTTATATTCTAAGTTTTTCAGTGCAACTCACTCATATACTATGTACTACACTGTGCGTTTCTTATATTCTAAGTTTTTCAGTGCAACTCACTCATATACTATGTACTACACTGTGAGTTTCTTAAAATCTAAGTTTTTCAGTGCAACTCACTCATATACTATGTACTACACTGTGCGTTTCTTAAATTCTAAGTTTTTCAGTGCAACTCTCTCATATACTATGTACTACACTGTGCGTTTCTTATATTCTAAGTTTTTCAGTGCAACTCACTCATATACTATGTACTACACTGTACGTTTCTTATATTCTAAGTTTTTCAGTGCAACTCACTCATATACTATGTACTACACTGTGCGTTTCTTATATTCTAAGTTTTTCAGTGCAACTCACTCATATACTATGTACTACACTGTGCGTTTCTTATATTCTAAGTTTTTCAGTGCAACTCACTCATATACTATGTACTACATTGTTCGTTTCTTATATTCTAAGTTTTTCAGTGCAACTCACTCATATACTATGTACTACACTGTGTGTTTCTTATATTCTAAGTTTTTCAGTGCAACTCACTCATATACTATGTACTACACTGTGCGTTTCTTATATTCTAAGTTTTTCAGTGCAACTCACTCATATACTATGTACTACACTGTGTGTTTCTTAAAATCTAAGTTTTTCAGTGCAACTCACTCATATACTATGTACTACACTGTGCGTTTCTTAAATTCTAAGTTTTTCAGTGCAACTCACTCATATACTATGTACTACACTGTGCGTTTCTTATATTCTAAGTTTTTCAGTGCAACTCACTCATATACTATGTACTAAACTGTGCGTTTCTTATATTCTAAATTTTTCAGTGCAACTCACTCATATACTATGTACTACACTGTGCGTTTCTTATATTCTAAGTTTTTCAGTGCAACTCACTCATATACTATGTACTACACTGTGAGTTTCTTAAAATCTAAGTTTTTCAGTGCAACTCACTCATATACTATGTACTACACTGTGCGTTTCTTAAATTCTAAGTTTTTCAGTGCAACTCTCTCATATACTATGTACTACACTGTGCGTTTCTTATATTCTAAGTTTTTCAGTGCAACTCACTCATATACTATGTACTACACTGTACGTTTCTTATATTCTAAGTTTTTCAGTGCAACTCACTCATATACTATGTACTACACTGTGCGTTTCTTATATTCTAAGTTTTTCAGTGCAACTCACTCATATACTATGTACTACACTGTGCGTTTCTTAAAATCTAAGTTTTTCAGTGCAACTCACTCATATACTATGTACTACACTGTGCGTTTCTTATATTCTAAGTTTTTCAGTGCAACTCACTCATATACTATGTACTACACTGTGCATTTCTTATATTCTAAGTTTTTCAGTGCAACTCACTCATATACTATGTACTACACTGTGCGTTTCTTATATTCTAAGTTTTTCAGTGCAACTCACTCATATACTATGTACTACACTGTGCGTTTCTTATATTCTAAGTTTTTCAGTGCAACTCACTCATATACTGTGCGTTTCAAAAATTCTAAGTTTTTCAGTGCAACTCACTCATATACTATGTACTACACTGTGTGTTTCTTAAAATCTAAGTTTTTCAGTGCAACTCACTCATATAGTATATACTACACTGTGCGTTTCTTATATTCTAAGTTTTTCAGTGCAACTCACTCATATACTATGTACTACACTGTGCGTTTCTTATATTCTAAGTTTTTCAGTGCAACTCACTCATATACTATGTACTACACTGTGCGTTTCTTATATTCTAAGTTTTTCAGTGCAACTCACTCATATACTATGTACTACACTGTGCGTTTCAAAAATTCTAAGTTTTTCAGTGCAACTCACTCATATACTATGTACTACACTGTGCGTTTCTTATATTCTAAGTTTTTCAGTGCAACTCACTCATATACTATGTACTACACTGTGCGTTTCTTAAATTCTAAGTTTTTCAGTACAACTCACTCATATACTATGTACTACACTGTGCGTTTCTTATATTCTATGTTTTTCAGTGCAACTCACTCATATACTATGTACTACACTGTGCGTTTCTTATATTCTAAGTTTTTCAGTGCAACTCACTCATATACTATGTACTATACTGTGCATTTCGTGTAATGCGGGTTTTTCAGTAAATTATAAGTTTTTCAGTGCAACACACTCATATACTATGTACTACACTGTGCGTTTCTTATATTCTAAGTTTTTCAGTGCAACTCACTCATATACTATGTACTACACTGTGCGTTTCTTATATTGTAAGTTTTTCAGTGCAACTCACTCATATCCTATGTACTACACTGTGCGTTTCTTATATTCTAAGTTTTTGAGTGCAACTCACTCATATACTATGTACTACACTGTGCGTTTCTTATATTCTAAGTTTTTCAGTGCAACTCACTCATATACTATGTACTACACTGTGCGTTTCTTATATTCTAAGTTTTTCAGTGCAACTCACTCATATACTATGTACTACACTGTGTGTTTCTTAAAATCTAAGTTTTTCAGTGCAACTCACTCATATACTATGTACTACACGGTGCGTTTCTTATATTCTAAGTTTTTCAGTGCAACTCACTCATATACTATGTACTACACTGTGCGTTTCTTAAAATCTAAGTTTTTCAGTGCAACTCACTCATATACTATGTACTACACTGTGCGTTTCTTATATTCTAAGTTTTTCAGTGCAACTCACTCATATACTATGTACTACACTGTGCATTTCTTATATTCTAAGTTTTTCAGTGCAACTCACTCATATACTATGTACTACACTGTGCGTTTCTTATATTCTAAGTTTTTCAGTGCAAATCACTCATATACTATGTACTACACTGTGCGTTTCTTATATTCTAAGTTTTTCAGTGCAACTCACTCATATACTATGTACTACACTGTGCGTTTCTTATATTCTAAGTTTTTCAGTGCAACTCACTCATATACTTTGTACTACACTGTGCGTTTCTTATATTCTATGTTTTTCAGTGCAACTCACTCATATACTATGTACTACACTGTGCGTTTCTTATATTCTAAGTTTTTCAGTGCAACTCACTCATATACTATGTACTACACTGTGCGTTTCTTATATTCTAAGTTTTTGAGTGCAACTCACTCATATACTATGTACTACACTGTGCGTTTCTTATATTCTAAGTTTTTCAGTGCAACTCACTCATATACTATGTACTACACTGTGCGTTTCTTATATTCTAAGTTTTTCAGTGCAACTCACTCATATACTATGTACTACACTGTGCGTTTCTTAAAATCTAAGTTTTTCAATGCAACTCACTCATATACTATATACTACACTGTGCGTTTCTTATATTCTAAGTTTTTCAGTGCAACTCACTCATATACTATGTACTACACTGTGCGTTTCTTATATTCTAAGTTTTTCAGTGCAACTCACTCATATACTATGTACTACACTGTGCGTTTCTTATATTCTAAGTTTTTCAGTGCAACTCACTCATATACTATGTACTACACTGTGAGTTTCTTAAAATCTAAGTTTTTCAGTGCAACTCACTCATATACTATGTACTACACTGTGCGTTTCTTAAATTCTAAGTTTTTCAGTGCAACTCTCTCATATACTATGTACTACACTGTGCGTTTCTTATATTCTAAGTTTTTCAGTGCAACTCACTCATATACTATGTACTACACTGTGCGTTTCTTATATTCTAAGTTTTTGAGTGCAACTCACTCATATACTATGTACTACACTGTGCGTTTCTTATATTCTAAGTTTTTCAGTGCAACTCACTCATATACTATGTACTACACTGTGCGTTTCTTATATTCTAAGTTTTTCAGTGCAACTCACTCATATACTATGTACTACACTGTGCGTTTCTTAAAATCTAAGTTTTTCAATGCAACTCACTCATATACTATATACTACACTGTGCGTTTCTTATATTCTAAGTTTTTCAGTGCAACTCACTCATATACTATGTACTAAACTGTGCGTTTCTTATATTCTAAGTTTTTCAGTGCAACTCACTCATATACTATGTACTACACTGTGCGTTTCTTATATTCTAAGTTTTTCAGTGCAACTCACTCATATACTATGTACTACACTGTGAGTTTCTTAAAATCTAAGTTTTTCAGTGCAACTCACTCATATACTATGTACTACACTGTGCGTTTCTTAAATTCTAAGTTTTTCAGTGCAACTCTCTCATATACTATGTACTACACTGTGCGTTTCTTATATTCTAAGTTTTTCAGTGCAACTCACTCATATACTATGTACTACACTGTACGTTTCTTATATTCTAAGTTTTTCAGTGCAACTCACTCATATACTATGTACTACACTGTGCGTTTCTTATATTCTAAGTTTTTCAGTGCAACTCACTCATATACTATGTACTACACTGTGCGTTTCTTATATTCTAAGTTTTTCAGTGCAACTCACTCATATACTATGTACTACATTGTTCGTTTCTTATATTCTAAGTTTTTCAGTGCAACTCACTCATATACTATGTACTACACTGTGTGTTTCTTATATTCTAAGTTTTTCAGTGCAACTCACTCATATACTATGTACTACACTGTGCGTTTCTTATATTCTAAGTTTTTCAGTGCAACTCACTCATATACTATGTACTACACTGTGTGTTTCTTAAAATCTAAGTTTTTCAGTGCAACTCACTCATATACTATGTACTACACTGTGCGTTTCTTAAATTCTAAGTTTTTCAGTGCAACTCACTCATATACTATGTACTACACTGTGCGTTTCTTATATTCTAAGTTTTTCAGTGCAACTCACTCATATACTATGTACTAAACTGTGCGTTTCTTATATTCTAAATTTTTCAGTGCAACTCACTCATATACTATGTACTACACTGTGCGTTTCTTATATTCTAAGTTTTTCAGTGCAACTCACTCATATACTATGTACTACACTGTGAGTTTCTTAAAATCTAAGTTTTTCAGTGCAACTCACTCATATACTATGTACTACACTGTGCGTTTCTTAAATTCTAAGTTTTTCAGTGCAACTCTCTCATATACTATGTACTACACTGTGCGTTTCTTATATTCTAAGTTTTTCAGTGCAACTCACTCATATACTATGTACTACACTGTACGTTTCTTATATTCTAAGTTTTTCAGTGCAACTCACTCATATACTATGTACTACACTGTGCGTTTCTTATATTCTAAGTTTTTCAGTGCAACTCACTCATATACTATGTACTACACTGTGCGTTTCTTAAAATCTAAGTTTTTCAGTGCAACTCACTCATATACTATGTACTACACTGTGCGTTTCTTATATTCTAAGTTTTTCAGTGCAACTCACTCATATACTATGTACTACACTGTGCATTTCTTATATTCTAAGTTTTTCAGTGCAACTCACTCATATACTATGTACTACACTGTGCGTTTCTTATATTCTAAGTTTTTCAGTGCAACTCACTCATATACTATGTACTACACTGTGCGTTTCTTATATTCTAAGTTTTTCAGTGCAACTCACTCATATACTGTGCGTTTCAAAAATTCTAAGTTTTTCAGTGCAACTCACTCATATACTATGTACTACACTGTGTGTTTCTTAAAATCTAAGTTTTTCAGTGCAACTCACTCATATAGTATATACTACACTGTGCGTTTCTTATATTCTAAGTTTTTCAGTGCAACTCACTCATATACTATGTACTACACTGTGCGTTTCTTATATTCTAAGTTTTTCAGTGCAACTCACTCATATACTATGTACTACACTGTGCGTTTCTTATATTCTAAGTTTTTCAGTGCAACTCACTCATATACTATGTACTACACTGTGCGTTTCAAAAATTCTAAGTTTTTCAGTGCAACTCACTCATATACTATGTACTACACTGTGCGTTTCTTATATTCTAAGTTTTTCAGTGCAACTCACTCATATACTATGTACTACACTGTGCGTTTCTTAAATTCTAAGTTTTTCAGTACAACTCACTCATATACTATGTACTACACTGTGCGTTTCTTATATTCTATGTTTTTCAGTGCAACTCACTCATATACTATGTACTACACTGTGCGTTTCTTATATTCTAAGTTTTTCAGTGCAACTCACTCATATACTATGTACTATACTGTGCATTTCGTGTAATGCGGGTTTTTCAGTAAATTATAAGTTTTTCAGTGCAACACACTCATATACTATGTACTACACTGTGCGTTTCTTATATTCTAAGTTTTTCAGTGCAACTCACTCATATACTATGTACTACACTGTGCGTTTCTTATATTGTAAGTTTTTCAGTGCAACTCACTCATATCCTATGTACTACACTGTGCGTTTCTTATATTCTAAGTTTTTGAGTGCAACTCACTCATATACTATGTACTACACTGTGCGTTTCTTATATTCTAAGTTTTTCAGTGCAACTCACTCATATACTATGTACTACACTGTGCGTTTCTTATATTCTAAGTTTTTCAGTGCAACTCACTCATATACTATGTACTACACTGTGTGTTTCTTAAAATCTAAGTTTTTCAGTGCAACTCACTCATATACTATGTACTACACGGTGCGTTTCTTATATTCTAAGTTTTTCAGTGCAACTCACTCATATACTATGTACTACACTGTGCGTTTCTTAAAATCTAAGTTTTTCAGTGCAACTCACTCATATACTATGTACTACACTGTGCGTTTCTTATATTCTAAGTTTTTCAGTGCAACTCACTCATATACTATGTACTACACTGTGCATTTCTTATATTCTAAGTTTTTCAGTGCAACTCACTCATATACTATGTACTACACTGTGCGTTTCTTATATTCTAAGTTTTTCAGTGCAAATCACTCATATACTATGTACTACACTGTGCGTTTCTTATATTCTAAGTTTTTCAGTGCAACTCACTCATATACTATGTACTACACTGTGCGTTTCTTATATTCTAAGTTTTTCAGTGCAACTCACTCATATACTTTGTACTACACTGTGCGTTTCTTATATTCTATGTTTTTCAGTGCAACTCACTCATATACTATGTACTACACTGTGCGTTTCTTATATTCTAAGTTTTTCAGTGCAACTCACTCATATACTATGTACTACACTGTGCGTTTCTTATATTCTAAGTTTTTGAGTGCAACTCACTCATATACTATGTACTACACTGTGCGTTTCTTATATTCTAAGTTTTTCAGTGCAACTCACTCATATACTATGTACTACACTGTGCGTTTCTTATATTCTAAGTTTTTCAGTGCAACTCACTCATATACTATGTACTACACTGTGCGTTTCTTAAAATCTAAGTTTTTCAATGCAACTCACTCATATACTATATACTACACTGTGCGTTTCTTATATTCTAAGTTTTTCAGTGCAACTCACTCATATACTATGTACTACACTGTGCGTTTCTTATATTCTAAGTTTTTCAGTGCAACTCACTCATATACTATGTACTACACTGTGCGTTTCTTATAATCTAAGTTTTTCAGTGCAACTCACTCATATACTATGTACTACACTGTGCGTTTTTTATATTCTAAGTTTTTCAGAGCAACTCACTCATATACTATGTACTACACTGTGCGTTTCTTAAATTCTAAGTTTTTCAGTGCAACTCACTCATATACTATGTACAACACTGTGCGTTTCTTATATTCTAAGTTTTTCAGTGCAACTCACTCATATACTATGTACTACACTGTGCGTTTCTTATATTCTAAGTTTTTCAGTGCAACTCACTCATATACTATGTACTACACTGTGCATTTCGTGTAATGCGGGTTTTTCAGTAAATTCTAAGTTTTTCAGTGCAACTCACTCATATACTATGTACTACACTGTGCGTTTCTTATATTCTAAGTTTTTCAGTGCAACTCACTCATATACTATGTACTACACTGTGCGTTTCTTATATTCTAAGTTTTTCAGTGCAACTCACTCATATACTATGTACTACACTGTGCGTTTCTTATATTCTAAGTTTTTCAGTGCAACTCACTCTTATACTATGTACTACACTGTGCGTTTCTTATATTCTAAGTTTTTCAGTGCAACTCACTCATATACTATGTACTACACTTTGCGTTTCTTATATTCCAAGTTTTTGAGTGCAACTCAGTCATATACTATGTACTACACTGTGCGTTTCTTAAAATCTAAGTTTTTCAGTGCAACTCACTCATATACTATGTACTACACTGTGCGTTTCTTATATTCTAAGTTTTTCAGTGCAACTCACTCATATACTATGTACTACACTGTGCGTTTCTTAAAATCTAAGTTTTTCAATGCAACTCACTCATATACTATATACTACACTGTGCGTTTCTTATATTCTAAGTTTTTCAGTGCAACTCACTCATATACTATGTACTACACTGTGCGTTTCTTATATTCTAAGTTTTTCAGTGCAACTCACTCATATACTATGTACTACACTGTGCGTTTCTTATAATCTAAGTTTTTCAGTGCAACTCACTCATATACTATGTACTACACTGTGCATTTCTTATATTCTAAGTTTTTCAGTGCAACTCACTCATATACTATGTACTACACTGTGCGTTTCTTATATTCTAAGTTTTTGAGTGCAACTCACTCATATACTATGTACTACACTGTGCGTTTCTTATATTCTAAGTTTTTCAGTGCAACTCACTCATATACTATGTACTACACTGTGCGTTTCTTAAATTCTAAGTTTTTCAGTACAACTCACTCATATACTATGTACTACACTGTGCGTTTCTTATATTCTATGTTTTTCAGTGCAACTCACTCATATACTATGTACTACACTGTGCGTTTCTTATATTCTAAGTTTTTCAGTGCAACTCACTCATATACTATGTACTACACTGTGCGTTTCTTATATTCTAAGTTTTTCAGTGCAACTCACTCATATACTATGTACTACACTGTGCATTTCTTATATTCTAAGTTTTTCAGTGCAACTCACTCATATACTATGTACTACACTGTGCGTTTCTTATATTCTAAGTTTTTCAGTGCAACTCACTCATATACTATGTACTACACTGTGCGTTTCTTATATTCCAAATTTTTCAGTGCAACTCACTCTTATACTATGTACTACACTGTGCGTTTCTTATATTCTAAGTTTTTCAGTGCAACTCACTCATATACTATGTACTACACTGTGCGTTTCTTAAATTCTAAGTTTTTCAGTGCAACTCACTCATATACTATGTACTACACTGTGCGTTTCTTATATTCTATGTTTTTCAGTGCAACTCACTCATATACTATGTACTACACTGTGCGTTTCTTATAATCTAAGTTTTTCAGTGCAACTCACTCATATACTATGTACTACACTGTGCGTTTCTTATATTCTAAGTTTTTCAGTGCAACTCACTCATATACTATGTACTACACTGTGCATTTCTTATATTCTAAGTTTTTCAGTGCAACTCACTCATATACTATGTACTACACTGTGCGTTTCTTATATTCTAAGTTTTTCAGTGCAACTCACTCATATACTATGTACTACACTGTGCGTTTCTTATATTCCAAATTTTTCAGTGCAACTCACTCTTATACTATGTACTACACTGTGCGTTTCTTATATTCTAAGTTTTTCAGTGCAACTCACTCATATACTATGTACTACACTGTGCGTTTCTTAAATTCTAAGTTTTTCAGTGCAACTCACTCATATACTATGTACTACACTGTGCGTTTCTTAAAATCTAAGTTTTTCAGTGCAACTCACTCATATACTATGTACTACACTGTGCGTTTCTTATATTCTAAGTTTTTCAGTGCAACTCACTCATATACTATGTACTACACTGTGCATTTCTTATATTCTAAGTTTTTCAGTGCAACTCACTCATATACTATGTACTACACTGTGCGTTTCTTATATTCTAAGTTTTTCAGTGCAAATCACTCATATACTATGTACTACACTGTGCGTTTCTTATATTCTAAGTTTTTCAGTTCAACTCACTCATATACTATGTACTACACTGTGCGTTTCTTATATTCTAAGTTTTTCAGTGCAACTCACTCATATACTTTGTACTACACTGTGCGTTTCTTATATTCTATGTTTTTCAGTTCAACTCACTCATATACTATGTACTACACTGTGCGTTTCTTATATTCTAAGTTTTTCAGTGCAACTCACTCATATACTATGTACTACACTGTGCGTTTCTTATATTCTAAGTTTTTGAGTGCAACTCACTCATATACTATGTACTACACTGTGCGTTTCTTAAAATCTAAGTTTTTCAGTGCAACTCACTCATATACTATGTACTACACTGTGCGTTTCTTATATTCTAAGTTTTTCAGTGCAACTCACTCATATACTATGTACTACACTGTGCGTTTCTTAAAATCTAAGTTTTTCAATGCAACTCACTCATATACTATATACTACACTGTGCGTTTCTTATATTCTAAGTTTTTCAGTGCAACTCACTCATATACTATGTACTACACTGTGCGTTTCTTATATTCTAAGTTTTTCAGTGCAACTCACTCATATACTATGTACTACACTGTGCGTTTCTTATAATCTAAGTTTTTCAGTGCAACTCACTCATATACTATGTACTACACTGTGCGTTTTTTATATTCTAAGTTTTTCAGAGCAACTCACTCATATACTATGTACTACACTGTGCGTTTCTTAAATTCTAAGTTTTTCAGTGCAACTCACTCATATACTATGTACAACACTGTGCGTTTCTTATATTCTAAGTTTTTCAGTGCAACTCACTCATATACTATGTACTACACTGTGCGTTTCTTATATTCTAAGTTTTTCAGTGCAACTCACTCATATACTATGTACTACACTGTGCATTTCGTGTAATGCGGGTTTTTCAGTAAATTCTAAGTTTTTCAGTGCAACTCACTCATATACTATGTACTACACTGTGCGTTTCTTATATTCTAAGTTTTTCAGTGCAACTCACTCATATACTATGTACTACACTGTGCGTTTCTTATATTCTAAGTTTTTCAGTGCAACTCACTCATATACTATGTACTACACTGTGCGTTTCTTATATTCTAAGTTTTTCAGTGCAACTCACTCTTATACTATGTACTACACTGTGCGTTTCTTATATTCTAAGTTTTTCAGTGCAACTCACTCATATACTATGTACTACACTTTGCGTTTCTTATATTCTAAGTTTTTGAGTGCAACTCAGTCATATACTATGTACTACACTGTGCGTTTCTTAAAATCTAAGTTTTTCAGTGCAACTCACTCATATACTATGTACTACACTGTGCGTTTCTTATATTCTAAGTTTTTCAGTGCAACTCACTCATATACTATGTACTACACTGTGCGTTTCTTAAAATCTAAGTTTTTCAATGCAACTCACTCATATACTATATACTACACTGTGCGTTTCTTATATTCTAAGTTTTTCAGTGCAACTCACTCATATACTATGTACTACACTGTGCGTTTCTTATATTCTAAGTTTTTCAGTGCAACTCACTCATATACTATGTACTACACTGTGCGTTTCTTATAATCTAAGTTTTTCAGTGCAACTCACTCATATACTATGTACTACACTGTGCATTTCTTATATTCTAAGTTTTTCAGTGCAACTCACTCATATACTATGTACTACACTGTGCGTTTCTTATATTCTAAGTTTTTGAGTGCAACTCACTCATATACTATGTACTACACTGTGCGTTTCTTATATTCTAAGTTTTTCAGTGCAACTCACTCATATACTATGTACTACACTGTGCGTTTCTTATATTCTAAGTTTTTCAGTGCAACTCACTCATATACTATGTACTACACTGTGCGTTTCTTATATTCTAAGTTTTTCAGTGCAACTCACTCATATACTATGTACTACACTGTGCGTTTCAAAAATTCTAAGTTTTTCAGTGCAACTCACTCATATACTATGTACTACACTGTGCGTTTCTTATATTCTAAGTTTTTCAGTGCAACTCACTCATATACTATGTACTACATTGTTCGTTTCTTATATTCTAAGTTTTTCAGTGCAACTCACTCATATACTATGTACTACACTGTGCGTTTCTTATATTCTAAGTTTTTCAGTGCAACTCACTCATATACTATGTACTACACTGTGCGTTTCTTATATTCCAAATTTTTCAGTGCAACTCACTCTTATACTATGTACTACACTGTGCGTTTCTTATATTCTAAGTTTTTCAGTGCAACTCACTCATATACTATGTACTACACTGTGTGTTTCTTATATTCTAAGTTTTTCAGTGCAACTCACTCATATACTATGTACTACACTGTGCGTTTCTTATATTCTAAGTTTTTCAGTGCAACTCACTCATATACTATGTACTACACTGTGTGTTTCTTAAAATCTAAGTTTTTCAGTGCAACTCACTCATATACTATGTACTACACTGTGCGTTTCTTAAATTCTAAGTTTTTCAGTGCAACTCACTCATATACTAAGTACTACACTGTGCGTTTCTTATATTCTAAGTTTTTCAGTGCAACTCACTCATATACTATGTACTAAACTGTGCGTTTCTTATATTCTAAGTTTTTCAGTGCAACTCACTCATATACTATGTACTACACTGTGCGTTTCTTATATTCTAAGTTTTTCAGTGCAACTCACTCATATACTATGTACTATACTGTGAGTTTCTTAAAATCTAAGTTTTTCAGAGCAACTCACTCATATACTATGTACTACACTGTGCGTTTCTTAAATTCTAAGTTTTTCAGTGCAACTCACTCATATACTATGTACTACACTGTGCGTTTCTTATATTCTAAGTTTTTCAGTGCAACTCACTCATATACTATGTACTACACTGTGCGTTTCTTATATTCTAAGTTTTTGAGTGCAACTCACTCATATACTATGTACTACACTGTGCGTTTCTTATATTCTAAGTTTTTCAGTGCAACTCACTCATATACTATGTACTACACTGTGCGTTTCTTATATTCTAAGTTTTTCAGTGCAACTCACTCATATACTATGTACTACACTGTGCGTTTCTTATATTCTAAGTTTTTCAGTGCAACTCACTCATATACTATGTACTACACTGTGCGTTTCAAAAATTCTAAGTTTTTCAGTGCAACTCACTCATATACTATGTACTACACTGTGCGTTTCTTATATTCTAAGTTTTTCAGTGCAACTCACTCATATACTATGTACTACATTGTTCGTTTCTTATATTCTAAGTTTTTCAGTGCAACTCACTCATATACTATGTACTACACTGTGCGTTTCTTATATTCTAAGTTTTTCAGTGCAACTCACTCATATACTATGTACTACACTGTGCGTTTCTTATATTCCAAATTTTTCAGTGCAACTCACTCTTATACTATGTACTACACTGTGCGTTTCTTATATTCTAAGTTTTTCAGTGCAACTCACTCATATACTATGTACTACACTGTGTGTTTCTTATATTCTAAGTTTTTCAGTGCAACTCACTCATATACTATGTACTACACTGTGCGTTTCTTATATTCTAAGTTTTTCAGTGCAACTCACTCATATACTATGTACTACACTGTGTGTTTCTTAAAATCTAAGTTTTTCAGTGCAACTCACTCATATACTATGTACTACACTGTGCGTTTCTTAAATTCTAAGTTTTTCAGTGCAACTCACTCATATACTATGTACTACACTGTGCGTTTCTTATATTCTAAGTTTTTCAGTGCAACTCACTCATATACTATGTACTAAACTGTGCGTTTCTTATATTCTAAGTTTTTCAGTGCAACTCACTCATATACTATGTACTACAGTGTGCGTTTCTTATATTCTAAGTTTTTCAGTGCAACTCACTCATATACTATGTACTATACTGTGAGTTTCTTAAAATCTAAGTTTTTCAGTGCAACTCACTCATATACTATGTACTACACTGTGCGTTTCTTAAATTCTAAGTTTTTCAGTGCAACTCACTCATATACTATGTACTACACTGTGCGTTTCTTATATTCTAAGTTTTTCAGTGCAACTCACTCATATACTATGTACTACACTGTGCGTTTCTTATATTCTAAGTTTTTCAGTGCAACTCACTCATATACTATGTACTACACTGTGCGTTTCTTATATTCTAAGTTTTTCAGTGCAACTCACTCATATAGTATATACTACACTGTGCGTTTCTTATATTCTAAGTTTTTCAGTGCAACTCACTCATATACTATGTACTACACTGTGCGTTTCTTATATTCTAAGTTTTTCAGTGCAACTCACTCATATACTATGTACTACACTGTGCGTTTCTTATATTCTAAGTTTTTCAGTGCAACTCACTCATATACTATGTACTACACTGTGCGTTTCAAAAATTCTAAGTTTTTCAGTGCAACTCACTCATATACTATGTACTACACTGTGCGTTTCTTATATTCTAAGTTTTTCAGTGCAACTCACTCATATACTATGTACTACACTGTGCGTTTCTTAAATTCTAAGTTTTTCAGTACAACTCACTCATATACTATGTACTACACTGTGCGTTTCTTATATTCTATGTTTTTCAGTGCAACTCACTCATATACTATGTACTACACTGTGCGTTTCTTATATTCTAAGTTTTTCAGTGCAACTCACTCATATACTATGTACTATACTGTGCATTTCGTGTAATGCGGGTTTTTCAGTAAATTATAAGTTTTTCAGTGCAACACACTCATATACTATGTACTACACTGTGCGTTTCTTATATTCTAAGTTTTTCAGTGCAACTCACTCATATACTATGTACTACACTGTGCGTTTCTTATATTGTAAGTTTTTCAGTGCAACTCACTCATATCCTATGTACTACACTGTGCGTTTCTTATATTCTAAGTTTTTGAGTGCAACTCACTCATATACTATGTACTACACTGTGCGTTTCTTATATTCTAAGTTTTTCAGTGCAACTCACTCATATACTATGTACTACACTGTGCGTTTCTTATATTCTAAGTTTTTCAGTGCAACTCACTCATATACTATGTACTACACTGTGTGTTTCTTAAAATCTAAGTTTTTCAGTGCAACTCACTCATATACTATGTACTACACGGTGCGTTTCTTATATTCTAAGTTTTTCAGTGCAACTCACTCATATACTATGTACTACACTGTGCGTTTCTTAAAATCTAAGTTTTTCAGTGCAACTCACTCATATACTATGTACTACACTGTGCGTTTCTTATATTCTAAGTTTTTCAGTGCAACTCACTCATATACTATGTACTACACTGTGCATTTCTTATATTCTAAGTTTTTCAGTGCAACTCACTCATATACTATGTACTACACTGTGCGTTTCTTATATTCTAAGTTTTTCAGTGCAAATCACTCATATACTATGTACTACACTGTGCGTTTCTTATATTCTAAGTTTTTCAGTGCAACTCACTCATATACTATGTACTACACTGTGCGTTTCTTATATTCTAAGTTTTTCAGTGCAACTCACTCATATACTTTGTACTACACTGTGCGTTTCTTATATTCTATGTTTTTCAGTGCAACTCACTCATATACTATGTACTACACTGTGCGTTTCTTATATTCTAAGTTTTTCAGTGCAACTCACTCATATACTATGTACTACACTGTGCGTTTCTTATATTCTAAGTTTTTGAGTGCAACTCACTCATATACTATGTACTACACTGTGCGTTTCTTATATTCTAAGTTTTTCAGTGCAACTCACTCATATACTATGTACTACACTGTGCGTTTCTTATATTCTAAGTTTTTCAGTGCAACTCACTCATATACTATGTACTACACTGTGCGTTTCTTAAAATCTAAGTTTTTCAATGCAACTCACTCATATACTATATACTACACTGTGCGTTTCTTATATTCTAAGTTTTTCAGTGCAACTCACTCATATACTATGTACTACACTGTGCGTTTCTTATATTCTAAGTTTTTCAGTGCAACTCACTCATATACTATGTACTACACTGTGCGTTTCTTATATTCTAAGTTTTTCAGTGCAACTCACTCATATACTATGTACTACACTGTGAGTTTCTTAAAATCTAAGTTTTTCAGTGCAACTCACTCATATACTATGTACTACACTGTGCGTTTCTTAAATTCTAAGTTTTTCAGTGCAACTCTCTCATATACTATGTACTACACTGTGCGTTTCTTATATTCTAAGTTTTTCAGTGCAACTCACTCATATACTATGTACTACACTGTGCGTTTCTTATATTCTAAGTTTTTGAGTGCAACTCACTCATATACTATGTACTACACTGTGCGTTTCTTATATTCTAAGTTTTTCAGTGCAACTCACTCATATACTATGTACTACACTGTGCGTTTCTTATATTCTAAGTTTTTCAGTGCAACTCACTCATATACTATGTACTACACTGTGCGTTTCTTAAAATCTAAGTTTTTCAATGCAACTCACTCATATACTATATACTACACTGTGCGTTTCTTATATTCTAAGTTTTTCAGTGCAACTCACTCATATACTATGTACTAAACTGTGCGTTTCTTATATTCTAAGTTTTTCAGTGCAACTCACTCATATACTATGTACTACACTGTGCGTTTCTTATATTCTAAGTTTTTCAGTGCAACTCACTCATATACTATGTACTACACTGTGAGTTTCTTAAAATCTAAGTTTTTCAGTGCAACTCACTCATATACTATGTACTACACTGTGCGTTTCTTAAATTCTAAGTTTTTCAGTGCAACTCTCTCATATACTATGTACTACACTGTGCGTTTCTTATATTCTAAGTTTTTCAGTGCAACTCACTCATATACTATGTACTACACTGTACGTTTCTTATATTCTAAGTTTTTCAGTGCAACTCACTCATATACTATGTACTACACTGTGCGTTTCTTATATTCTAAGTTTTTCAGTGCAACTCACTCATATACTATGTACTACACTGTGCGTTTCTTATATTCTAAGTTTTTCAGTGCAACTCACTCATATACTATGTACTACATTGTTCGTTTCTTATATTCTAAGTTTTTCAGTGCAACTCACTCATATACTATGTACTACACTGTGTGTTTCTTATATTCTAAGTTTTTCAGTGCAACTCACTCATATACTATGTACTACACTGTGCGTTTCTTATATTCTAAGTTTTTCAGTGCAACTCACTCATATACTATGTACTACACTGTGTGTTTCTTAAAATCTAAGTTTTTCAGTGCAACTCACTCATATACTATGTACTACACTGTGCGTTTCTTAAATTCTAAGTTTTTCAGTGCAACTCACTCATATACTATGTACTACACTGTGCGTTTCTTATATTCTAAGTTTTTCAGTGCAACTCACTCATATACTATGTACTAAACTGTGCGTTTCTTATATTCTAAATTTTTCAGTGCAACTCACTCATATACTATGTACTACACTGTGCGTTTCTTATATTCTAAGTTTTTCAGTGCAACTCACTCATATACTATGTACTACACTGTGAGTTTCTTAAAATCTAAGTTTTTCAGTGCAACTCACTCATATACTATGTACTACACTGTGCGTTTCTTAAATTCTAAGTTTTTCAGTGCAACTCTCTCATATACTATGTACTACACTGTGCGTTTCTTATATTCTAAGTTTTTCAGTGCAACTCACTCATATACTATGTACTACACTGTACGTTTCTTATATTCTAAGTTTTTCAGTGCAACTCACTCATATACTATGTACTACACTGTGCGTTTCTTATATTCTAAGTTTTTCAGTGCAACTCACTCATATACTATGTACTACACTGTGCGTTTCTTAAAATCTAAGTTTTTCAGTGCAACTCACTCATATACTATGTACTACACTGTGCGTTTCTTATATTCTAAGTTTTTCAGTGCAACTCACTCATATACTATGTACTACACTGTGCATTTCTTATATTCTAAGTTTTTCAGTGCAACTCACTCATATACTATGTACTACACTGTGCGTTTCTTATATTCTAAGTTTTTCAGTGCAACTCACTCATATACTATGTACTACACTGTGCGTTTCTTATATTCTAAGTTTTTCAGTGCAACTCACTCATATACTGTGCGTTTCAAAAATTCTAAGTTTTTCAGTGCAACTCACTCATATACTATGTACTACACTGTGTGTTTCTTAAAATCTAAGTTTTTCAGTGCAACTCACTCATATAGTATATACTACACTGTGCGTTTCTTATATTCTAAGTTTTTCAGTGCAACTCACTCATATACTATGTACTACACTGTGCGTTTCTTATATTCTAAGTTTTTCAGTGCAACTCACTCATATACTATGTACTACACTGTGCGTTTCTTATATTCTAAGTTTTTCAGTGCAACTCACTCATATACTATGTACTACACTGTGCGTTTCAAAAATTCTAAGTTTTTCAGTGCAACTCACTCATATACTATGTACTACACTGTGCGTTTCTTATATTCTAAGTTTTTCAGTGCAACTCACTCATATACTATGTACTACACTGTGCGTTTCTTAAATTCTAAGTTTTTCAGTACAACTCACTCATATACTATGTACTACACTGTGCGTTTCTTATATTCTATGTTTTTCAGTGCAACTCACTCATATACTATGTACTACACTGTGCGTTTCTTATATTCTAAGTTTTTCAGTGCAACTCACTCATATACTATGTACTATACTGTGCATTTCGTGTAATGCGGGTTTTTCAGTAAATTATAAGTTTTTCAGTGCAACACACTCATATACTATGTACTACACTGTGCGTTTCTTATATTCTAAGTTTTTCAGTGCAACTCACTCATATACTATGTACTACACTGTGCGTTTCTTATATTGTAAGTTTTTCAGTGCAACTCACTCATATCCTATGTACTACACTGTGCGTTTCTTATATTCTAAGTTTTTGAGTGCAACTCACTCATATACTATGTACTACACTGTGCGTTTCTTATATTCTAAGTTTTTCAGTGCAACTCACTCATATACTATGTACTACACTGTGCGTTTCTTATATTCTAAGTTTTTCAGTGCAACTCACTCATATACTATGTACTACACTGTGTGTTTCTTAAAATCTAAGTTTTTCAGTGCAACTCACTCATATACTATGTACTACACGGTGCGTTTCTTATATTCTAAGTTTTTCAGTGCAACTCACTCATATACTATGTACTACACTGTGCGTTTCTTAAAATCTAAGTTTTTCAGTGCAACTCACTCATATACTATGTACTACACTGTGCGTTTCTTATATTCTAAGTTTTTCAGTGCAACTCACTCATATACTATGTACTACACTGTGCATTTCTTATATTCTAAGTTTTTCAGTGCAACTCACTCATATACTATGTACTACACTGTGCGTTTCTTATATTCTAAGTTTTTCAGTGCAAATCACTCATATACTATGTACTACACTGTGCGTTTCTTATATTCTAAGTTTTTCAGTGCAACTCACTCATATACTATGTACTACACTGTGCGTTTCTTATATTCTAAGTTTTTCAGTGCAACTCACTCATATACTTTGTACTACACTGTGCGTTTCTTATATTCTATGTTTTTCAGTGCAACTCACTCATATACTATGTACTACACTGTGCGTTTCTTATATTCTAAGTTTTTCAGTGCAACTCACTCATATACTATGTACTACACTGTGCGTTTCTTATATTCTAAGTTTTTGAGTGCAACTCACTCATATACTATGTACTACACTGTGCGTTTCTTATATTCTAAGTTTTTCAGTGCAACTCACTCATATACTATGTACTACACTGTGCGTTTCTTATATTCTAAGTTTTTCAGTGCAACTCACTCATATACTATGTACTACACTGTGCGTTTCTTAAAATCTAAGTTTTTCAATGCAACTCACTCATATACTATATACTACACTGTGCGTTTCTTATATTCTAAGTTTTTCAGTGCAACTCACTCATATACTATGTACTACACTGTGCGTTTCTTATATTCTAAGTTTTTCAGTGCAACTCACTCATATACTATGTACTACACTGTGCGTTTCTTATAATCTAAGTTTTTCAGTGCAACTCACTCATATACTATGTACTACACTGTGCGTTTTTTATATTCTAAGTTTTTCAGAGCAACTCACTCATATACTATGTACTACACTGTGCGTTTCTTAAATTCTAAGTTTTTCAGTGCAACTCACTCATATACTATGTACAACACTGTGCGTTTCTTATATTCTAAGTTTTTCAGTGCAACTCACTCATATACTATGTACTACACTGTGCGTTTCTTATATTCTAAGTTTTTCAGTGCAACTCACTCATATACTATGTACTACACTGTGCATTTCGTGTAATGCGGGTTTTTCAGTAAATTCTAAGTTTTTCAGTGCAACTCACTCATATACTATGTACTACACTGTGCGTTTCTTATATTCTAAGTTTTTCAGTGCAACTCACTCATATACTATGTACTACACTGTGCGTTTCTTATATTCTAAGTTTTTCAGTGCAACTCACTCATATACTATGTACTACACTGTGCGTTTCTTATATTCTAAGTTTTTCAGTGCAACTCACTCTTATACTATGTACTACACTGTGCGTTTCTTATATTCTAAGTTTTTCAGTGCAACTCACTCATATACTATGTACTACACTTTGCGTTTCTTATATTCCAAGTTTTTGAGTGCAACTCAGTCATATACTATGTACTACACTGTGCGTTTCTTAAAATCTAAGTTTTTCAGTGCAACTCACTCATATACTATGTACTACACTGTGCGTTTCTTATATTCTAAGTTTTTCAGTGCAACTCACTCATATACTATGTACTACACTGTGCGTTTCTTAAAATCTAAGTTTTTCAATGCAACTCACTCATATACTATATACTACACTGTGCGTTTCTTATATTCTAAGTTTTTCAGTGCAACTCACTCATATACTATGTACTACACTGTGCGTTTCTTATATTCTAAGTTTTTCAGTGCAACTCACTCATATACTATGTACTACACTGTGCGTTTCTTATAATCTAAGTTTTTCAGTGCAACTCACTCATATACTATGTACTACACTGTGCATTTCTTATATTCTAAGTTTTTCAGTGCAACTCACTCATATACTATGTACTACACTGTGCGTTTCTTATATTCTAAGTTTTTGAGTGCAACTCACTCATATACTATGTACTACACTGTGCGTTTCTTATATTCTAAGTTTTTCAGTGCAACTCACTCATATACTATGTACTACACTGTGCGTTTCTTAAATTCTAAGTTTTTCAGTACAACTCACTCATATACTATGTACTACACTGTGCGTTTCTTATATTCTATGTTTTTCAGTGCAACTCACTCATATACTATGTACTACACTGTGCGTTTCTTATATTCTAAGTTTTTCAGTGCAACTCACTCATATACTATGTACTACACTGTGCGTTTCTTATATTCTAAGTTTTTCAGTGCAACTCACTCATATACTATGTACTACACTGTGCATTTCTTATATTCTAAGTTTTTCAGTGCAACTCACTCATATACTATGTACTACACTGTGCGTTTCTTATATTCTAAGTTTTTCAGTGCAACTCACTCATATACTATGTACTACACTGTGCGTTTCTTATATTCCAAATTTTTCAGTGCAACTCACTCTTATACTATGTACTACACTGTGCGTTTCTTATATTCTAAGTTTTTCAGTGCAACTCACTCATATACTATGTACTACACTGTGCGTTTCTTAAATTCTAAGTTTTTCAGTGCAACTCACTCATATACTATGTACTACACTGTGCGTTTCTTATATTCTATGTTTTTCAGTGCAACTCACTCATATACTATGTACTACACTGTGCGTTTCTTATAATCTAAGTTTTTCAGTGCAACTCACTCATATACTATGTACTACACTGTGCGTTTCTTATATTCTAAGTTTTTCAGTGCAACTCACTCATATACTATGTACTACACTGTGCATTTCTTATATTCTAAGTTTTTCAGTGCAACTCACTCATATACTATGTACTACACTGTGCGTTTCTTATATTCTAAGTTTTTCAGTGCAACTCACTCATATACTATGTACTACACTGTGCGTTTCTTATATTCCAAATTTTTCAGTGCAACTCACTCTTATACTATGTACTACACTGTGCGTTTCTTATATTCTAAGTTTTTCAGTGCAACTCACTCATATACTATGTACTACACTGTGCGTTTCTTAAATTCTAAGTTTTTCAGTGCAACTCACTCATATACTATGTACTACACTGTGCGTTTCTTAAAATCTAAGTTTTTCAGTGCAACTCACTCATATACTATGTACTACACTGTGCGTTTCTTATATTCTAAGTTTTTCAGTGCAACTCACTCATATACTATGTACTACACTGTGCATTTCTTATATTCTAAGTTTTTCAGTGCAACTCACTCATATACTATGTACTACACTGTGCGTTTCTTATATTCTAAGTTTTTCAGTGCAAATCACTCATATACTATGTACTACACTGTGCGTTTCTTATATTCTAAGTTTTTCAGTTCAACTCACTCATATACTATGTACTACACTGTGCGTTTCTTATATTCTAAGTTTTTCAGTGCAACTCACTCATATACTTTGTACTACACTGTGCGTTTCTTATATTCTATGTTTTTCAGTTCAACTCACTCATATACTATGTACTACACTGTGCGTTTCTTATATTCTAAGTTTTTCAGTGCAACTCACTCATATACTATGTACTACACTGTGCGTTTCTTATATTCTAAGTTTTTGAGTGCAACTCACTCATATACTATGTACTACACTGTGCGTTTCTTAAAATCTAAGTTTTTCAGTGCAACTCACTCATATACTATGTACTACACTGTGCGTTTCTTATATTCTAAGTTTTTCAGTGCAACTCACTCATATACTATGTACTACACTGTGCGTTTCTTAAAATCTAAGTTTTTCAATGCAACTCACTCATATACTATATACTACACTGTGCGTTTCTTATATTCTAAGTTTTTCAGTGCAACTCACTCATATACTATGTACTACACTCTGCGTTTCTTATATTCTAAGTTTTTCAGTGCAACTCACTCATATACTATGTACTACACTGTGCGTTTCTTATAATCTAAGTTTTTCAGTGCAACTCACTCATATACTATGTACTACACTGTGCGTTTTTTATATTCTAAGTTTTTCAGAGCAACTCACTCATATACTATGTACTACACTGTGCGTTTCTTAAATTCTAAGTTTTTCAGTGCAACTCACTCATATACTATGTACAACACTGTGCGTTTCTTATATTCTAAGTTTTTCAGTGCAACTCACTCATATACTATGTACTACACTGTGCGTTTCTTATATTCTAAGTTTTTCAGTGCAACTCACTCATATACTATGTACTACACTGTGCATTTCGTGTAATGCGGGTTTTTCAGTAAATTCTAAGTTTTTCAGTGCAACTCACTCATATACTATGTACTACACTGTGCGTTTCTTATATTCTAAGTTTTTCAGTGCAACTCACTCATATACTATGTACTACACTGTGCGTTTCTTATATTCTAAGTTTTTCAGTGCAACTCACTCATATACTATGTACTACACTGTGCGTTTCTTATATTCTAAGTTTTTCAGTGCAACTCACTCTTATACTATGTACTACACTGTGCGTTTCTTATATTCTAAGTTTTTCAGTGCAACTCACTCATATACTATGTACTACACTTTGCGTTTCTTATATTCTAAGTTTTTGAGTGCAACTCAGTCATATACTATGTACTACACTGTGCGTTTCTTAAAATCTAAGTTTTTCAGTGCAACTCACTCATATACTATGTACTACACTGTGCGTTTCTTATATTCTAAGTTTTTCAGTGCAACTCACTCATATACTATGTACTACACTGTGCGTTTCTTAAAATCTAAGTTTTTCAATGCAACTCACTCATATACTATATACTACACTGTGCGTTTCTTATATTCTAAGTTTTTCAGTGCAACTCACTCATATACTATGTACTACACTGTGCGTTTCTTATATTCTAAGTTTTTCAGTGCAACTCACTCATATACTATGTACTACACTGTGCGTTTCTTATAATCTAAGTTTTTCAGTGCAACTCACTCATATACTATGTACTACACTGTGCATTTCTTATATTCTAAGTTTTTCAGTGCAACTCACTCATATACTATGTACTACACTGTGCGTTTCTTATATTCTAAGTTTTTGAGTGCAACTCACTCATATACTATGTACTACACTGTGCGTTTCTTATATTCTAAGTTTTTCAGTGCAACTCACTCATATACTATGTACTACACTGTGCGTTTCTTATATTCTAAGTTTTTCAGTGCAACTCACTCATATACTATGTACTACACTGTGCGTTTCTTATATTCTAAGTTTTTCAGTGCAACTCACTCATATACTATGTACTACACTGTGCGTTTCAAAAATTCTAAGTTTTTCAGTGCAACTCACTCATATACTATGTACTACACTGTGCGTTTCTTATATTCTAAGTTTTTCAGTGCAACTCACTCATATACTATGTACTACATTGTTCGTTTCTTATATTCTAAGTTTTTCAGTGCAACTCACTCATATACTATGTACTACACTGTGCGTTTCTTATATTCTAAGTTTTTCAGTGCAACTCACTCATATACTATGTACTACACTGTGCGTTTCTTATATTCCAAATTTTTCAGTGCAACTCACTCTTATACTATGTACTACACTGTGCGTTTCTTATATTCTAAGTTTTTCAGTGCAACTCACTCATATACTATGTACTACACTGTGTGTTTCTTATATTCTAAGTTTTTCAGTGCAACTCACTCATATACTATGTACTACACTGTGCGTTTCTTATATTCTAAGTTTTTCAGTGCAACTCACTCATATACTATGTACTACACTGTGTGTTTCTTAAAATCTAAGTTTTTCAGTGCAACTCACTCATATACTATGTACTACACTGTGCGTTTCTTAAATTCTAAGTTTTTCAGTGCAACTCACTCATATACTAAGTACTACACTGTGCGTTTCTTATATTCTAAGTTTTTCAGTGCAACTCACTCATATACTATGTACTAAACTGTGCGTTTCTTATATTCTAAGTTTTTCAGTGCAACTCACTCATATACTATGTACTACACTGTGCGTTTCTTATATTCTAAGTTTTTCAGTGCAACTCACTCATATACTATGTACTATACTGTGAGTTTCTTAAAATCTAAGTTTTTCAGAGCAACTCACTCATATACTATGTACTACACTGTGCGTTTCTTAAATTCTAAGTTTTTCAGTGCAACTCACTCATATACTATGTACTACACTGTGCGTTTCTTATATTCTAAGTTTTTCAGTGCAACTCACTCATATACTATGTACTACACTGTGCGTTTCTTATATTCTAAGTTTTTGAGTGCAACTCACTCATATACTATGTACTACACTGTGCGTTTCTTATATTCTAAGTTTTTCAGTGCAACTCACTCATATACTATGTACTACACTGTGCGTTTCTTATATTCTAAGTTTTTCAGTGCAACTCACTCATATACTATGTACTACACTGTGCGTTTCTTATATTCTAAGTTTTTCAGTGCAACTCACTCATATACTATGTACTACACTGTGCGTTTCAAAAATTCTAAGTTTTTCAGTGCAACTCACTCATATACTATGTACTACACTGTGCGTTTCTTATATTCTAAGTTTTTCAGTGCAACTCACTCATATACTATGTACTACATTGTTCGTTTCTTATATTCTAAGTTTTTCAGTGCAACTCACTCATATACTATGTACTACACTGTGCGTTTCTTATATTCTAAGTTTTTCAGTGCAACTCACTCATATACTATGTACTACACTGTGCGTTTCTTATATTCCAAATTTTTCAGTGCAACTCACTCTTATACTATGTACTACACTGTGCGTTTCTTATATTCTAAGTTTTTCAGTGCAACTCACTCATATACTATGTACTACACTGTGTGTTTCTTATATTCTAAGTTTTTCAGTGCAACTCACTCATATACTATGTACTACACTGTGCGTTTCTTATATTCTAAGTTTTTCAGTGCAACTCACTCATATACTATGTACTACACTGTGTGTTTCTTAAAATCTAAGTTTTTCAGTGCAACTCACTCATATACTATGTACTACACTGTGCGTTTCTTAAATTCTAAGTTTTTCAGTGCAACTCACTCATATACTATGTACTACACTGTGCGTTTCTTATATTCTAAGTTTTTCAGTGCAACTCACTCATATACTATGTACTAAACTGTGCGTTTCTTATATTCTAAGTTTTTCAGTGCAACTCACTCATATACTATGTACTACAGTGTGCGTTTCTTATATTCTAAGTTTTTCAGTGCAACTCACTCATATACTATGTACTATACTGTGAGTTTCTTAAAATCTAAGTTTTTCAGTGCAACTCACTCATATACTATGTACTACACTGTGCGTTTCTTAAATTCTAAGTTTTTCAGTGCAACTCACTCATATACTATGTACTACACTGTGCGTTTCTTATATTCTAAGTTTTTCAGTGCAACTCACTCATATACTATGTACTACACTGTGCGTTTCTTATATTCTAAGTTTTTCAGTGCAACTCACTCATATACTATGTACTACACTGTCCGTTTCTTATATTCTAAGTTTTTCAGTGCAACTCACTCATATACTATGTACTACACTGTGCGTTTCTTAAAATCTAAGTTTTTCAGTGCAACTCACTCATATACTATGTACTACACTGTGCGTTTCTTATATTCTAAGTTTTTCAGTGCAACTCACTCATATACTATGTACTACACTGTGCATTTCTTATATTCTAAGTTTTTCAGTGCAACTCACTCATATACTATGTACTACACTGTGCGTTTCTTATATTCTATGTTTTTCAGTGCAACTCACTCATATACTATGTACTACACTGTGCGTTTCTTATATTCTAAGTTTTTCAGTGCAACTCACTCATATACTGTGCGTTTCAAAAATTCTAAGTTTTTCAGTGCAACTCACTCATATACTATGTACTACACTGTGTGTTTCTTAAAATCTAAGTTTTTCAGTGCAACTCACTCATATACTATGTACTACACTGTGCGTTTCTTATATTCTAAGTTTTTCAGTGCAACTCACTCATATACTATGTACTACACTGTGCGTTTCTTATATTCTAAGTTTTTCAGTGCAACTCACTCATATACTATGTACTACACTGTGCGTTTCTTATATTCTAAGTTTTTCAGTGCAACTCACTCATATACTATGTACTACACTGTGCGTTTCAAAAATTCTAAGTTTTTCAGTGCAACTCACTCATATACTATGTACTACACTGTGCGTTTCTTATATTCTAAGTTTTTCAGTGCAACTCACTCATATACTATGTACTACACTGTGCATTTCGTGTAATGCGGGTTTTTCAGTAAATTATAAGTTTTTCAGTGCAACACACTCATATACTATGTACTACACTGTGCGTTTCTTATATTCTAAGTTTTTCAGTGCAACTCACTCATATACTATGTACTACACTGTGCGTTTCTTATATTCTAAGTTTTTCAGTGCAACTCACTCATATCCTATGTACTACACTGTGCGTTTCTTATATTCTAAGTTTTTGAGTGCAACTCACTCATATACTATGTACTACACTGTGCGTTTCTTATATTCTAAGTTTTTCAGTGCAACTCACTCATATACTATGTACTACACTGTGCGTTTCTTATATTCTAAGTTTTTCAGTGCAACTCACTCATATACTATGTACGACACTGTGCGTTTCTTATAATCTAAGTTTTTCAGTGCAACTCACTCATATACTATGTACTACACTGTGCATTTCTTATATTCTAAGTTTTTCAGTGCAACTCACTCATATACTATGTACTACACTGTGCGTTTCTTATATTCTAAGTTTTTGAGTGCAACTCACTCATATACTATGTACTACACTGTGCGTTTCTTATATTCTAAGTTTTTCAGTGCAACTCACTCATATACTATGTACTACACTGTGCGTTTCTTATATTCTAAGTTTTTCAGTGCAACTCACTCATATACTATGTACTACACTGTGCGTTTCTTATATCCTAAGTTTTTCAGTGCAACTCACTCATATACTATGTACTACACTGTGCGTTTCAAAAATTCTAAGTTTTTCAGTGCAACTCACTCATATACTATGTACTACACTGTGCGTTTCTTATATTCTAAGTTTTTCAGTGCAACTCACTCATATACTATGTACTACATTGTTCGTTTCTTATATTCTAAGTTTTTCAGTGCAACTCACTCATATACTATGTACTACACTGTGCGTTTCTTATATTCTAAGTTTTTCAGTGCAACTCACTCATATACTATGAACTACACTGTGCGTTTCTTATATTCCAAATTTGTCAGTGCAACTCACTCTTATACTATGTACTACACTGTGCGTTTCTTATATTCTAAGTTTTTCAGTGCAACTCACTCATATACTATGTACTACACTGTGTGTTTCTTATATTCTAAGTTTTTCAGTGCAACTCACTCATATACTATGTACTACACTGTGCGTTTCTTATATTCTAAGTTTTTCAGTGCAACTCACTCATATACTATGTACTACACTGTGTGTTTCTTAAAATCTAAGTTTTTCAGTGCAACTCACTCATATACTATGTACTACACTGTGCGTTTCTTAAATTCTAAGTTTTTCAGTGCAACTCACTCATATACTATGTACTACACTGTGCGTTTCTTATATTCTAAGTTTTTCAGTGCAACTCACTCATATACTATGTACTACACTGTGCGTTTCAAAAATTCTAAGTTTTTCAGTGCAACTCACTCATATACTATGTACTACACTGTGCGTTTCTTATATTCTAAGTTTTTCAGTGCAACTCACTCATATACTATGTACTACATTGTTCGTTTCTTATATTCTAAGTTTTTCAGTGCAACTCACTCATATACTATGTACTACACTGTGCGTTTCTTATATTCTAAGTTTTTCAGTGCAACTCACTCATATACTATGTACTACACTGTGCGTTTCTTATATTCCAAATTTTTGAGTGCAACTCACTCATATACTATGTACTACACTGTGCGTTTCTTATATTCTAAGTTTTTCAGTGCAACTCACTCATATACTATGTACTACACTGTGTGTTTCTTATATTCTAAGTTTTTCAGTGCAACTCACTCATATACTATGTACTACACTGTGCGTTTCTTATATTCTAAGTTTTTCAGTGCAACTCACTCATATACTATGTACTACACTGTGTGTTTCTTAAAATCTAAGTTTTTCAGTGCAACTCACTCATATACTATGTACTACACTGTGCGTTTCTTAAATTCTAAGTTTTTCAGTGCAACTCACTCATATACTATGTACTACACTGTGCGTTTCTTATATTCTAAGTTTTTCAGTGCAACTCACTCATATACTATGTACTAAACTGTGCGTTTCTTATATTCTAAGTTTTTCAGTGCAACTCACTCATATACTATGTACTACACTGTGCGTTTCTTATATTCTAAGTTTTTCAGTGCAACTCACTCATATACTATGTACTACACTGTGCGTTTCTTATATTCTAAGTTTTTCAGTGCAACTCACTCATATACTATGTACTACACTGTGCGTTTCTTATATTCTAAGTTTTTCAGTGCAACTCACTCATATACTATGTACTACACTGTGCGTTTCTTATATTCTAAGTTTTTCAGTGCAACTCACTCATATACTATGTACTACACTGTGCGTTTCTTAAAATCTAAGTTTTTCAGTGCAACTCACTCATATACTATGTACTACACTGTGCGTTTCTTATATTCTAAGTTTTTCAGTGCAACTCACTCATATACTATGTACTACACTGTGCGTTTCTTATATTCTAAGTTTTTCAGTGCAACTCACTCATATACTATGTACTACACTGTGCGTTTCTTATATTCTATGTTTTTCAGTGCAACTCACTCATATACTATGTACTACACTGTGCGTTTCTTATATTCTAAGTTTTTCAGTGCAACTCACTCATATACTGTGCGTTTCAAAAATTCTAAGTTTTTCAGTGCAACTCACTCATATACTATGTACTACACTGTGTGTTTCTTAAAATCTAAGTTTTTCAGTGCAACTCACTCATATACTATGTACTACACTGTGCGTTTCTTATATTCTAAGTTTTTCAGTGCAACTCACTCATATACTATGTACTACATTGTGCGTTTCTTATATTCTAAGTTTTTCAGTGCAACTCACTCATATACTATGTACTACACTGTGCGTTTCTTATATTCTAAGTTTTTCAGTGCAACTCACTCATATACTATGTACTACACTGTGCGTTTCAAAAATTCTAAGTTTTTCAGTGCAACTCACTCATATACTATGTACTACACTGTGCGTTTCTTATATTCTAAGTTTTTCAGTGCAACTCACTCATATACTATGTACTACACTGTGCGTTTCTTAAATTCTAAGTTTTTCAGTACAACTCACTCATATACTATGTACTACACTGTGCGTTTCTTATATTCTATGTTTTTCAGTGCAACTCACTCATATACTATGTACTACACTGTGCGTTTCTTATATTCTAAGTTTTTCAGTGCAACTCACTCATATACTATGTACTACACTGTGCATTTCGTGTAATGCGGGTTTTTCAGTAAATTATAAGTTTTTCAGTGCAACACACTCATATACTATGTACTACACTGTGCGTTTCTTATATTCTAAGTTTTTCAGTGCAACTCACTCATATACTATGTACTACACTGTGCGTTTCTTATATTCTAAGTTTTTCAGTGCAACTCACTCATATCCTATGTACTACACTGTGCGTTTCTTATATTCTAAGTTTTTCAGTG
The DNA here is from genome assembly GCF_978045245.1 of Mus caroli. Taxonomy (NCBI): domain Eukaryota; kingdom Metazoa; phylum Chordata; class Mammalia; order Rodentia; family Muridae; genus Mus; species Mus caroli. Next base: position 65,811 of record NW_028227381.1, on the reverse strand, counting down.
CAACTCACTCATATACTATATACTACATTGTTCGTTTCTTATATTCTAAGTTTTTCAGTGCAACTCACTCATATACTATGTACTACACTGTGCGTTTCTTAAATTCTAAGTTTTTCAGTGCAACTCACTCATATACTATGTACTACACTGTGCGTTTCTTATATTCCAAATTTTTCAGTGCAACTCACTCTTATACTATGTACTACACTGTGCGTTTCTTATATTCTAAGTTTTAAAGTGCAACTCAATCATATACTATGTACTACACTGGGCGTTTCTTATAATCAGGTTTTTCAGTGCAAGTCCCTCATATACTATGTTCTACACTGTGCGTTTCTTATATTCTAAGTTTTTAAAAGCAACTCACTCATATACTATGTACTACACGGTGCATTTCTTATATTCTAAGTTTTTCAATGCAACTCCGTCATATACTATGTACTACAATGTGCGTTTCTTATATTCTAATTTTTTCAGTGCAACTTACTCATATACTATGTACTACACTGTGCGTTTCTTATATTCTAAGTTTTTCAGTGCAACACACTCATATACTATGTACTACACTGTGCGTTTCTTATATTCTAAGTTTTCAGTGCAACTCACTCCTGTACTATGTACTACACATTTGTTTCTTATATTCTAAGGTTTTCAGTGCAACTCACTCATATACTATGTACAACACTGTGCGGTTCTTATATTCGAAGTTTTTCAGTGCAACTCACTCATATACTATGTACTACAGTGTGCATTTCTTGTGATCAGTGTTTTTCAGTGCAACTCACTCATATACTATACTACACTGTGCGTTTCGTGTAATCAGGGTTTTTCAGTGCAACTCACTCATATACTATGTACTACACTTTGCGGTTCTTACATTCTAAGTTTTTCAGTGAAACTCACTCAATTACTATATACTACACTCTGCGTTTCTTATATTCTAAGATTTTTAGTGCAACTCACTCATACTACACTGTGCGTTTCGAGTAATCACGGTTTTTCAGTGCAACTCACTCATATATTATGAACAACACTATGTGTTCCCTGTAGTCATGGTTTTTCAGTGCCACTCACTCATATACTATGTATTACACAGTGAGTTTCGTGTAATCAAGGTTTTTCAGTGCAACTCACTCATATACTATGTACTACCCTGTGCGTTTCTTACATTCTAAGTTTTTCAGTGCCACTCACTCATATACTATGTACTACACTGTGCATTTCTTATTCTAAGTTTTTCAATGCAACTCACTCATATACTATGTACTACACTATGTGTTTCTTGTAATCAGGGTTTTTCAGTGCAACTCACTCATATACTATGTACTACACTGTGCGTTTCATGTAATCAGGGTTTTTCACTGCAACTCTCTCATATACCTTGTACTACACTGTGCGTTTCTTATATTCTAAGTTTTTCAGTGCAATCACTCAAATAAAATGTGCTAAACTGTGTGTTTTTTATATTCTAAGTTTTTCAGTGCAACTCACTCATATACTATGTACTACACTGTGCGTTTTTGCAATCAGGGTTTTTCAGTGTAACTCACTCATATACTATATACTACACTGTGCGTTTCTTTCAATCAGGGTTTTTCAGTGTAACTCACTCATATACTATGTACTACACTGTGCGTTTCTTATATTCTAAGTTTTAAAGTGCAACTCACTCATATACTATGTACTACACTGTGCGTTTCTTATATTCTAAGTTTTTCAGTGCAACTCAATCATATACTATGTACTACACTGTGCGTTTCTTGTAATCATTGTTTTTCAGTGCAAGTCACTCATATACTATGAGTACGAAACGCACTTTGCGTTTCGTGTAATCAGGGTTTTTCAGTGCAACTCACTCATATACTATGTACTACACTGTGCGTTTCTTATATTCTAAGTTTTTAAGTGCAACTCAGTCATATACTATGTACTACACTGTGCATTTCGTGTAATCCGGGTTTTTCAGTAAATTCTATGTTTTTCAGTGCAACTCACTCATATACCATGTACTACACTCTGCGTTTCTTATATTCTAATTTTTTCTGTGCAACTTACTCATATACTATGTACTACACTGTGCATTTCTTATATTCTAAGTTTTTCAGTGCAACACACTCATATACTATGTACTACACTGTGCGTTTCTTATATTCTAAGTTTTCAGTGTAACTCATATACTATGTACTACATTGTGCATTCTTATATTCTAAAGTTTTCAGTGCAACTCACTCATATACTATGTACTACACTGTGCGTTTCTTATATTCTAAATTTTTAAAAGCAACTCACTCATATACTATGTACTACACGGTGCGTTTCTTATATTCTAAGTTTTTTAATGCAACTCCCTCATATACTATGTACTACAATGTGCGTTTCTTATATTCTAATTTTTTCAGTGCAACTAACTCATATACTATGTCCTACTCTGTGTGTTTCTTATATTCTATGTTTTTCAGTCCAACGCACTCATATACTATGTACTACACTGTGCGTTTCGTGTAATCATGGTTTTTCATTGCAACTCACTCATATATTAAGAACTACACTGTGCGTTTTGTGTAATCAGGGTTTTTCAGGGCAAATCACTCATATACTATGTACTACACTGTGCGTTTCTTGTAATCATTGTTTTTCAGTGCAAGTCACTCATACACTATGTACTACACTGTGGATTTCGTGTAATGCGGGTTTTTCAGTAAATTCTAAGTTTTTCAGTGCAACTCACTCATATACTATGTACTACACTGTGCTTTTCGTGCAATACAGGTTTTTCAGTAAATTCTAAGGTTTTCAGTGCAACTCACTCATATACTATGTACCTCATTGTGCGTTTCATATATTCTAAGTTTTCAGTGCAACACACTCTTATACTATGTACTACACTGTGCGTTTCTTATATTCTAAGTTTTTCAGTGCAACTCACTCATATACTATATACTACATTGTGCATTTCTTATAGTCTAAATTTTTAAGTGCAACTCACTCATATACTATGTACTACACTGTTCATTTCTTGTGATCAGGGTTTTTCAGTGCAACTCACTCATATACTATGGACTACTCTGTGCATTTCGTGTAATCAGGTTTTTTCAGTGCAACTCACTCATATACTATGTACTACACTGTGCGTTTCGTGTAATCTGGGTTTTTCCGTGCAACTCACTCATATACTATGTACTACACTGTGCGTTTCTTATATTCTTAGTTTTTCAGTGCAACTCACTCATATACTATGTACTACACTGTTCGTTTCTTATATTCTAAGTTTTTCAGTGCAACTCACTCATATACTATGTACTACACTGTGCGTTTCTTATATTCTAATTTTTTAAGTGCAACTCACTCATATACTATGTACTACACGATGCGTTTCTTATATTCTAAGTTTTAAAGTGCAAATCAATCATATACTATGTACTACACTGGGCGTTTCTTGTAATCAGGGTTTTTCAGTGCAAGTCCCTCATATACTATGTTCTACACTGTGCGTTTCTTATATTCTAAGTTTTTAAAAGCAACTCACTCATATACTATGTACTACACGGTGCGTTTCTTATATTCTAAGTTTTTCAATGCAACTCCCTCATATACTATGTACTACAATGTGCGTTTCTTATATTCTAATTTTTTCAGCACGACTTACTCATATACTATGTACTACACTGTGCGTTTCTTATGTTCTAAGTTTTTCATTGCAACACACTCATATACTATGTACTACACTGTGCGTTTCTTATATTCAAAATTTTCAGTGCAACTCACTCATATACTATGTACTACACTGTGCGTTTCTTATATTCTAAGGTTTTCAGTGCAACTCACTCATATACTATGTACAACACTGTGCGGTTCTTATATTCGAAGTTTTTCAGTGCAACTCACTCATATACTATGTACTACACTGTGCGTTTCTTATATTCTAAGTTTTTCAGTGCAACTCACTCATATACTACGTACTACACTGTGCTTTTCGTGTAATCCGGGTTTTTCAGTAAATTCTAAGTTTTTCCGTGCAACTCACTCATGTACTATGTACTACACTGTCCATTTCGTGTAATCAGGTTTTTTCAGTGCAACTCACTCATATACTATGTACTACACTGTGCGTTTCGTGTAATCTGGGTTTTTCAGTGCAACTCACTCATATACTATGTACTACACTGTGCGTTTCTTATATTCTAAGTTTTTCAGTGCAACATACTCATATACTATGTACTACGCTGTGCGTTTCTTATATTCTTAGTTTTTCAGTGCAACTCACTCATATACTATGTACTACACGATGCGTTTCTTATATTCTAAGTTTTTAAGTGCAACTCACTCATATACTATGTACTACACGATGCGTTTCTTATATTCTAAGTTTTAAAGTGCAACTCAATCATATACTATGTACTACACTGGGCGTTTCTTGTAATCATGGTTTTTCAGTGCAAGTCCCTCATATACTATGTTCTACACTTTGCGTTTCTTATATTCTAAGTTTTTAAAAGCAACTCACTCATATACTATGTACTACACGGTGCATTTCTTATATTCTAAGTTTTTCAATGCAACTCCGTCATATACTATGTACTACAATGTGCGTTTCTTATATTCTAAGTTTTTCAGTGCAACACACTCATATACTATGTACAACACTGTGCGTTTCTTATATTCTAAGGTTTTCAGTGCAACTCACTCATATACTATGTACAACACTGTGCGGTTCTTATATTCGAAGTTTTTCAGTGCAACTCACTCATATACTATGTACTACAGTGTGCATTTCTTGTTATCAGTATTTTTCAGTGCAACTCACTCATATACTATGTACTACACTGTGCGTTTCTTGTAATCAGGGTTTTTCAGTGCAACTCACTCATATACTATGTACTACACTTTGCGGTTCTTACATTCTAAGTTTTTCAGTGAAACTCACTCAATTACTATGTACTACTCTGTGCGTTTCTTATATTCTAAGTTTTTCAGTGCAACTCACTCATATACTACGTACTACACTATGCTTTTCGTGTAATCCGGGTTTTTCAGTAAATTCTAAGTTTTTCCGTGCAACTCACTCATATACTATGTACTACACTGTGCATTTCGTGTAATCAGGTTTTTTCAGTGCAACTCACTCATATACTATGTACTACACTGTGCGTTTCGTGTAATCTGGGTTTTTCAGTGCAACTCACTCATATACTATGTACTACACTGTGCGTTTCTTATATTCTAAGTTTTTCAGTGCAACATACTCATATACTATGTACTACGCTGTGCGTTTCTTATATTCTTAGTTTTTCAGTGCAACTCACTCATATACTATGTACTACACTGTTCGTTTCTTATTTCTAAGTTTTTCAGTGCAACTCACTCATATACTATGTACTACACTGTGCGTTTCTTATATTCTAAGTTTTTCAGTGCAATTCACTCATATACTATGTACTACACTGTGCGTTTCTTATATTCTAAGTTTTAAAGTCTAACTCACTCATATACTATGTACTACACTGTGCATTTCTTATATTCTAAGTTTTTCAGTGCAACTCAATCATATACTATGTACTACACTGTGCGTTTCTTGTAATCATGGTTTTTCAGTGCAAGTCACTCATATACTATAAGTATGAAAGACACTTTGCGTTTCGTATAATCAGGGTTTTTCAGTGCAACTCAGTCATATACTATGTACTACACTGTGCGTTTCTTATATTCTAAGTTTTTAAGTGCAACTCACTCATATACTATGTACTACACGATGCGTTTCTTATATTCTAAGTTTTAAAGTGCAACTCAATCATATACTACGTACTACACTGGGCGTTTCTTGTAATCATGGTTTTTCAGTGCAAGTCCCTCATATACCATGTTCTACACTGTGCGTTTCTTATATTCTAAGTTTTTAAAAGCAACTCACTCATATACTATGTACTACACGGTGCATTTTTTATATTCTAAGTTTTTCAATGCAACTCCGTCATATACTATGTACTACAATGTGCGTTTCTTATATTCTAATTTTTTCAGTGCAACTTACTCATATACTATGTACTACACGGTGCGTTTCTTATATTCTAAGTTTTTCAGTGCAAAACACTCATATACTATGTACTACACTGTGCGTTTCTTATATTCTAAGGTTTTCAGTGCAACTCACTCATATACTATGTACAACTCTGTGCGGTTCTTATATTCGAAGTTTTTCAGTGCAACTCACTCATATACTATGTACTACACTGTGCGTTTCTTATATTCTAAGGTTTTCAGTGCAACTCACTCATATACTATGTACAACACTGTGCGGTTCTTATATTCGAAGTTTTTCAGTGCAACTCACTCATATACTATGTACTACACTGTGCGTTTCTTATATTCTAAGTTTTTCAGTGCAACTCACTCATATACTACGTACTACACTGTGCTTTTCGTGTAATCCGGGTTTTTCAGTAAATTCTAAGTTTTTCCGTGCAACTCACTCATGTACTATGTACTACACTGTCCATTTCGTGTAATCAGGTTTTTTCAGTGCAACTCACTCATATACTATGTACTACACTGTGCGTTTCGTGTAATCTGGGTTTTTCAGTGCAACTCACTCATATACTATGTACTACACTGTGCGTTTCTTATATTCTAAGTTTTTCAGTGCAACATACTCATATACTATGTACTACGCTGTGCGTTTCTTATATTCTTAGTTTTTCAGTGCAACTCACTCATATACTATGTACTACACGATGCGTTTCTTATATTCTAAGTTTTTAAGTGCAACTCACTCATATACTATGTACTACACGATGCGTTTCTTATATTCTAAGTTTTAAAGTGCAACTCAATCATATACTATGTACTACACTGGGCGTTTCTTGTAATCATGGTTTTTCAGTGCAAGTCCCTCATATACTATGTTCTACACTTTGCGTTTCTTATATTCTAAGTTTTTAAAAGCAACTCACTCATATACTATGTACTACACGGTGCATTTCTTATATTCTAAGTTTTTCAATGCAACTCCGTCATATACTATGTACTACAATGTGCGTTTCTTATATTCTAAGTTTTTCAGTGCAACACACTCATATACTATGTACAACACTGTGCGTTTCTTATATTCTAAGGTTTTCAGTGCAACTCACTCATATACTATGTACAACACTGTGCGGTTCTTATATTCGAAGTTTTTCAGTGCAACTCACTCATATACTATGTACTACAGTGTGCATTTCTTGTTATCAGTGTTTTTCAGTGCAACTCACTCATATACTATGTACTACACTGTGCGTTTCTTGTAATCAGGGTTTTTCAGTGCAACTCACTCATATACTATGTACTACACTTTGCGGTTCTTACATTCTAAGTTTTTCAGTGAAACTCTCTCAATTACTATGTACTACTCTGTGCGTTTCTTATATTCTAAGTTTTTCAGTGCAACTCACTCATATACTACGTACTACACTATGCTTTTCGTGTAATCCGGGTTATTCAGTAAATTCTAAGTTTTTCCGTGCAACTCACTCATATACTATGTACTACACTGTGCATTTCGTGTAATCAGGTTTTTTCAGTGCAACTCACTCATATACTATGTACTACACTGTGCGTTTCGTGTAATCTGGGTTTTTCAGTGCAACTCACTCATATACTATGTACTACACTGTGCGTTTCTTATATTCTAAGTTTTTCAGTGCAACATACTCATATACTATGTACTACGCTGTGCGTTTCTTATATTCTTAGTTTTTCAGTGCAACTCACTCATATACTATGTACTACACTGTTCGTTTCTTATTTCTAAGTTTTTCAGTGCAACTCACTCATATACTATGTACTACACTGTGCGTTTCTTATATTCTAAGTTTTTCAGTGCAATTCACTCATATACTATGTACTACACTGTGCGTTTCTTATATTCTAAGTTTTAAAGTCTAACTCACTCATATACTATGTACTACACTGTGCATTTCTTATATTCTAAGTTTTTCAGTGCAACTCAATCATATACTATGTACTACACTGTGCGTTTCTTGTAATCATGGTTTTTCAGTGCAAGTCACTCATATACTATAAGTATGAAAGACACTTTGCGTTTCGTATAATCAGGGTTTTTCAGTGCAACTCAGTCATATACTATGTACTACACTGTGCGTTTCTTATATTCTAAGTTTTTAAGTGCAACTCACTCATATACTATGTACTACACGATGCGTTTCTTATATTCTAAGTTTTAAAGTGCAACTCAATCATATACTACGTACTACACTGGGCGTTTCTTGTAATCATGGTTTTTCAGTGCAAGTCCCTCATATACCATGTTCTACACTGTGCGTTTCTTATATTCTAAGTTTTTAAAAGCAACTCACTCATATACTATGTACTACACGGTGCATTTTTTATATTCTAAGTTTTTCAATGCAACTCCGTCATATACTATGTACTACAATGTGCGTTTCTTATATTCTAATTTTTTCAGTGCAACTTACTCATATACTATGTACTACACGGTGCGTTTCTTATATTCTAAGTTTTTCAGTGCAAAACACTCATATACTATGTACTACACTGTGCGTTTCTTATATTCTAAGGTTTTCAGTGCAACTCACTCATATACTATGTACAACACTGTGCGGTTCTTATATTCGAAGTTTTTCAGTGCAACTCACTCATATACTATGTACTACACTGTGCGTTTCTTATATTCTAAGGTTTTCAGTGCAACTCACTCATATACTATGTACAACACTGTGCGGTTCTTATATTCGAAGTTTTTCAGTGCAACTCACTCATATACTATGTACTACACTGTGCGTTTCTTATATTCTAAGTTTTTCAGTGCAACTCACTCATATACTACGTACTACACTGTGCTTTTCGTGTAATCCGGGTTTTTCAGTAAATTCTAAGTTTTTCCGTGCAACTCACTCATGTACTATGTACTACACTGTCCATTTCGTGTAATCAGGTTTTTTCAGTGCAACTCACTCATATACTATGTACTACACTGTGCGTTTCGTGTAATCTGGGTTTTTCAGTGCAACTCACTCATATACTATGTACTACACTGTGCGTTTCTTATATTCTAAGTTTTTCAGTGCAACATACTCATATACTATGTACTACGCTGTGCGTTTCTTATATTCTTAGTTTTTCAGTGCAACTCACTCATATACTATGTACTACACGATGCGTTTCTTATATTCTAAGTTTTTAAGTGCAACTCACTCATATACTATGTACTACACGATGCGTTTCTTATATTCTAAGTTTTAAAGTGCAACTCAATCATATACTATGTACTACACTGGGCGTTTCTTGTAATCATGGTTTTTCAGTGCAAGTCCCTCATATACTATGTTCTACACTTTGCGTTTCTTATATTCTAAGTTTTTAAAAGCAACTCACTCATATACTATGTACTACACGGTGCATTTCTTATATTCTAAGTTTTTCAATGCAACTCCGTCATATACTATGTACTACAATGTGCGTTTCTTATATTCTAAGTTTTTCAGTGCAACACACTCATATACTATGTACAACACTGTGCGTTTCTTATATTCTAAGGTTTTCAGTGCAACTCACTCATATACTATGTACAACACTGTGCGGTTCTTATATTCGAAGTTTTTCAGTGCAACTCACTCATATACTATGTACTACAGTGTGCATTTCTTGTTATCAGTGTTTTTCAGTGCAACTCACTCATATACTATGTACTACACTGTGCGTTTCTTGTAATCAGGGTTTTTCAGTGCAACTCACTCATATACTATGTACTACACTTTGCGGTTCTTACATTCTAAGTTTTTCAGTGAAACTCACTCAATTACTATGTACTACTCTGTGCGTTTCTTATATTCTAAGTTTTTCAGTGCAACTCACTCATATACTACGTACTACACTATGCTTTTCGTGTAATCCGGGTTTTTCAGTAAATTCTAAGTTTTTCCGTGCAACTCACTCATATACTATGTACTACACTGTGCATTTCGTGTAATCAGGTTTTTTCAGTGCAACTCACTCATATACTATGTACTACACTGTGCGTTTCGTGTAATCTGGGTTTTTCAGTGCAACTCACTCATATACTATGTACTACACTGTGCGTTTCTTATATTCTAAGTTTTTCAGTGCAACATACTCATATACTATGTACTACGCTGTGCGTTTCTTATATTCTTAGTTTTTCAGTGCAACTCACTCATATACTATGTACTACACTGTTCGTTTCTTATTTCTAAGTTTTTCAGTGCAACTCACTCATATACTATGTACTACACTGTGCGTTTCTTATATTCTAAGTTTTTCAGTGCAATTCACTCATATACTATGTACTACACTGTGCGTTTCTTATATTCTAAGTTTTAAAGTCTAACTCACTCATATACTATGTACTACACTGTGCATTTCTTATATTCTAAGTTTTTCAGTGCAACTCAATCATATACTATGTACTACACTGTGCGTTTCTTGTAATCATGGTTTTTCAGTGCAAGTCACTCATATACTATAAGTATGAAAGACACTTTGCGTTTCGTATAATCAGGGTTTTTCAGTGCAACTCAGTCATATACTATGTACTACACTGTGCGTTTCTTATATTCTAAGTTTTTAAGTGCAACTCACTCATATACTATGTACTACACGATGCGTTTCTTATATTCTAAGTTTTAAAGTGCAACTCAATCATATACTACGTACTACACTGGGCGTTTCTTGTAATCATGGTTTTTCAGTGCAAGTCCCTCATATACCATGTTCTACACTGTGCGTTTCTTATATTCTAAGTTTTTAAAAGCAACTCACTCATATACTATGTACTACACGGTGCATTTTTTATATTCTAAGTTTTTCAATGCAACTCCGTCATATACTATGTACTACAATGTGCGTTTCTTATATTCTAATTTTTTCAGTGCAACTTACTCATATACTATGTACTACACGGTGCGTTTCTTATATTCTAAGTTTTTCAGTGCAAAACACTCATATACTATGTACTACACTGTGCGTTTCTTATATTCTAAGGTTTTCAGTGCAACTCACTCATATACTATGTACAACACTGTGCGGTTCTTATATTCGAAGTTTTTCAGTGCAACTCACTCATATACTATGTACTACAGTGTGCATTTCTTGTTATCAGTGTTTTTCAGTGCAACTCACTCATATACTATGTACTACACTGGGCGTTTCGTGTAATCAGGGTTTTTCAGTGCAACTCACTCATATACTATGTAGTACACTTTGCGGTTCTTACATTCTAAGTTTTTCAGTGAAACTCACTCAATTAATATGTACTACACTGCGCGTTTCTTATATTCTAAGATTTTTAGTGCAACTCACTCATACTACACTGTGCGTTTCGAGTAATCACGGTTTTTCAGTGCAACTCACTCATATATTATGACCAACACTATGTGTTTCCTGTAGTCATGGTTTTTCAGTGCCACTCACTCATATACTATGTATTACACAGTGCATTTCGTGTAATCAGGGTTTTTCAGTGCAACTCACTCATATACTATGTACTACCCTGTGAGTTTCTTACATTCTAAGTTTTTCAGTGCCACTCACTCATATACTATGTACTACACTGTGCATTTCTTATGATAAGTTTTTCAATGCACCTCACTCATATACTATGTACTACACTATGTGTTTCTTGTAATCAGGGTTTTTCAGTGCAACTCACTCATATACTATTTACTACACTGTGCGTTTCCTGTAATCAGGGTTTTTCAGTGCATCGCTCTCATATACTATGTACTACACTGTGCGTTTCTTATATTCTAAGTTTTTCAGTGCAATCACTCAAATAAAATGTGCTAAACTGTGTGTTTTTTATATTCTAAGTTTTTCAGTGCAACTCACTCATATACTATGTACTACACTGTGCGTTTTTTGCAATCAGGGTTTTTCAGTGTAACTCACTCATATACTATATACTACACTGTGCGTTTCTTTTAATCAGGGTTTTTCAGTGTAACTCACTCATATACTATGTACTACACTGTGCGTTTCTTATATTCTAAGTTTTATAGTGCAACTCACTCATATACTATGTACTACACTGTGCGTTTCTTATATTCTAAGTTTTTCAGTGCAATTCACTCATATACAATGAACTACACTGTTTCTTATATTCTAAGTTTTAAAGTGCAACTCACTCATATACTATGTACTACACTGTGCGTTTCTTATATTCTAAGTTTTTCAGTGCAACTCAATCATATACTATGTACTACACTGTGCGTTTCTTATATTCTAAGTTTTTCAGTGCAACTGACTCAATAACGATGTACTACACTGTGCATTTCGTGTAATGCGGGTTTTTCAGTAAATTCTAATTTTTTCAGTGCAACTCAGTCATATACTATGTACTACACTGTGCGTTTCTTTTATTCTAAGTTTTTAAGTGCAACTCACTCATATACTATGTACTACACGATGTGTTGATTATATTCTAAGTTTTAAAGTGCAACTCAATCATATATTATGTACTACACTGGGCGTTTCTTGTAATCATGGTTTTTCAGTGCAAGTCCCTCATATACTATGTACTACAAGGTGCGTTTCTTATATTCTAAGTTTTTCAATGCAACTCCCTAATATACTATGTACTACAATGTGCGTTTCTTATATTCTAATTTTTTCAGTGCAACTTACTCATATACTAGGTTCTACACTGTGCGTTTCTTATGTTCTAAGTTTTTCAGTGCAACACACTCATATAATATGTACTACACTGTGCGTTTCTTATATTCTAAGTTTTCAGTGCAACTCACTCATATACTATGTACTACACTGTGCGTTTCTTATATTCTAAGGTTTTCAGTGCAACTCACTCATATACTATGTACAACACTGTGCGGTTATTATATTCGAAGTTTTTCAGTGCAACTCACTTATATACTATGTACTACACTGTGCGTTTCTTATATTCTAAGTTTTTCAGTGCAACTCACTCATATACTATGTACTACACTGTGCTTTTCGTGTAATCCGGGTTTTTCAGTAAATTCTAAGTTTTTCAGTGCAACTCACTCATATACTATGTACTACACTGTGCATTTCGTGTAATCAGGTTTTTTCAGTGCAACTCACTCATATACTATGTACTACACTGTGCGTTTCGTGTAATCTGGGTTTTTCAGTGCAACTCACTCATATACTATGTACTACACTGTGCGTTTCTTATATTCTAAGTTTTTCAGTGCAACATACTCATATACTATGTACTATGCTGTGCGTTTCTTATATTCTTAGTTTTTCAGTGCAACTCACTCATATACTATGTACTACACTGTGCGTTTCTTATATTCTAAGTTTTTCAGTGCAACTCACTCATATACTATGTACTACACTGTGCGTTTCTTATATTCTAAGTTTTTCAGTGCAACTCACTCATATACTATGTACTACACTGTGCGTTTCTTATATTCTAAGTTTTTGAGTGCAAATCACTCATACACTATGTACTACACAGTGCGTTTCTTATATTCTAAGTTTTATAGTGCAACTCACTCATATACTATGTACTACACTGTGCGTTTCTTATATTCTAAGTTTTTCAGTGCAATTCACTCATATACAATGAACTACACTGTTTCTTATATTCTAAGTTTTAAAGTGCAACTCACTCATATACTATGTACTACACTGTGCGTTTCTTATATTCTAAGTTTTTCAGTGCAACTCAATCATATACTATGTACTACACTGTGCGTTTCTTATATTCTAAGTTTTTCAGTGCAACTGACTCAATAACGATGTACTACACTGTGCATTTCGTGTAATGCGGGTTTTTCAGTAAATTCTAATTTTTTCAGTGCAACTCAGTCATATACTATGTACTACACTGTGCGTTTCTTTTATTCTAAGTTTTTAAGTGCAACTCACTCATATACTATGTACTACACGATGTGTTGATTATATTCTAAGTTTTAAAGTGCAACTCAATCATATATTATGTACTACACTGGGCGTTTCTTGTAATCATGGTTTTTCAGTGCAAGTCCCTCATATACTATGTACTACAAGGTGCGTTTCTTATATTCTAAGTTTTTCAATGCAACTCCCTAATATACTATGTACTACAATGTGCGTTTCTTATATTCTAATTTTTTCAGTGCAACTTACTCATATACTAGGTTCTACACTGTGCGTTTCTTATGTTCTAAGTTTTTCAGTGCAACACACTCATATAATATGTACTACACTGTGCGTTTCTTATATTCTAAGTTTTCAGTGCAACTCACTCATATACTATGTACTACACTGTGCGTTTCTTATATTCTAAGGTTTTCAGTGCAACTCACTCATATACTATGTACAACACTGTGCGGTTATTATATTCGAAGTTTTTCAGTGCAACTCACTTATATACTATGTACTACACTGTGCGTTTCTTATATTCTAAGTTTTTCAGTGCAACTCACTCATATACTATGTACTACACTGTGCTTTTCGTGTAATCCGGGTTTTTCAGTAAATTCTAAGTTTTTCAGTGCAACTCACTCATATACTATGTACTACACTGTGCATTTCGTGTAATCAGGTTTTTTCAGTGCAACTCACTCATATACTATGTACTACACTGTGCGTTTCGTGTAATCTGGGTTTTTCAGTGCAACTCACTCATATACTATGTACTACACTGTGCGTTTCTTATATTCTAAGTTTTTCAGTGCAACATACTCATATACTATGTACTATGCTGTGCGTTTCTTATATTCTTAGTTTTTCAGTGCAACTCACTCATATACTATGTACTACACTGTGCGTTTCTTATATTCTAAGTTTTTCAGTGCAACTCACTCATATACTTTGTACTACACTGTGCGTTTCTTATATTCTAAGTTTTTCAGTGCAACTCACTCATATACTATGTACTACACTGTGCGTTTCTTATATTCTAAGTTTTTCAGTGCAACTCACTCATATACTATGTACTACACTGTGCGTTTTTTGCAATCAGGGTTTTTCAGTGTAACTCACTCATATACTATATACTACACTGTGCGTTTCTTTTAATCAGGGTTTTTCAGTGTAACTCACTCATATACTATGTACTACACTGTGCGTTTCTTATATTCTAAGTTTTATAGTGCAACTCACTCATATACTATGTACTACACTGTGCGTTTCTTATATTCTAAGTTTTTCAGTGCAATTCACTCATATACAATGAACTACACTGTTTCTTATATTCTAAGTTTTAAAGTGCAACTCACTCATATACTATGTACTACACTGTGCGTTTCTTATATTCTAAGTTTTTCAGTGCAACTCAATCATATACTATGTACTACACTGTGCGTTTCTTATATTCTAAGTTTTTCAGTGCAACTGACTCAATAACGATGTACTACACTGTGCATTTCGTGTAATGCGGGTTTTTCAGTAAATTCTAATTTTTTCAGTGCAACTCAGTCATATACTATGTACTACACTGTGCGTTTCTTTTATTCTAAGTTTTTAAGTGCAACTCACTCATATACTATGTACTACACGATGTGTTGATTATATTCTAAGTTTTAAAGTGCAACTCAATCATATATTATGTACTACACTGGGCGTTTCTTGTAATCATGGTTTTTCAGTGCAAGTCCCTCATATACTATGTACTACAAGGTGCGTTTCTTATATTCTAAGTTTTTCAATGCAACTCCCTAATATACTATGTACTACAATGTGCGTTTCTTATATTCTAATTTTTTCAGTGCAACTTACTCATATACTAGGTTCTACACTGTGCGTTTCTTATGTTCTAAGTTTTTCAGTGCAACACACTCATATAATATGTACTACACTGTGCGTTTCTTATATTCTAAGTTTTCAGTGCAACTCACTCATATACTATGTACTACACTGTGCGTTTCTTATATTCTAAGGTTTTCAGTGCAACTCACTCATATACTATGTACAACACTGTGCGGTTATTATATTCGAAGTTTTTCAGTGCAACTCACTTATATACTATGTACTACACTGTGCGTTTCTTATATTCTAAGTTTTTCAGTGCAACTCACTCATATACTATGTACTACACTGTGCTTTTCGTGTAATCCGGGTTTTTCAGTAAATTCTAAGTTTTTCAGTGCAACTCACTCATATACTATGTACTACACTGTGCATTTCGTGTAATCAGGTTTTTTCAGTGCAACTCACTCATATACTATGTACTACACTGTGCGTTTCGTGTAATCTGGGTTTTTCAGTGCAACTCACTCATATACTATGTACTACACTGTGCGTTTCTTATATTCTAAGTTTTTCAGTGCAACATACTCATATACTATGTACTATGCTGTGCGTTTCTTATATTCTTAGTTTTTCAGTGCAACTCACTCATATACTATGTACTACACTGTGCGTTTCTTATATTCTAAGTTTTTCAGTGCAACTCACTCATATACTTTGTACTACACTGTGCGTTTCTTATATTCTAAGTTTTTCAGTGCAACTCACTCATATACTATGTACTACACTGTGCGTTTCTTATATTCTAAGTTTTTCAGTGCAACTCACTCATATACTATGTACTACACTGTGCGTTTCTTATATTCTAAGTTTTTGAGTGCAAATCACTCATACACTATGTACTACACAGTGCGTTTCTTATATTCTAAGTTTTTCAGTGCAACTCACTCATATACTATGTACTACACTGTTCGTTTCTTATATTCTAAGTTTTTCAGTGCAATTTACTCATATACTATGTACTACACTGTGCGTTTCTTATATTCTAAGTTTTAAAGTCTAACTCACTCATATACTATGTACTACTCTGTGCATTTCTTATATTCTAAGTTTTTCAGTGCAACTCAATCATATACTATTTACTACACTGTGCGTTTCTTGTAATCATGGTTTTTCAGTGAAAGTCACTCATATACTATAAGTACGAAAGACACTTTGCGTTTGGTATAATCAGGGTTTTTCAGTGCAACTCAGTCATATACTATGTACTACACTGTGCGTTTCTTATATTCTAAGTTTTCAGTGCAACTCACTCATGTACTATGTACTACACATTTGTTTCTTATATTCTAAGGTTTTCAGTGCAACTCACTCATATACTATGTACAACACTGTGCGGTTCTTATATTCGAAGTTTTTCAGTGCAACTCACTCATATACTATGTACTACAGTGTGCATTTCTTGTGATCAGTGTTTTTCAGTGCAACTCACTCATATACTATACTACACTGTGCGTTTCGTGTAATCAGGGTTTTTCAGTGCAACTCACTCATATACTATGTACTACACTTTGCGGTTCTTACATTCTAAGTTTTTCAGTGAAACTCACTCAATTACTATATACTACACTGTGCGTTTCTTATATTCTAAGATTTTTAGTGCAACTCACTCATACTACACTGTGCGTTTCGAGTAATCACGGTTTTTCAGTGCAACTCACTCATATATTATGAACAACACTATGTGTTCCCTGTAGTCATGGTTTTTCAGTGCCACTCACTCATATACTATGTATTACACAGTGCGTTTCGTGTAATCAAGGTTTTTCAGTGCAACTCACTCATATACTATGTACTACCCTGTGCGTTTCTTACATTCTAAATTTTTCAGTGCCACTCACTCATATACTATGTACTACACTGTGCATTTCTTATTCTAAGTTTTTCAATGCAACTCAATCATATACTATGTACTACACTATGTGTTTCTTGTAATCAGGGTTTTTCAGTGCAACTCACTCATATACTATGTACTACACTGTGCGTTTCATGTAATCAGGGTTTTTCACTGCAACTCTCTCATATACCTTGTACTACACTGTGCGTTTCTTATATTCTAAGTTTTTCAGTGCAATCACTCAAATAAAATGTGCTAAACTGTGTGTTTTTTATATTCTAAGTTTTTCAGTGCAACTCACTCATATACTATGTACTACACTGTGCGTTTTTGCAATCAGGGTTTTTCAGTGTAACTCACTCATATACTATATACTACACTGTGTGTTTCTTTCAATCAGGGTTTTTCAGTGTAACTCACTCATATTCTATGTACTACACTGTGCGTTTCTTATATTCTAAGTTTTAAAGTGCAACTCACTCATATACTATGTACTACACTGTGCGTTTCTTATATTCTAAGTTTTTCAGTGCAACTCAATCATATACTATGTACTACACTGTGCGTTTCTTGTAATCATTGTTTTTCAGTGCAAGTCACTCATATACTATGAGTACGAAACGCACTTTGCGTTTCGTGTAATCAGGGTTTTTCAGTGCAACTCACTCATATACTATGTACTACACTGTGCGTTTCTTATATTCTAAGTTTTTCAGTGCAACTCAGTCATATACTATGTACTACACTGTGCATTTCGTGTAATCCGGGCTTTTCAGTAAATTCTATGTTTTTCAGTGCAACTCACTCATATACCATGTACTACACTCTGCGTTTCTTATATTCTAATTTTTTCTGTGCAACTTACTCATATACTATGTACTACACTGTGCATTTCTTATATTCTAAGTTTTTCAGTGCAACACACTAATATACTATGTACTACACTGTGCGTTTCTTATATTCTAAGTTTTCAGTGTAACTCATATACTGTGTACTACATTGTTCATTCTTATATTCTAAGGTTTTCAGTGCAACTCACTCATATACTATGTACTACACTGTGCGTTTCTTATATTCTAAATTTTTAAAAGCAACTCACTCATATACTATGTACTACACGGTGCGTTTCTTATATTCTAAGTTTTTCAATGCAACTCCCTCATATACTATGTACTTCAATGTGCGTTACTTATATTCTAATTTTTTCAGTGCAACTTACTCATATACTATGTACTACACTGTGCGTTTCTTATATTCTAAGTTTTTCAGTGCAACACACTCATATACTATGTACTACACTGTGCGTTTCTTATATTCTAAGTTTTCAGTGCAACTCACTCATATACTATGTACTACACTGTGCGTTTCTTATATTCTAAGTTTTTCAGTGCAATTCACTCATATACTATGTACTACACTGTGCGTTTCTTATATTCTAAGTTTTAAAGTCTAACTCACTCATATACTATGTACTACACTGTGCATTTCTTATATTCTAAGTTTTTCAGTGCAACTCAATCATATACTATGTACTACACTGTGCGTTTCTTGTAATCATGGTTTTTCAGTGCAAGTCACTCATATACTATAAGTATGAAAGACACTTTGCGTTTCGTATAATCAGGGTTTTTCAGTGCAACTCAGTCATATACTATGTACTACACTGTGCGTTTCTTATATTCTAAGTTTTTAAGTGCAACTCACTCATATACTATGTACTACACGATGCGTTTCTTATATTCTAAGTTTTAAAGTGCAACTCAATCATATACTACGTACTACACTGGGCGTTTCTTGTAATCATGGTTTTTCAGTGCAAGTCCCTCATATACCATGTTCTACACTGTGCGTTTCTTATATTCTAAGTTTTTAAAAGCAACTCACTCATATACTATGTACTACACGGTGCATTTTTTATATTCTAAGTTTTTCAATGCAACTCCGTCATATACTATGTACTACAATGTGCGTTTCTTATATTCTAATTTTTTCAGTGCAACTTACTCATATACTATGTACTACACGGTGCGTTTCTTATATTCTAAGTTTTTCAGTGCAAAACACTCATATACTATGTACTACACTGTGCGTTTCTTATATTCTAAGGTTTTCAGTGCAACTCACTCATATACTATGTACAACACTGTGCGGTTCTTATATTCGAAGTTTTTCAGTGCAACTCACTCATATACTATGTACTACAGTGTGCATTTCTTGTTATCAGTGTTTTTCAGTGCAACTCACTCATATACTATGTACTACACTGTGCGTTTCGTGTAATCAGGGTTTTTCAGTGCAACTCACTCATATACTATGTAGTACACTTTGCGGTTCTTACATTCTAAGTTTTTCAGTGAAACTCACTCAATTAATATGTACTACACTGTGCGTTTCTTATATTCTAAGATTTTTAGTGCAACTCACTCATACTACACTGTGCGTTTCGAGTAATCACGGTTTTTCATTGCAACTCACTCATATATTATGACCAACACTATGTGTTTCCTGTAGTCATGGTTTTTCAGTGCCACTCACTCATATACTATGTATTACACAGTGCATTTCGTGTAATCAGGGTTTTTCAGTGCAACTCACTCATATACTATGTACTACCCTGTGAGTTTCTTACATTCTAAGTTTTTCAGTGCCACTCACTCATATACTATGTACTACACTGTGCATTTCTTATTCTAAGTTTTTCAATGCACCTCACTCATATACTATGTACTACACTATGTGTTTCTTGTAATCAGGGTTTTTCAGTGCAACTCACTCATATACTATTTACTACACTGTGCGTTTCCTGTAATCAGGGTTTTTCAGTGCATCTCTCTCATATACTATGTACTACACTGTGCGTTTCTTATATTCTAAGTTTTTCAGTGCAATCACTCAAATAAAATGTGCTAAACTGTGTGTTTTTTATATTCTAAGTTTTTCAGTGCAACTCACTCATATACTATGTACTACACTGTGCGTTTTTTGCAATCAGGGTTTTTCAGTGTAACTCACTCATATACTATATACTACACTGTGCGTTTCTTTTAATCAGGGTTTTTCAGTGTAACTCACTCATATACTATGTACTACACTGTGCGTTTCTTATATTCTAAGCTTTATAGTGCAACTCACTCATATACTATGTACTACACTGTGCGTTTCTTATATTCTAAGTTTTTCAGTGCAATTCACTCATATACAATGAACTACACTGTTTCTTATATTCTAAGTTTTAAAGTGCAACTCACTCATATACTATGTACTACACTGTGCGTTTCTTATATTCTAAGTTTTTCAGTGCAACTCAATCATATACTATGTACTACACTGTGCGTTTCTTGTAATCATTGTTTTTCAGTGCAAGTCACTCATATACTATGAGTAGGAAACGCACTTTTCGTTTCGTGTAATCAGGGTTTTTCAGTGCAACTCACTCATATACTATGTACTACACTGTGCGTTTCTTATATTCTAAGTTTTTCAGTGCAACTCACTCATATACGATGTACTACACTGTGCATTTCGTGTAATGCGGGTTTTTCAGTAAATTCTAAGTTTTTCAGTGCAACTCAGTCATATACTATGTACTACACTGTGCGTTTCTTTTATTCTAAGTTTTTAAGTGCAACTCACTCATATACTATGTACTACACGATGTGTTGATTATATTCTAAGTTTTAAAGTGCAACTCAATCATATATTATGTACTACACTGGGCGTTTCTTGTAATCATGGTTTTTCAGTGCAAGTCCCTCATATACTATGTACTACAAGGTGCGTTTCTTATATTCTAAGTTTTTCAATGCAACTCCCTAATATACTATGTACTACAATGTGCGTTTCTTATATTCTAATTTTTTCAGTGCAACTTACTCATATACTAGGTACTACACTGTGCGTTTCTTATGTTCTAAGTTTTTCAGTGCAACACACTCATATAATATGTACTACACTGTGCGTTTCTTATATTCTAAGTTTTCAGTGCAACTCACTCATATACTATGTACTACACTGTGCGTTTCTTATATTCTAAGGTTTTCAGTGCAACTCACTCATATACTATGTACAACACTTTGCGGTTATTATATTCGAAGTTTTTCAGTGCAACTCACTCATATACTATGTACTACACTGTGCATTTCGTGTAATCAGGTTTTTTCAGTGCAACTCACTCATATACTATGTACTACACTGTGCGTTTCGTGTAATCTGGGTTTTTCAGTGCAACTCACTCATATACTATGTACTACACTGTGCGTTTCTTATATTCTAAGTTTTTCAGTGCAACATACTCATATACTATGTACTATGCTGTACGTTTCTTATATTCTTAGTTTTTCAGTGCAACTCACTCATATACTATGTACTACACTGTTCGTTTCTTATTTCTAAGTTTTTCAGTGCAACTCACTCATATACTATGTACTACACTGTTCGTTTCTTATATTCTAAGTTTTTCAGTGCAATTTACTCATATACTATGTACTACACTGTGCGTTTCTTATATTCTAAGTTTTAAAGTCTAACTCACTCATATACTATGTACTACTCTGTGCATTTCTTATATTCTAAGTTTTTCAGTGCAACTCAATCATATACTATTTACTACACTGTGCGTTTCTTGTAATCATGGTTTTTCAGTGAAAGTCACTCATATACTATAAGTAGGAAAGACACTTTGCGTTTGGTATAATCAGGGTTTTTCAGTGCAACTCAGTCATATACTATGTACTACACTGTGCGTTTTTTATATTCTAAGTTTATAAGTGCAACTCACTCATATACTATGTACTACATGATGCGTTTCTTATATTCTAAGTTTTAAAGTGCAACTCAATCATATACTATGTACTACACTGGGCGTTTCTTATAATCAGGTTTTTCAGTGCAAGTCCCTCATATACTATGTTCTACACTGTGCGTTTCTTATATTCTAAGTTTTTAAAAGCAACTCACTCATATACTATGTACTACACGGTGCATTTCTTATATTCTAAGTTTTTCAATGCAACTCCGTCATATACTATGTACTACAATGTGCGTTTCTTTTATTCTAATTTTTTCAGTGCAACTTACTCATATACTATGTACTACACTGTGCGTTTCTTATATTCTAAGTTTTTCAGTGCAACACACTCATATACTATGTACTACACTGTGCGTTTCTTATATTCTAAGTTTTCAGTGCAACTCACTCATGTACTATGTACTACACATTTGTTTCTTATATTCTAAGGTTTTCAGTGCAACTCACTCATATACTATGTACAACACTGTGCGGTTCTTATATTCGAAGTTTTTCAGTGCAACTCACTCATATACTATGTACTACACTTTGCGGTTCTTACATTCTAAGTTTTTCAGTGAAACTCACTCAATTACTATATACTACACTGTGCGTTTCTTATATTCTAAGATTTTTAGTGCAACTCACTCATACTACACTGTGCGTTTCGAGTAATCACGGTTTTTCAGTGCAACTCACTCATATATTATGAACAACACTATGTGTTCCCTCTAGTCATGGTTTTTCAGTGCCACTCACTCATATACTATGTATTACACAGTGCGTTTCGTGTAATCAAGGTTTTTCAGTGCAACTCACTCATATACTATGTACTACCCTGTGCGTTTCTTACATTCTAAGTTTTTCAGTGCCACTCACTCATATACTATGTACTACACTGTGCATTTCTTATTCTAAGTTTTTCAATGCAACTCACTCATATACTATGTACTATACTATGTGTTTCTTGTAATCAGGGTTTTTCAGTGCAACTCACTCATATACTATGTACTACACTGTGCGTTTCATGTAATCAGGGTTTTTCACTGCAACTCTCTCATATACCTTGTACTACACTGTGCGTTTCTTATATTCTAAGTTTTTCAGTGCAATCACTCAAATAAAATGTGCTAAACTGTGTGTTTTTTATATTCTAAGTTTTTCAGTGCAACTCACTCATATACTATGTACTACACTGTGCGTTTTTGCAATCAGGGTTTTTCAGTGTAACTCACTCATATACTATATACTACACTGTGCGTTTCTTTCAATCAGGGTTTTTCAGTGTAACTCACTCATATACTATGTACTACACTGTGCGTTTCTTATATTCTAAGTTTTAAAGTGCAACTCACTCATATACTATGTACTACACTGTGCGTTTCTTATATTCTAAGTTTTTCAGTGCAACTCAATCATATACTATGTACTACACTGTGCGTTTCTTGTAATCATTGTTTTTCAGTGCAAGTCACTCATATACTATGAGTACGAAACGCACTTTGCGTTTCGTGTAATCAGGGTTTTTCAGTGCAACTCACTCATATACTATGTACTACACTGTGCGTTTCTTATATTCTAAGTTTTTCAGTGCAACTCAGTCATATACTATGTACTACACTGTGCATTTCGTGTAATCCGGGTTTTTCAGTAAATTCAATGTTTTTCAGTGCAACTCACTCATATACCATGTACTACACTCTGCGTTTCTTATATTCTAATTTTTTCTGTACAACTTACTCATATACTATGTACTACACTGTGCATTTCTTATATTCTAAGTTTTTCAGTGCAACACACTCATATACTATGTACTACACTGTGCGTTTCTTATATTCTAAGTTTTCAGTGTAACACATATACTATGTACTACATTGTGCATTCTTATATTCTAAGGTTTTCAGTGCAACTCACTCATATACTATGTACTACACTGTGCGTTTCTTATATTCTAAATTTTTAAAAGCAACTCACTCATATACTATGTACTACACGGTGCGTTTCTTATATTTTAAGTTTTTCAATGCAACTCCCTCATATACTATGTACTACAATGTGCGTTTCTTATATTCTAATTTTTTCAGTGCAACTTACTCATATACTATGTACTACACTGTGCGTTTCTTATATTCTAAGTTTTTCAGTGCAACACACTCATATACTATGTACTACACTGTGCGTTTCTTATATTCTAAGTTTTCAGTGCAACTCACTCATATACTATGTACTACACTGTGCGTTTCTTATATTCTATGTTTTTCAGTGCAAGCACTCAAATAAAATGTGCTAAACTGTGTGTTTTTTATATTCTAACTTTTTCAGTGCAACTGACTCATATACTATGTACGACACTGTGCGTTTCTTGCAAACAGGGTTTTTCAGTGTAACTCACTCATATACTATATACTACACTGTGCGTTTCTTTCAATCAGGGTTTTTCAGTGTAACTCACTCATATACTATGTACTACACTGTGCGTTTCTTATATTCTAAGTTTTAAAGTGCAACTCACTCATATACTATGTACTACACTGTGCGTTTCTTTTATTCTAAGTTTTTCAGTGCAATTCACTCATATACAATGAACTACACTGTTTCTTATATTCTAAGTTTTAAAGTGCAACTCACTCATATACTATGTACTACACTGTGCGTTTCTTATATTCTAAGTTTTTCAGTGCAACTCAATCATATACTATGTACTACACTGTGCGTTTCTTGTAATCATTGTTTTTCAGTGCAAGTCACTCATATACTATGAGTACAAAATGCACTTTGCGTTTCGTGTAATCAGAGTTTTTCAGTGCAACTCACTCATATACTATGTACTACACTGTGCGTTTTTTATATTCTAAGTTTTTCAGTGCAACTCAGTCATATACTATGTACTACACTGTGCATTTCGTGTAATGCGGGTTTTTCAGTAAATTCTAAGTTTTTCAGTGCAACTCACTCATATACTATGTACTACACTGTGCGTTTCTTATATTCTAAGTTTTTCAGTGCAACACACTCATATACTATGTACTACACTGTGCGTTTCTTATGTTCTAAGTTTTCAGTGCAACTCGCTCATATACTATGTACTACACCGTGCTTTTCGTGTAATCCGGGTTTTTCAGTAAATTCTAAGTTTTTCAGTGCAACTCACTCATATACTATGTACTACACTGTGCATTTCGTGTAATCAGGTTTTTTCAGTGCAACTCACTCATATACTATGTACTACACTGTGCGTTTCGTGTAATCTGGGTTTTTCAGTGCAACTCACTCATATACTATGTACTACACTGTGCGTTTCTAATATTCTAAGTTTTTCAGTGCAATTCACTCATATACTATGTACTACACTGTGCGTTTCTTATATTCTAAGTTTTAAAGTGCAACTCACTCATATACTATGTACTACACTGTGCGTTTCTTATATTCTAAGTTTTTCAGTGCAACTCAATCATATACTATGTACTACACTGTGCGTTTCTTGTAATCATTGGTTTTCAGTGCAAGTCACTCATATACTATGAGTACGAAACGCACTTTGCGTTTCGTGTAATCAGGGTTTTTCAGTGCAACTCACTCATATACTATGTACTACACTGTGCGTTTCTTATATTCTAAGTTTTTCAGTGCAACTCAGTCATATACTATGTCCTACACTGTGCATTTCGTGTAATCCGGGTTTTTCAGTAAATTCTATGTTTTTCAGTGCAACTCACTCATATACCATGTACTACACTCTGCGTTTCTTATATTCTAATTTTTTCTGTGCAACTTACTCATATACTATGTACTACACTGTGCATTTCTTATATTCTAAGTTTTTCAGTGCAACACACTCATATACTATGTACTACACTGTGCGTTTCTTATATTCTAAGTTTTTAAGTGCAACTCACTCATATACTATGTACTACACAATGCGTTTCTTATATTCTAAGTTTTAAAGTGCAACTCAATCATATACTATGTACTACACTGGGCGTTTCTTGTAATCATGGTTTTTCAGTGCAAGTCCCTCATATACTATGTTCTACACTGTGCGTTTCTTATATTCTAAGTTTTTAAAAGCAACTCACTCATATACTATGTACTACACTGTGCATTTCTTATGTTCTAAGGTTTTCAGTGCAACTCACTCATATACTATGTACTACACTGTGCGTTTCTTATATTCTAAGTTTTTCAGTGCAACTCACTCATATACTATGTACTACAGTGTGCATTTCTTCTGATCAGGGTTTTTCAGTGCAACTCACTCATATACTATGTACTACACTGTGCGTTTCGTGTAATCAGGGTTTTTCAGTGCAACTCACTCATATACTATGTACTACACTGTGCGGTTCTTACATTCTAAGTTTTTCAGTGAAACTCACTCAATTACTATGTACTACACTGTGCGTTTCTTATATCCTAAGATTTTTAGTGCAACTCACTCATACTACACTGTGCGTTTCGTGTAATCACGGTTTTTCAGTGCAACTCACTCATATATTATGAACAACACTGTGTGTTTCCTGTAGTCATGGTTTTTCAGTGCCACTCACTCATATACTATGTTTTACACAGTGCGTTTCGTATATTCAGTGTTTTTCAGTTCAACTCACTCATATACTATGTACTACACTGTCGTTTCTTACATTCTAAGTTTTTCAGGGCAACTCACTCATATTCTATGTACTACACTGTGCGTTTCTTATTCTAAGTTTTTCAATGCAACTCACTCATATACTATGTACTACACTATGTGTTTCTTGTAATCAGGGTTTTTCAGTGCAACTCACTCATATACTATGTTCTACACTGTGCGTTTCATGTAATCATGGTTTTTCAGTGCAAGTCCCTCATATACTATGTACTACAAGGTGCGTTTCTTATATTCTAAGTTTTTCAATGCAACTCCCTAATATACTATGTACTACAATGTGCGTTTCTTATATTCTAATTTTTTCAGTGCAACTTACTCATATACTAGGTTCTACACTGTGCGTTTCTTATGTTCTAAGTTTTTCAGTGCAACACACTCATATAATATGTACTACACTGTGCGTTTCTTATATTCTAAGTTTTCAGTGCAACTCACTCATATACTATGTACTACACTGTGCGTTTCTTATATTCTAAGGTTTTCAGTGCAACTCACTCATATACTATGTACAACACTGTGCGGTTATTATATTCGAAGTTTTTCAGTGCAACTCACTTATATACTATGTACTACACTGTGCGTTTCTTATATTCTAAGTTTTTCAGTGCAACTCACTCATATACTATGTACTACACTGTGCTTTTCGTGTAATCCGGGTTTTTCAGTAAATTCTAAGTTTTTCAGTGCAACTCACTCATATACTATGTACTACACTGTGCATTTCGTGTAATCAGGTTTTTTCAGTGCAACTCACTCATATACTATGTACTACACTGTGCGTTTCGTGTAATCTGGGTTTTTCAGTGCAACTCACTCATATACTATGTACTACACTGTGCGTTTCTTATATTCTAAGTTTTTCAGTGCAACTCACTCATATACTTTGTACTACACTGTGCGTTTCTTATATTCTAAGTTTTTCAGTGCAACTCACTCATATACTATGTACTACACTGTGCGTTTCTTATATTCTAAGTTTTTCAGTGCAACTCACTCATATACTATGTACTACACTGTGCGTTTCTTATATTCTAAGTTTTTGAGTGCAAATCACTCATACACTATGTACTACACAGTGCGTTTCTTATATTCTAAGTTTTTCAGTGCAACTCACTCATATACTATGTACTACACTGTTCGTTTCTTATATTCTAAGTTTTTCAGTGCAATTTACTCATATACTATGTACTACACTGTGCGTTTCTTATATTCTAAGTTTTAAAGTCTAACTCACTCATATACTATGTACTACTCTGTGCATTTCTTATATTCTAAGTTTTTCAGTGCAACTCAATCATATACTATTTACTACACTGTGCGTTTCTTGTAATCATGGTTTTTCAGTGAAAGTCACTCATATACTATAAGTACGAAAGACACTTTGCGTTTGGTATAATCAGGGTTTTTCAGTGCAACTCAGTCATATACTATGTACTACACTGTGCGTTTCTTATATTCTAAGTTTTCAGTGCAACTCACTCATGTACTATGTACTACACATTTGTTTCTTATATTCTAAGGTTTTCAGTGCAACTCACTCATATACTATGTACAACACTGTGCGGTTCTTATATTCGAAGTTTTTCAGTGCAACTCACTCATATACTATGTACTACAGTGTGCATTTCTTGTGATCAGTGTTTTTCAGTGCAACTCACTCATATACTATACTACACTGTGCGTTTCGTGTAATCAGGGTTTTTCAGTGCAACTCACTCATATACTATGTACTACACTTTGCGGTTCTTACATTCTAAGTTTTTCAGTGAAACTCACTCAATTACTATATACTACACTGTGCGTTTCTTATATTCTAAGATTTTTAGTGCAACTCACTCATACTACACTGTGCGTTTCGAGTAATCACGGTTTTTCAGTGCAACTCACTCATATATTATGAACAACACTATGTGTTCCCTGTAGTCATGGTTTTTCAGTGCCACTCACTCATATACTATGTATTACACAGTGCGTTTCGTGTAATCAAGGTTTTTCAGTGCAACTCACTCATATACTATGTACTACCCTGTGCGTTTCTTACATTCTAAATTTTTCAGTGCCACTCACTCATATACTATGTACTACACTGTGCATTTCTTATTCTAAGTTTTTCAATGCAACTCAATCATATACTATGTACTACACTATGTGTTTCTTGTAATCAGGGTTTTTCAGTGCAACTCACTCATATACTATGTACTACACTGTGCGTTTCATGTAATCAGGGTTTTTCACTGCAACTCTCTCATATACCTTGTACTACACTGTGCGTTTCTTATATTCTAAGTTTTTCAGTGCAATCACTCAAATAAAATGTGCTAAACTGTGTGTTTTTTATATTCTAAGTTTTTCAGTGCAACTCACTCATATACTATGTACTACACTGTGCGTTTTTGCAATCAGGGTTTTTCAGTGTAACTCACTCATATACTATATACTACACTGTGTGTTTCTTTCAATCAGGGTTTTTCAGTGTAACTCACTCATATTCTATGTACTACACTGTGCGTTTCTTATATTCTAAGTTTTAAAGTGCAACTCACTCATATACTATGTACTACACTGTGCGTTTCTTATATTCTAAGTTTTTCAGTGCAACTCAATCATATACTATGTACTACACTGTGCGTTTCTTGTAATCATTGTTTTTCAGTGCAAGTCACTCATATACTATGAGTACGAAACGCACTTTGCGTTTCGTGTAATCAGGGTTTTTCAGTGCAACTCACTCATATACTATGTACTACACTGTGCGTTTCTTATATTCTAAGTTTTTCAGTGCAACTCAGTCATATACTATGTACTACACTGTGCATTTCGTGTAATCCGGGCTTTTCAGTAAATTCTATGTTTTTCAGTGCAACTCACTCATATACCATGTACTACACTCTGCGTTTCTTATATTCTAATTTTTTCTGTGCAACTTACTCATATACTATGTACTACACTGTGCATTTCTTATATTCTAAGTTTTTCAGTGCAACACACTAATATACTATGTACTACACTGTGCGTTTCTTATATTCTAAGTTTTCAGTGTAACTCATATACTATGTACTACATTGTGCATTCTTATATTCTAAGGTTTTCAGTGCAACTCACTCATATACTATGTACTACACTGTGCGTTTCTTATATTCTAAATTTTTAAAAGCAACTCACTCATATACTATGTACTACACGGTGCGTTTCTTATATTCTAAGTTTTTCAATGCAACTCCCTCATATACTATGTACTTCAATGTGCGTTACTTATATTCTAATTTTTTCAGTGCAACTTACTCATATACTATGTACTACACTGTGCGTTTCTTATATTCTAAGTTTTTCAGTGCAACACACTCATATACTATGTACTACACTGTGCGTTTCTTATATTCTAAGTTTTCAGTGCAACTCACTCATATACTATGTACTACACTGTGCGTTTCTTATATTCTAAGTTTTTCAGTGCAATTCACTCATATACTATGTACTACACTGTGCGTTTCTTATATTCTAAGTTTTAAAGTCTAACTCACTCATATACTATGTACAACACTGTGCGGTTCTTATATTCGAAGTTTTTCAGTGCAACTCACTCATATACTATGTACTACAGTGTGCATTTCTTGTGATCAGTGTTTTTCAGTGCAACTCACTCATATACTATACTACACTGTGCGTTTCGTGTAATCAGGGTTTTTCAGTGCAACTCACTCATATACTATGTACTACACTTTGCGGTTCTTACATTCTAAGTTTTTCAGTGAAACTCACTCAATTACTATATACTACACTGTGCGTTTCTTATATTCTAAGATTTTTAGTGCAACTCACTCATACTACACTGTGCGTTTCGAGTAATCACGGTTTTTCAGTGCAACTCACTCATATATTATGAACAACACTATGTGTTCCCTGTAGTCATGGTTTTTCAGTGCCACTCACTCATATACTATGTATTACACAGTGCGTTTCGTGTAATCAAGGTTTTTCAGTGCAACTCACTCATATACTATGTACTACCCTGTGCGTTTCTTACATTCTAAATTTTTCAGTGCCACTCACTCATATACTATGTACTACACTGTGCATTTCTTATTCTAAGTTTTTCAATGCAACTCAATCATATACTATGTACTACACTATGTGTTTCTTGTAATCAGGGTTTTTCAGTGCAACTCACTCATATACTATGTACTACACTGTGCGTTTCATGTAATCAGGGTTTTTCACTGCAACTCTCTCATATACCTTGTACTACACTGTGCGTTTCTTATATTCTAAGTTTTTCAGTGCAATCACTCAAATAAAATGTGCTAAACTGTGTGTTTTTTATATTCTAAGTTTTTCAGTGCAACTCACTCATATACTATGTACTACACTGTGCGTTTTTGCAATCAGGGTTTTTCAGTGTAACTCACTCATATACTATATACTACACTGTGTGTTTCTTTCAATCAGGGTTTTTCAGTGTAACTCACTCATATTCTATGTACTACACTGTGCGTTTCTTATATTCTAAGTTTTAAAGTGCAACTCACTCATATACTATGTACTACACTGTGCGTTTCTTATATTCTAAGTTTTTCAGTGCAACTCAATCATATACTATGTACTACACTGTGCGTTTCTTGTAATCATTGTTTTTCAGTGCAAGTCACTCATATACTATGAGTACGAAACGCACTTTGCGTTTCGTGTAATCAGGGTTTTTCAGTGCAACTCACTCATATACTATGTACTACACTGTGCGTTTCTTATATTCTAAGTTTTTCAGTGCAACTCAGTCATATACTATGTACTACACTGTGCATTTCGTGTAATCCGGGCTTTTCAGTAAATTCTATGTTTTTCAGTGCAACTCACTCATATACCATGTACTACACTCTGCGTTTCTTATATTCTAATTTTTTCTGTGCAACTTACTCATATACTATGTACTACACTGTGCATTTCTTATATTCTAAGTTTTTCAGTGCAACACACTAATATACTATGTACTACACTGTGCGTTTCTTATATTCTAAGTTTTCAGTGTAACTCATATACTATGTACTACATTGTGCATTCTTATATTCTAAGGTTTTCAGTGCAACTCACTCATATACTATGTACTACACTGTGCGTTTCTTATATTCTAAATTTTTAAAAGCAACTCACTCATATACTATGTACTACACGGTGCGTTTCTTATATTCTAAGTTTTTCAATGCAACTCCCTCATATACTATGTACTTCAATGTGCGTTACTTATATTCTAATTTTTTCAGTGCAACTTACTCATATACTATGTACTACACTGTGCGTTTCTTATATTCTAAGTTTTTCAGTGCAACACACTCATATACTATGTACTACACTGTGCGTTTCTTATATTCTAACTTTTCAGTGCAACTCACTCATATACTATGTACTACACTGTGCGTTTCTTATATTCTAAGTTTTTCAGTGCAATTCACTCATATACTATGTACTACACTGTGCGTTTCTTATATTCTAAGTTTTAAAGTCTAACTCACTCATATACTATGTACTACACTGTGCATTTCTTATATTCTAAGTTTTTCAGTGCAACTCAATCATATACTATGTACTACACTGTGCGTTTCTTGTAATCATGGTTTTTCAGTGCAAGTCACTCATATACTATAAGTATGAAAGACACTTTGCGTTTCGTATAATCAGGGTTTTTCAGTGCAACTCAGTCATATACTATGTACTACACTGTGCGTTTCATGTAATCAGGGTTTTTCACTGCAACTCTCTCATATACCTTGTACTACACTGTGCGTTTCTTATATTCTAAGTTTTTCAGTGCAATCACTCAAATAAAATGTGCTAAACTGTGTGTTTTTTATATTCTAAGTTTTTCAGTGCAACTCACTCATATACTATGTACTACACTGTGCGTTTTTGCAATCAGGGTTTTTCAGTGTAACTCACTCATATACTATATACTACACTGTGTGTTTCTTTCAATCAGGGTTTTTCAGTGTAACTCACTCATATTCTATGTACTACACTGTGCGTTTCTTATATTCTAAGTTTTAAAGTGAAACTCACTCATATACTATGTACTACACTGTGCGTTTCTTATATTCTAAGTTTTTCAGTGCAACTCAATCATATACTATGTACTACACTGTGCGTTTCTTGTAATCATTGTTTTTCAGTGCAAGTCACTCATATACTATGAGTACGAAACGCACTTTGCGTTTCGTGTAATCAGGGTTTTTCAGTGCAACTCACTCATATACTATGTACTACACTGTGCGTTTCTTATATTCTAAGTTTTTCAGTGCAACTCAGTCATATACTATGTACTACACTGTGCATTTCGTGTAATCCGGGCTTTTCAGTAAATTCTATGTTTTTCAGTGCAACTCACTCATATACCATGTACTACACTCTGCGTTTCTTATATTCTAATTTTTTCTGTGCAACTTACTCATATACTATGTACTACACTGTGCATTTCTTATATTCTAAGTTTTTCAGTGCAACACACTAATATACTATGTACTACACTGTGCGTTTCTTATATTCTAAGTTTTCAGTGTAACTCATATACTATGTACTACATTGTGCATTCTTATATTCTAAGGTTTTCAGTGCAACTCACTCATATACTATGTACTACACTGTGCGTTTCTTATATTCTAAATTTTTAAAAGCAACTCACTCATATACTATGTACTACACGGTGCGTTTCTTATATTCTAAGTTTTTCAATGCAACTCCCTCATATACTATGTACTTCAATGTGCGTTACTTATATTCTAATTTTTTCAGTGCAACTTACTCATATACTATGTACTACACTGTGCGTTTCTTATATTCTAAGTTTTTCAGTGCAACACACTCATATACTATGTACTACACTGTGCGTTTCTTATATTCTAAGTTTTCAGTGCAACTCACTCATATACTATGTACTACACTGTGCGTTTCTTATATTCTAAGTTTTTCAGTGCAATTCACTCATATACTATGTACTACACTGTGCGTTTCTTATATTCTAAGTTTTAAAGTCTAACTCACTCATATACTATGTACAACACTGTGCGGTTCTTATATTCGAAGTTTTTCAGTGCAACTCACTCATATACTATGTACTACAGTGTGCATTTCTTGTGATCAGTGTTTTTCAGTGCAACTCACTCATATACTATACTACACTGTGCGTTTCGTGTAATCAGGGTTTTTCAGTGCAACTCACTCATATACTATGTACTACACTTTGCGGTTCTTACATTCTAAGTTTTTCAGTGAAACTCACTCAATTACTATATACTACACTGTGCGTTTCTTATATTCTAAGATTTTTAGTGCAACTCACTCATACTACACTGTGCGTTTCGAGTAATCACGGTTTTTCAGTGCAACTCACTCATATATTATGAACAACACTATGTGTTCCCTGTAGTCATGGTTTTTCAGTGCCACTCACTCATATACTATGTATTACACAGTGCGTTTCGTGTAATCAAGGTTTTTCAGTGCAACTCACTCATATACTATGTACTACCCTGTGCGTTTCTTACATTCTAAATTTTTCAGTGCCACTCACTCATATACTATGTACTACACTGTGCATTTCTTATTCTAAGTTTTTCAATGCAACTCAATCATATACTATGTACTACACTATGTGTTTCTTGTAATCAGGGTTTTTCAGTGCAACTCACTCATATACTATGTACTACACTGTGCGTTTCATGTAATCAGGGTTTTTCACTGCAACTCTCTCATATACCTTGTACTACACTGTGCGTTTCTTATATTCTAAGTTTTTCAGTGCAATCACTCAAATAAAATGTGCTAAACTGTGTGTTTTTTATATTCTAAGTTTTTCAGTGCAACTCACTCATATACTATGTACTACACTGTGCGTTTTTGCAATCAGGGTTTTTCAGTGTAACTCACTCATATACTATATACTACACTGTGTGTTTCTTTCAATCAGGGTTTTTCAGTGTAACTCACTCATATTCTATGTACTACACTGTGCGTTTCTTATATTCTAAGTTTTAAAGTGCAACTCACTCATATACTATGTACTACACTGTGCGTTTCTTATATTCTAAGTTTTTCAGTGCAACTCAATCATATACTATGTACTACACTGTGCGTTTCTTGTAATCATTGTTTTTCAGTGCAAGTCACTCATATACTATGAGTACGAAACGCACTTTGCGTTTCGTGTAATCAGGGTTTTTCAGTGCAACTCACTCATATACTATGTACTACACTGTGCGTTTCTTATATTCTAAGTTTTTCAGTGCAACTCAGTCATATACTATGTACTACACTGTGCATTTCGTGTAATCCGGGCTTTTCAGTAAATTCTATGTTTTTCAGTGCAACTCACTCATATACCATGTACTACACTCTGCGTTTCTTATATTCTAATTTTTTCTGTGCAACTTACTCATATACTATGTACTACACTGTGCATTTCTTATATTCTAAGTTTTTCAGTGCAACACACTAATATACTATGTACTACACTGTGCGTTTCTTATATTCTAAGTTTTCAGTGTAACTCATATACTATGTACTACATTGTGCATTCTTATATTCTAAGGTTTTCAGTGCAACTCACTCATATACTATGTACTACACTGTGCGTTTCTTATATTCTAAATTTTTAAAAGCAACTCACTCATATACTATGTACTACACGGTGCGTTTCTTATATTCTAAGTTTTTCAATGCAACTCCCTCATATACTATGTACTTCAATGTGCGTTACTTATATTCTAATTTTTTCAGTGCAACTTACTCATATACTATGTACTACACTGTGCGTTTCTTATATTCTAAGTTTTTCAGTGCAACACACTCATATACTATGTACTACACTGTGCGTTTCTTATATTCTAAGTTTTCAGTGCAACTCACTCATATACTATGTACTACACTGTGCGTTTCTTATATTCTAAGTTTTTCAGTGCAATTCACTCATATACTATGTACTACACTGTGCGTTTCTTATATTCTAAGTTTTAAAGTCTAACTCACTCATATACTATGTACTACACTGTGCATTTCTTATATTCTAAGTTTTTCAGTGCAACTCAATCATATACTATGTACTACACTGTGCGTTTCTTGTAATCATGGTTTTTCAGTGCAAGTCACTCATATACTATAAGTATGAAAGACACTTTGCGTTTCGTATAATCAGGGTTTTTCAGTGCAACTCAGTCATATACTATGTACTACACTGTGCGTTTCTTATATTCTAAGTTTTTAAGTGCAACTCACTCATATACTATGTACTACACGATGCGTTTCTTATATTCTAAGTTTTAAAGTGCAACTCAATCATATACTACGTACTACACTGGGCGTTTCTTGTAATCATGGTTTTTCAGTGCAAGTCCCTCATATACCATGTTCTACACTGTGCGTTTCTTATATTCTAAGTTTTTAAAAGCAACTCACTCATATACTATGTACTACACGGTGCATTTTTTATATTCTAAGTTTTTCAATGCAACTCCGTCATATACTATGTACTACAATGTGCGTTTCTTATATTCTAATTTTTTCAGTGCAACTTACTCATATACTATGTACTACACGGTGCATTTCTTATATTCTAAGTTTTTCAGTGCAAAACACTCATATACTATGTACTACACTGTGCGTTTCTTATATTCTAAGGTTTTCAGTGCAACTCACTCATATACTATGTACAACACTGTGCGGTTCTTATATTCGAAGTTTTTCAGTGCAACTCACTCATATACTATGTACTACAGTGTGCATTTCTTGTTATCAGTGTTTTTCAGTGCAACTCACTCATATACTATGTACTACACTGTGCGTTTCGTGTAATCAGGGTTTTTCAGTGCAACTCACTCATATACTATGTAGTACACTTTGCGGTTCTTACATTCTAAGTTTTTCAGTGAAACTCACTCAATTAATATGTACTACACTGTGCGTTTCTTATATTCTAAGATTTTTAGTGCAACTCACTCATACTACACTGTGCGTTTCGAGTAATCACGGTTTTTCAGTGCAACTCACTCATATATTATGACCAACACTATGTGTTTCCTGTAGTCATGGTTTTTCAGTGCCACTCACTCATATACTATGTATTACACAGTGCATTTCGTGTAATCAGGGTTTTTCAGTGCAACTCACTCATATACTATGTACTACCCTGTGAGTTTCTTACATTCTAAGTTTTTCAGTGCCACTCACTCATATACTATGTACTACACTGTGCATTTCTTATTCTAAGTTTTTCAATGCACCTCACTCATATACTATGTACTACACTATGTGTTTCTTGTAATCAGGGTTTTTCAGTGCAACTCACTCATATACTATTTACTACACTGTGCGTTTCCTGTAATCAGGGTTTTTCAGTGCATCTCTCTCATATACTATGTACTACACTGTGCGTTTCTTATATTCTAAGTTTTTCAGTGCAATCACTCAAATAAAATGTGCTAAACTGTGTGTTTTTTATATTCTAAGTTTTTCAGTGCAACTCACTCATATACTATGTACTACACTGTGCGTTTTTTGCAATCAGGGTTTTTCAGTGTAACTCACTCATATACTATATACTACACTGTGCGTTTCTTTTAATCAGGGTTTTTCAGTGTAACTCACTCATATACTATGTACTACACTGTGCGTTTCTTATATTCTAAGCTTTATAGTGCAACTCACTCATATACTATGTACTACACTGTGCGTTTCTTATATTCTAAGTTTTTCAGTGCAATTCACTCATATACAATGAACTACACTGTTTCTTATATTCTAAGTTTTAAAGTGCAACTCACTCATATACTATGTACTACACTGTGCGTTTCTTATATTCTAAGTTTTTCAGTGCAACTCAATCATATACTATGTACTACACTGTGCGTTTCTTGTAATCATTGTTTTTCAGTGCAAGTCACTCATATACTATGAGTAGGAAACGCACTTTTCGTTTCGTGTAATCAGGGTTTTTCAGTGCAACTCACTCATATACTATGTACTACACTGTGCGTTTCTTATATTCTAAGTTTTTCAGTGCAACTCACTCATATACGATGTACTACACTGTGCATTTCGTGTAATGCGGGTTTTTCAGTAAATTCTAAGTTTTTCAGTGCAACTCAGTCATATACTATGTACTACACTGTGCGTTTCTTTTATTCTAAGTTTTTAAGTGCAACTCACTCATATACTATGTACTACACGATGTGTTGATTATATTCTAAGTTTTAAAGTGCAACTCAATCATATATTATGTACTACACTGGGCGTTTCTTGTAATCATGGTTTTTCAGTGCCAGTCCCTCATATACTATGTACTACAAGGTGCGTTTCTTATATTCTAAGTTTTTCAATGCAACTCCCTAATATACTATGTACTACAATGTGCGTTTCTTATATTCTAATTTTTTCAGTGCAACTTACTCATATACTAGGTACTACACTGTGCGTTTCTTATGTTCTAAGTTTTTCAGTGCAACACACTCATATAATATGTACTACACTGTGCGTTTCTTATATTCTAAGTTTTCAGTGCAACTCACTCATATACTATGTACTACACTGTGCGTTTCTTATATTCTAAGGTTTTCAGTGCAACTCACTCATATACTATGTACAACACTGTGCGGTTATTATATTCGAAGTTTTTCAGTGCAAATCACTCATATACTATGTACTACACTGTGCATTTCGTGTAATCAGGTTTTTTCAGTGCAACTCACTCATATACTATGTACTACACTGTGCGTTTCGTGTAATCTGGGTTTTTCAGTGCAACTCACTCATATACTATGTACTACACTGTGCGTTTCTTATATTCTAAGTTTTTCAGTGCAACATACTCATATACTATGTACTATGCTGTACGTTTCTTATATTCTTAGTTTTTCAGTGCAACTCACTCATATACTATGTACTACACTGTTCGTTTCTTATTTCTAAGTTTTTCAGTGCAACTCACTCATATACTATGTACTACACTGTTCGTTTCTTATATTCTAAGTTTTTCAGTGCAATTTACTCATATACTATGTACTACACTGTGCGTTTCTTATATTCTAAGTTTTAAAGTCTAACTCACCCATATACTATGTACTACTCTGTGCATTTCTTATATTCTAAGTTTTTCAGTGCAACTCAATCATATACTATTTACTACACTGTGCGTTTCTTGTAATCATGGTTTTTCAGTGAAAGTCACTCATATACTATAAGTACGAAAGACACTTTGCGTTTGGTATAATCAGGGTTTTTCAGTGCAACTCAGTCATATACTATGTACTACACTGTGCGTTTTTTATATTCTAAGTTTATAAGTGCAACTCACTCATATACTATGTACTACATGATGCGTTTCTTATATTCTAAGTTTTAAAGTGCAACTCAATCATATACTATGTACTACACTGGGCGTTTCTTATAATCAGGTTTTTCAGTGCAAGTCCCTCATATACTATGTTCTACACTGTGCGTTTCTTATATTCTAAGTTTTTAAAAGCAACTCACTCATATACTATGTACTACACGGTGCATTTCTTATATTCTAAGTTTTTCAATGCAACTCCGTCATATACTATGTACTACAATGTGCGTTTCTTATATTCTAATTTTTTCAGTGCAACTTACTCATATACTATGTACTACACTGTGCATTTCTTATATTCTAAGTTTTTCAGTGCAACACACTCATATACTATGTACTACACTGTGCGTTTCTTATATTCTAAGTTTTCAGTGCAACTCACTCATGTACTATGTACTACACATTTGTTTCTTATATTCTAAGGTTTTCAGTGCAACTCACTCATATACTATGTACAACACTGTGCGGTTCTTATATTCGAAGTTTTTCAGTGCAACTCACTCATATACTATGTACTACACTTTGCGGTTCTTACATTCTAAGTTTTTCAGTGAAACTCACTCAATTACTATATACTACACTGTGCGTTTCTTATATTCTAAGATTTTTAGTGCAACTCACTCATACTACACTGTGCGTTTCGAGTAATCACGGTTTTTCAGTGCAACTCACTCATATATTATGAACAACACTATGTGTTCCCTCTAGTCATGGTTTTTCAGTGCCACTCACTCATATACTATGTATTACACAGTGCGTTTCGTGTAATCAAGGTTTTTCAGTGCAACTCACTCATATACTATGTACTACCCTGTGCGTTTCTTACATTCTAAGTTTTTCAGTGCCACTCACTCATATACTATGTACTACACTGTGCATTTCTTATTCTAAGTTTTTCAATGCAACTCACTCATATACTATGTACTATACTATGTGTTTCTTGTAATCAGGGTTTTTCAGTGCAACTCACTCATATACTATGTACTACACTGTGCGTTTCATGTAATCAGGGTTTTTCACTGCAACTCTCTCATATACCTTGTACTACACTGTGCGTTTCTTATATTCTAAGTTTTTCAGTGCAATCACTCAAATAAAATGTGCTAAACTGTGTGTTTTTTATATTCTAAGTTTTTCAGTGCAACTCACTCATATACTATGTACTACACTGTGCGTTTTTGCAATCAGGGTTTTTCAGTGTAACTCACTCATATACTATATACTACACTGTGCGTTTCTTTCAATCAGGGTTTTTCAGTGTAACTCACTCATATACTATGTACTACACTGTGCGTTTCTTATATTCTAAGTTTTAAAGTGCAACTCACTCATATACTATGTACTACACTGTGCGTTTCTTATATTCTAAGTTTTTCAGTGCAACTCAATCATATACTATGTACTACACTGTGCGTTTCTTGTAATCATTGTTTTTCAGTGCAAGTCACTCATATACTATGAGTACGAAACGCACTTTGCGTTTCGTGTAATCAGGGTTTTTCAGTGCAACTCACTCATATACTATGTACTACACTGTGCGTTTCTTATATTCTAAGTTTTTCAGTGCAACTCAGTCATATACTATGTACTACACTGTGCATTTCGTGTAATCCGGGTTTTTCAGTAAATTCTATGTTTTTCAGTGCAACTCACTCATATACCATGTACTACACTCTGCGTTTCTTATATTCTAATTTTTTCTGTACAACTTACTCATATACTATGTACTACACTGTGCATTTCTTATATTCTAAGTTTTTCAGTGCAACACACTCATATACTATGTACTACACTGTGCGTTTCTTATATTCTAAGTTTTCAGTGTAACACATATACTATGTACTACATTGTGCATTCTTATATTCTAAGGTTTTCAGTGCAACTCACTCATATACTATGTACTACACTGTGCGTTTCTTATATTCTAAATTTTTAAAAGCAACTCACTCATATACTATGTACTACACGGTGCGTTTCTTATATTTTAAGTTTTTCAATGCAACTCCCTCATATACTATGTACTACAATGTGCGTTTCTTATATTCTAATTTTTTCAGTGCAACTTACTCATATACTATGTACTACACTGTGCGTTTCTTATATTCTAAGTTTTTCAGTGCAACACACTCATATACTATGTACTACACTGTGCGTTTCTTATATTCTAAGTTTTCAGTGCAACTCACTCATATACTATGTACTACACTGTGCGTTTCTTATATTCTATGTTTTTCAGTGCAAGCACTCAAATAAAATGTGCTAAACTGTGTGTTTTTTATATTCTAACTTTTTCAGTGCAACTGACTCATATACTATGTACGACACTGTGCGTTTCTTGCAAACAGGGTTTTTCAGTGTAACTCACTCATATACTATATACTACACTGTGCGTTTCTTTCAATCAGGGTTTTTCAGTGTAACTCACTCATATACTATGTACTACACTGTGCGTTTCTTATATTCTAAGTTTTAAAGTGCAACTCACTCATATACTATGTACTACACTGTGCGTTTCTTTTATTCTAAGTTTTTCAGTGCAATTCACTCATATACAATGAACTACACTGTTTCTTATATTCTAAGTTTTAAAGTGCAACTCACTCATATACTATGTACTACACTGTGCGTTTCTTATATTCTAAGTTTTTCAGTGCAACTCAATCATATACTATGTACTACACTGTGCGTTTCTTGTAATCATTGGTTTTCAGTGCAAGTCACTCATATACTATGAGTACGAAATGCACTTTGCGTTTCGTGTAATCAGAGTTTTTCAGTGCAACTCACTCATATACTATGTACTACACTGTGCGTTTTTTATATTCTAAGTTTTTCAGTGCAACTCAGTCATATACTATGTACTACACTGTGCATTTCGTGTAATGCGGGTTTTTCAGTAAATTCTAAGTTTTTCAGTGCAACTCACTCATATACTATGTACTACACTGTGCGTTTCTTATATTCTAAGTTTTTCAGTGCAACACACTCATATACTATGTACTACACTGTGCGTTTCTTATGTTCTAAGTTTTCAGTGCAACTCGCTCATATACTATGTACTACACCGTGCTTTTCGTGTAATCCGGGTTTTTCAGTAAATTCTAAGTTTTTCAGTGCAACTCACTCATATACTATGTACTACACTGTGCATTTCGTGTAATCAGGTTTTTTCAGTGCAACTCACTCATATACTATGTACTACACTGTGCGTTTCGTGTAATCTGGGTTTTTCAGTGCAACTCACTCATATACTATGTACTACACTGTTCGTTTCTTATATTCTAAGTTTTTCAGTGCAACATATTCATATACAATGTACTACGCTGTGCGTTTCTTATATTCTTAGTTTTTCAGTGCAACTCACTCATATACTATGTACTACACTGTTCGTTTCTTTTTTTTAAGTTTTTCAGTGCAACTCACTCATACACTATGTACTACACTGTGCGTTTCTAATATTCTAAGTTTTTCAGTGCAATTCACTCATATACTATGTACTACACTGTGCGTTTCTTATATTCTAAGTTTTAAAGTGCAACTCACTCATATACTATGTACTACACTGTGCGTTTCTTATATTCTAAGTTTTTCAGTGCAACTCAATCATATACTATGTACTACACTGTGCGTTTCTTGTAATCATTGTTTTTCAGTGCAAGTCACTCATATACTATGAGTACGAAACGCACTTTGCGTTTCGTGTAATCAGGGTTTTTCAGTGCAACTCACTCATATACTATGTACTACACTGTGCGTTTCTTATATTCTAAGTTTTTCAGTGCAACTCAGTCATATACTATGTCCTACACTGTGCATTTCGTGTAATCCGGGTTTTTCAGTAAATTCTATGTTTTTCAGTGCAACTCACTCATATACCATGTACTACACTCTGCGTTTCTTATATTCTAATTTTTTCTGTGCAACTTACTCATATACTATGTACTACACTGTGCATTTCTTATATTCTAAGTTTTTCAGTGCAACACACTCATATACTATGTACTACACTGTGCGTTTCTTATATTCTAAGTTTTTAAGTGCAACTCACTCATATACTATGTACTACACAATGCGTTTCTTATATTCTAAGTTTTAAAGTGCAACTCAATCATATACTATGTACTACACTGGGCGTTTCTTGTAATCATGGTTTTTCAGTGCAAGTCCCTCATATACTATGTTCTACACTGTGCGTTTCTTATATTCTAAGTTTTTAAAAGCAACTCACTCATATACTATGTACTACACTGTGCATTTCTTATGTTCTAAGGTTTTCAGTGCAACTCACTCATATACTATGTACTACACTGTGCGTTTCTTATATTCTAAGTTTTTCAGTGCAACTCACTCATATACTATGTACTACAGTGTGCATTTCTTCTGATCAGGGTTTTTCAGTGCAACTCACTCATATACTATGTACTACACTGTGCGTTTCGTGTAATCAGGGTTTTTCAGTGCAACTCACTCATATACTATGTACTACACTGTGCGGTTCTTACATTCTAAGTTTTTCAGTGAAACTCACTCAATTACTATGTACTACACTGTGCGTTTCTTATATCCTAAGATTTTTAGTGCAACTCACTCATACTACACTGTGCGTTTCGTGTAATCACGGTTTTTCAGTGCAACTCACTCATATATTATGAACAACACTGTG
This sequence comes from Mus caroli, assembly GCF_978045245.1. Taxonomy (NCBI): domain Eukaryota; kingdom Metazoa; phylum Chordata; class Mammalia; order Rodentia; family Muridae; genus Mus; species Mus caroli. The sequence goes on along the minus strand of NW_028227381.1, from coordinate 21,760 downwards.
TGTTTCCTGTAGTCATGGTTTTTCAGTGCCACTCACTCATATACTATGTTTTACACAGTGCGTTTCGTATATTCAGTGTTTTTCAGTTCAACTCACTCATATACTATGTACTACACTGTCGTTTCTTACATTCTAAGTTTTTCAGGGCAACTCACTCATATTCTATGTACTACACTGTGCGTTTCTTATTCTAAGTTTTTCAATGCAACTCACTCATATACTATGTACTACACTATGTGTTTCTTGTAATCAGGGTTTTTCAGTGCAACTCACTCATATACTATGTTCTACACTGTGCGTTTCATGTAATCATGGTTTTTCAGTGCAAGTCCCTCATATACTATGTACTACAAGGTGCGTTTCTTATATTCTAAGTTTTTCAATGCAACTCCCTAATATACTATGTACTACAATGTGCGTTTCTTATATTCTAATTTTTTCAGTGCAACTTACTCATATACTAGGTTCTACACTGTGCGTTTCTTATGTTCTAAGTTTTTCAGTGCAACACACTCATATAATATGTACTACACTGTGCGTTTCTTATATTCTAAGTTTTCAGTGCAACTCACTCATATACTATGTACTACACTGTGCGTTTCTTATATTCTAAGGTTTTCAGTGCAACTCACTCATATACTATGTACAACACTGTGCGGTTATTATATTCGAAGTTTTTCAGTGCAACTCACTTATATACTATGTACTACACTGTGCGTTTCTTATATTCTAAGTTTTTCAGTGCAACTCACTCATATACTATGTACTACACTGTGCTTTTCGTGTAATCCGGGTTTTTCAGTAAATTCTAAGTTTTTCAGTGCAACTCACTCATATACTATGTACTACACTGTGCATTTCGTGTAATCAGGTTTTTTCAGTGCAACTCACTCATATACTATGTACTACACTGTGCGTTTCGTGTAATCTGGGTTTTTCAGTGCAACTCACTCATATACTATGTACTACACTGTGCGTTTCTTATATTCTAAGTTTTTCAGTGCAACATACTCATATACTATGTACTATGCTGTGCGTTTCTTATATTCTTAGTTTTTCAGTGCAACTCACTCATATACTATGTACTACACTGTGCGTTTCTTATATTCTAAGTTTTTCAGTGCAACTCACTCATATACTTTGTACTACACTGTGCGTTTCTTATATTCTAAGTTTTTCAGTGCAACTCACTCATATACTATGTACTACACTGTGCGTTTCTTATATTCTAAGTTTTTCAGTGCAACTCACTCATATACTATGTACTACACTGTGCGTTTCTTATATTCTAAGTTTTTGAGTGCAAATCACTCATACACTATGTACTACACAGTGCGTTTCTTATATTCTAAGTTTTTCAGTGCAACTCACTCATATACTATGTACTACACTGTTCGTTTCTTATATTCTAAGTTTTTCAGTGCAATTTACTCATATACTATGTACTACACTGTGCGTTTCTTATATTCTAAGTTTTAAAGTCTAACTCACTCATATACTATGTACTACTCTGTGCATTTCTTATATTCTAAGTTTTTCAGTGCAACTCAATCATATACTATTTACTACACTGTGCGTTTCTTGTAATCATGGTTTTTCAGTGAAAGTCACTCATATACTATAAGTACGAAAGACACTTTGCGTTTGGTATAATCAGGGTTTTTCAGTGCAACTCAGTCATATACTATGTACTACACTGTGCGTTTCTTATATTCTAAGTTTTCAGTGCAACTCACTCATGTACTATGTACTACACATTTGTTTCTTATATTCTAAGGTTTTCAGTGCAACTCACTCATATACTATGTACAACACTGTGCGGTTCTTATATTCGAAGTTTTTCAGTGCAACTCACTCATATACTATGTACAACACTGTGCGGTTCTTATATTCGAAGTTTTTCAGTGCAACTCACTCATATACTATACTACACTGTGCGTTTCGTGTAATCAGGGTTTTTCAGTGCAACTCACTCATATACTATGTACTACACTTTGCGGTTCTTACATTCTAAGTTTTTCAGTGAAACTCACTCAATTACTATATACTACACTGTGCGTTTCTTATATTCTAAGATTTTTAGTGCAACTCACTCATACTACACTGTGCGTTTCGAGTAATCACGGTTTTTCAGTGCAACTCACTCATATATTATGAACAACACTATGTGTTCCCTGTAGTCATGGTTTTTCAGTGCCACTCACTCATATACTATGTATTACACAGTGCGTTTCGTGTAATCAAGGTTTTTCAGTGCAACTCACTCATATACTATGTACTACCCTGTGCGTTTCTTACATTCTAAATTTTTCAGTGCCACTCACTCATATACTATGTACTACACTGTGCATTTCTTATTCTAAGTTTTTCAATGCAACTCAATCATATACTATGTACTACACTATGTGTTTCTTGTAATCAGGGTTTTTCAGTGCAACTCACTCATATACTACGTACTACACTGTGCGTTTCATGTAATCAGGGTTTTTCACTGCAACTCTCTCATATACCTTGTACTACACTGTGCGTTTCTTATATTCTAAGTTTTTCAGTGCAATCACTCAAATAAAATGTGCTAAACTGTGTGTTTTTTATATTCTAAGTTTTTCAGTGCAACTCACTCATATACTATGTACTACACTGTGCGTTTTTGCAATCAGGGTTTTTCAGTGTAACTCACTCATATACTATATACTACACTGTGTGTTTCTTTCAATCAGGGTTTTTCAGTGTAACTCACTCATATTCTATGTACTACACTGTGCGTTTCTTATATTCTAAGTTTTAAAGTGCAACTCACTCATATACTATGTACTACACTGTGCGTTTCTTATATTCTAAGTTTTTCAGTGCAACTCAATCATATACTATGTACTACACTGTGCGTTTCTTGTAATCATTGTTTTTCAGTGCAAGTCACTCATATACTATGAGTACGAAACGCACTTTGCGTTTCGTGTAATCAGGGTTTTTCAGTGCAACTCACTCATATACTATGTACTACACTGTGCGTTTCTTATATTCTAAGTTTTTCAGTGCAACTCAGTCATATACTATGTACTACACTGTGCATTTCGTGTAATCCGGGCTTTTCAGTAAATTCTATGTTTTTCAGTGCAACTCACTCATATACCATGTACTACACTCTGCGTTTCTTATATTCTAATTTTTTCTGTGCAACTTACTCATATACTATGTACTACACTGTGCATTTCTTATATTCTAAGTTTTTCAGTGCAACACACTAATATACTATGTACTACACTGTGCGTTTCTTATATTCTAAGTTTTCAGTGTAACTCATATACTATGTACTACATTGTGCATTCTTATATTCTAAGGTTTTCAGTGCAACTCACTCATATACTATGTACTACACTGTGCGTTTCTTATATTCTAAATTTTTAAAAGCAACTCACTCATATACTATGTACTACACGGTGCGTTTCTTATATTCTAAGTTTTTCAATGCAACTCCCTCATATACTATGTACTTCAATGTGCGTTACTTATATTCTAATTTTTTCAGTGCAACTTACTCATATACTATGTACTACACTGTGCGTTTCTTATATTCTAAGTTTTTCAGTGCAACACACTCATATACTATGTACTACACTGTGCGTTTCTTATATTCTAAGTTTTCAGTGCAACTCACTCATATACTATGTACTACACTGTGCGTTTCTTATATTCTAAGTTTTTCAGTGCAATTCACTCATATACTATGTACTACACTGTGCGTTTCTTATATTCTAAGTTTTAAAGTCTAACTCACTCATATACTATGTACTACACTGTGCATTTCTTATATTCTAAGTTTTTCAGTGCAACTCAATCATATACTATGTACTACACTGTGCGTTTCTTGTAATCATGGTTTTTCAGTGCAAGTCACTCATATACTATAAGTATGAAAGACACTTTGCGTTTCGTATAATCAGGGTTTTTCAGTGCAACTCAGTCATATACTATGTACTACACTGTGCGTTTCTTATATTCTAAGTTTTTAAGTGCAACTCACTCATATACTATGTACTACACGATGCGTTTCTTATATTCTAAGTTTTAAAGTGCAACTCAATCATATACTACGTACTACACTGGGCGTTTCTTGTAATCATGGTTTTTCAGTGCAAGTCCCTCATATACCATGTTCTACACTGTGCGTTTCTTATATTCTAAGTTTTTAAAAGCAACTCACTCATATACTATGTACTACACGGTGCATTTTTTATATTCTAAGTTTTTCAATGCAACTCCGTCATATACTATGTACTACAATGTGCGTTTCTTATATTCTATTTTTTCAGTGCAACTTACTCATATACTATGTACTACACGGTGCGTTTCTTATATTCTAAGTTTTTCAGTGCAAAACACTCATATACTATGTACTACACTGTGCGTTTCTTATATTCTAAGGTTTTCAGTGCAACTCACTCATATACTATGTACAACACTGTGCGGTTCTTATATTCGAAGTTTTTCAGTGCAACTCACTCATATACTATGTACTACAGTGTGCATTTCTTGTTATCAGTGTTTTTCAGTGCAACTCACTCATATACTATGTACTACACTGTGCGTTTCGTGTAATCAGGGTTTTTCAGTGCAACTCACTCATATACTATGTAGTACACTTTGCGGTTCTTACATTCTAAGTTTTTCAGTGAAACTCACTCAATTAATATGTACTACACTGTGCGTTTCTTATATTCTAAGATTTTTAGTGCAACTCACTCATACTACACTGTGCGTTTCGAGTAATCACGGTTTTTCAGTGCAACTCACTCATATATTATGACCAACACTATGTGTTTCCTGTAGTCATGGTTTTTCAGTGCCACTCACTCATATACTATGTATTACACAGTGCATTTCGTGTAATCAGGGTTTTTCAGTGCAACTCACTCATATACTATGTACTACCCTGTGAGTTTCTTACATTCTAAGTTTTTCAGTGCCACTCACTCATATACTATGTACTACACTGTGCATTTCTTATTCTAAGTTTTTCAATGCACCTCACTCATATACTATGTACTACACTATGTGTTTCTTGTAATCAGGGTTTTTCAGTGCAACTCACTCATATACTATTTACTACACTGTGCGTTTCCTGTAATCAGGGTTTTTCAGTGCATCTCTCTCATATACTATGTACTACACTGTGCGTTTCTTATATTCTAAGTTTTTCAGTGCAATCACTCAAATAAAATGTGCTAAACTGTGTGTTTTTTATATTCTAAGTTTTTCAGTGCAACTCACTCATATACTATGTACTACACTGTGCGTTTTTTGCAATCAGGGTTTTTCAGTGTAACTCACTCATATACTATATACTACACTGTGCGTTTCTTTTAATCAGGGTTTTTCAGTGTAACTCACTCATATACTATGTACTACACTGTGCGTTTCTTATATTCTAAGCTTTATAGTGCAACTCACTCATATACTATGTACTACACTGTGCGTTTCTTATATTCTAAGTTTTTCAGTGCAATTCACTCATATACAATGAACTACACTGTTTCTTATATTCTAAGTTTTAAAGTGCAACTCACTCATATACTATGTACTACACTGTGCGTTTCTTATATTCTAAGTTTTTCAGTGCAACTCAATCATATACTATGTACTACACTGTGCGTTTCTTGTAATCATTGTTTTTCAGTGCAAGTCACTCATATACTATGAGTAGGAAACGCACTTTTCGTTTCGTGTAATCAGGGTTTTTCAGTGCAACTCACTCATATACTATGTACTACACTGTGCGTTTCTTATATTCTAAGTTTTTCAGTGCAACTCACTCATATACGATGTACTACACTGTGCATTTCGTGTAATGCGGGTTTTTCAGTAAATTCTAAGTTTTTCAGTGCAACTCAGTCATATACTATGTACTACACTGTGCGTTTCTTTTATTCTAAGTTTTTAAGTGCAACTCACTCATATACTATGTACTACACGATGTGTTGATTATATTCTAAGTTTTAAAGTGCAACTCAATCATATATTATGTACTACACTGGGCGTTTCTTGTAATCATGGTTTTTCAGTGCAAGTCCCTCATATACTATGTACTACAAGGTGCGTTTCTTATATTCTAAGTTTTTCAATGCAACTCCCTAATATACTATGTACTACAATGTGCGTTTCTTATATTCTAATTTTTTCAGTGCAACTTACTCATATACTAGGTACTACACTGTGCGTTTCTTATGTTCTAAGTTTTTCAGTGCAACACACTCATATAATATGTACTACACTGTGCGTTTCTTATATTCTAAGTTTTCAGTGCAACTCACTCATATACTATGTACTACACTGTGCGTTTCTTATATTCTAAGGTTTTCAGTGCAACTCACTCATATACTATGTACAACACTGTGCGGTTATTATATTCGAAGTTTTTCAGTGCAAATCACTCATATACTATGTACTACACTGTGCATTTCGTGTAATCAGGTTTTTTCAGTGCAACTCACTCATATACTATGTACTACACTGTGCGTTTCGTGTAATCTGGGTTTTTCAGTGCAACTCACTCATATACTATGTACTACACTGTGCGTTTCTTATATTCTAAGTTTTTCAGTGCAACATACTCATATACTATGTACTATGCTGTACGTTTCTTATATTCTTAGTTTTTCAGTGCAACTCACTCATATACTATGTACTACACTGTTCGTTTCTTATTTCTAAGTTTTTCAGTGCAACTCACTCATATACTATGTACTACACTGTTCGTTTCTTATATTCTAAGTTTTTCAGTGCAATTTACTCATATACTATGTACTACACTGTGCGTTTCTTATATTCTAAGTTTTAAAGTCTAACTCACTCATATACTATGTACTACTCTGTGCATTTCTTATATTCTAAGTTTTTCAGTGCAACTCAATCATATACTATTTACTACACTGTGCGTTTCTTGTAATCATGGTTTTTCAGTGAAAGTCACTCATATACTATAAGTACGAAAGACACTTTGCGTTTGGTATAATCAGGGTTTTTCAGTGCAACTCAGTCATATACTATGTACTACACTGTGCGTTTTTTATATTCTAAGTTTATAAGTGCAACTCACTCATATACTATGTACTACATGATGCGTTTCTTATATTCTAAGTTTTAAAGTGCAACTCAATCATATACTATGTACTACACTGGGCGTTTCTTATAATCAGGTTTTTCAGTGCAAGTCCCTCATATACTATGTTCTACACTGTGCGTTTCTTATATTCTAAGTTTTTAAAAGCAACTCACTCATATACTATGTACTACACGGTGCATTTCTTATATTCTAAGTTTTTCAATGCAACTCCGTCATATACTATGTACTACAATGTGCGTTTCTTATATTCTAATTTTTTCAGTGCAACTTACTCATATACTATGTACTACACTGTGCGTTTCTTATATTCTAAGTTTTTCAGTGCAACACACTCATATACTATGTACTACACTGTGCGTTTCTTATATTCTAAGTTTTCAGTGCAACTCACTCATGTACTATGTACTACACATTTGTTTCTTATATTCTAAGGTTTTCAGTGCAACTCACTCATATACTATGTACAACACTGTGCGGTTCTTATATTCGAAGTTTTTCAGTGCAACTCACTCATATACTATGTACTACACTTTGCGGTTCTTACATTCTAAGTTTTTCAGTGAAACTCACTCAATTACTATATACTACACTGTGCGTTTCTTATATTCTAAGATTTTTAGTGCAACTCACTCATACTACACTGTGCGTTTCGAGTAATCACGGTTTTTCAGTGCAACTCACTCATATATTATGAACAACACTATGTGTTCCCTCTAGTCATGGTTTTTCAGTGCCACTCACTCATATACTATGTATTACACAGTGCGTTTCGTGTAATCAAGGTTTTTCAGTGCAACTCACTCATATACTATGTACTACCCTGTGCGTTTCTTACATTCTAAGTTTTTCAGTGCCACTCACTCATATACTATGTACTACACTGTGCATTTCTTATTCTAAGTTTTTCAATGCAACTCACTCATATACTATGTACTACACTATGTGTTTCTTGTAATCAGGGTTTTTCAGTGCAACTCACTCATATACTATGTACTACACTGTGCGTTTCATGTAATCAGGGTTTTTCACTGCAACTCTCTCATATACCTTGTACTACACTGTGCGTTTCAATATTCTAAGTTTTTCAGTGCAATCACTCAAATAAAATGTGCTAAACTGTGTGTTTTTTATATTCTAAGTTTTTCAGTGCAACTCACTCATATACTATGTACTACACTGTGCGTTTTTGCAATCAGGGTTTTTCAGTGTAACTCACTCATATACTATATACTACACTGTGCGTTTCTTTCAATCAGGGTTTTTCAGTGTAACTCACTCATATACTATGTACTACACTGTGCGTTTCTTATATTCTAAGTTTTAAAGTGCAACTCACTCATATACTATGTACTACACTGTGCGTTTCTTATATTCTAAGTTTTTCAGTGCAACTCAATCATATACTATGTACTACACTGTGCGTTTCTTGTAATCATTGTTTTTCAGTGCAAGTCACTCATATACTATGAGTACGAAACGCACTTTGCGTTTCGTGTAATCAGGGTTTTTCAGTGCAACTCACTCATATACTATGTACTACACTGTGCGTTTCTTATATTCTAAGTTTTTCAGTGCAACTCAGTCATATACTATGTACTACACTGTGCATTTCATGTAATCCGGGTTTTTCAGTAAATTCTATGTTTTTCAGTGCAACTCACTCATATACCATGTACTACACTCTGCGTTTCTTATATTCTAATTTTTTCTGTACAACTTACTCATATACTATGTACTACACTGTGCATTTCTTATATTCTAAGTTTTTCAGTGCAACACACTCATATACTATGTACTACACTGTGCGTTTCTTATATTCTAAGTTTTCAGTGTAACACATATACTATGTACTACATTGTGCATTCTTATATTCTAAGGTTTTCAGTGCAACTCACTCATATACTATGTACTACACTGTGCGTTTCTTATATTCTAAATTTTTAAAAGCAACTCACTCATATACTATGTACTACACGGTGCGTTTCTTATATTTTAAGTTTTTCAATGCAACTCCCTCATATACTATGTACTACAATGTGCGTTTCTTATATTCTAATTTTTTCAGTGCAACTTACTCATATACTATGTACTACACTGTGCGTTTCTTATATTCTAAGTTTTTCAGTGCAACACACTCATATACTATGTACTACACTGTGCGTTTCTTATATTCTAAGTTTTCAGTGCAACTCACTCATATACTATGTACTACACTGTGCGTTTCTTATATTCTATGTTTTTCAGTGCAAGCACTCAAATAAAATGTGCTAAACTGTGTGTTTTTTATATTCTAACTTTTTCAGTGCAACTGACTCATATACTATGTACGACACTGTGCGTTTCTTGCAAACAGGGTTTTTCAGTGTAACTCACTCATATACTATATACTACACTGTGCGTTTCTTTCAATCAGGGTTTTTCAGTGTAACTCACTCATATACTATGTACTACACTGTGCGTTTCTTATATTCTAAGTTTTAAAGTGCAACTCACTCATATACTATGTACTACACTGTGCGTTTCTTTTATTCTAAGTTTTTCAGTGCAATTCACTCATATACAATGAACTACACTGTTTCTTATATTCTAAGTTTTAAAGTGCAACTCACTCATATACTATGTACTACACTGTGCGTTTCTTATATTCTAAGTTTTTCAGTGCAACTCAATCATATACTATGTACTACACTGTGCGTTTCTTGTAATCATTGTTTTTCAGTGCAAGTCACTCATATACTATGAGTACGAAATGCACTTTGCGTTTCGTGTAATCAGAGTTTTTCAGTGCAACTCACTCATATACTATGTACTACACTGTGCGTTTTTTATATTCTAAGTTTTTCAGTGCAACTCAGTCATATACTATGTACTACACTGTGCATTTCGTGTAATGCGGGTTTTTCAGTAAATTCTAAGTTTTTCAGTGCAACTCACTCATATACTATGTACTACACTGTGCGTTTCTTATATTCTAAGTTTTTCAGTGCAACACACTCATATACTATGTACTACACTGTGCGTTTCTTATATCTAAGTTTTCAGTGCAACTCGCTCATATACTATGTACTACACCGTGCTTTTCGTGTAATCCGGGTTTTTCAGTAAATTCTAAGGTTTTCAGTGCAACTCACTCATATACTATGTACTACACTGTGCATTTCGTGTAATCAGGTTTTTTCAGTGCAACTCACTCATATACTATGTACTACACTGTGCGTTTCGTGTAATCTGGGTTTTTCAGTGCAACTCACTCATATACTATGTACTACACTGTTCGTTTCTTATATTCTAAGTTTTTCAGTGCAACATATTCATATACTATGTACTACGCTGTGCGTTTCTTATATTCTTAGTTTTTCAGTGCAACTCACTCATATACTATGTACTACACTGTTCGTTTCTTTTTTTTAAGTTTTTCAGTGCAACTCACTCATATACTATGTACTACACTGTGCGTTTCTAATATTCTAAGTTTTTCAGTGCAATTCACTCATATACTATGTACTACACTGTGCGTTTCTTATATTCTAAGTTTTAAAGTGCAACTCACTCATATACTATGTACTACACTGTGCGTTTCTTATATTCTAAGTTTTTCAGTGCAACTCAATCATATACTATGTACTACACTGTGCGTTTCTTGTAATCATTGTTTTTCAGTGCAAGTCACTCATATACTATGAGTACGAAACGCACTTTGCGTTTCGTGTAATCAGGGTTTTTCAGTGCAACTCACTCATATACTATGTACTACACTGTGCGTTTCTTATATTCTAAGTTTTTCAGTGCAACTCAGTCATATACTATGTCCTACACTGTGCATTTCGTGTAATCCGGGTTTTTCAGTAAATTCTATGTTTTTCAGTGCAACTCACTCATATACCATGTACTACACTCTGCGTTTCTTATATTCTAATTTTTTCTGTGCAACTTACTCATATACTATGTACTACACTGTGCATTTCTTATATTCTAAGTTTTTCAGTGCAACACACTCATATACTATGTACTACACTGTGCGTTTCTTATATTCTAAGTTTTTAAGTGCAACTCACTCATATACTATGTACTACACAATGCGTTTCTTATATTCTAAGTTTTAAAGTGCAACTCAATCATATACTATGTACTACACTGGGCGTTTCTTGTAATCATGGTTTTTCAGTGCAAGTCCCTCATATACTATGTTCTACACTGTGCGTTTCTTATATTCTAAGTTTTTAAAAGCAACTCACTCATATACTATGTACTACACTGTGCATTTCTTATGTTCTAAGGTTTTCAGTGCAACTCACTCATATACTATGTACTACACTGTGCGTTTCTTATATTCTAAGTTTTTCAGTGCAACTCACTCATATACTATGTACTACAGTGTGCATTTCTTCTGATCAGGGTTTTTCAGTGCAACTCACTCATATACTATGTACTACACTGTGCGTTTCGTGTAATCAGGGTTTTTCAGTGCAACTCACTCATATACTATGTACTACACTGTGCGTTTCTTACATTCTAAGTTTTTCAGTGAAACTCACTCAATTACTATGTACTACACTGTGCGTTTCTTATATCCTAAGATTTTTAGTGCAACTCACTCATACTACACTGTGCGTTTCGTGTAATCACGGTTTTTCAGTGCAACTCACTCATATATTATGAACAACACTGTGTGTTTCCTGTAGTCATGGTTTTTCAGTGCCACTCACTCATATACTATGTTTTACACAGTGCGTTTCGTATAATCAGTGTTTTTCAGTTCAACTCACTCATATACTATGTACTACACTGTCGTTTCTTACATTCTAAGTTTTTCAGGGCAACTCACTCATATTCTATGTACTACACTGTGCGTTTCTTATTCTAAGTTTTTCAATGCAACTCACTCATATACTATGTACTACACTATGTGTTTCTTGTAATCAGGGTTTTTCAGTGCAACTCACTCATATACTATGTTCTACACTGTGCGTTTCATGTAATCAGGGTTTTTCAGTGCAACTCTCTCATATACTATGTACTACACTGTGCGTTTCTTATATTCTAAGTTTTTCAGTGCAATCACTCATATAAAATGTGCTAAACTGTTTGTTTTTTAAATTCTAAGTTTTTCAGTGCAACTCACTCATATACTATGTACTACACTGTGCGTTTCTTGCAATCAGGGTTTTTCAGTGTAACTCACTCATATACTACGTACTACACTGTGCGTTTCTTATATTCTAAGTTATTCAATGCAACTCACTCATATACTATGTACTACACTGTGCGTTTCTTATATTCTAAGTTTTTCAGTGCAACTCACTCATATACTATGTACTACACTATGCGTTTCGTGTAATCATGGTTTTTCAGTGCAACTCACTCATATACTATGTACTACACTGTGCATTTCTTATTATCTAAGTTTTTAAGTGCAACTCACTCATATACTATGTACTACACTGTGAATTTCATATTTTCTAGGTTTTTCAGTGCAACTCACCCATATACTGTATTCTAATATGTGCGTTTCTTATATTCTAGGTTTTTCATAGCAACTCACTCATATACTATGTACTACAATGTGTGTTTCTTATATTTCAGGATTTTCAGTGCAACTCATTCATACTGTATTCTACAATGTGCGTTTCTCATTTTCTAAGTTTTACAGTACAACTCACTCATATACTATGCACTACATTGTGCGTTTCATATTTTCTAGATTTTTCAGTGCAAATCACTCATATACTGTTGACTACATTGTGCCTTTTTATGTTCTAGGTTTTACCTTGCAACTCACTCCTATACTATGTACTACAATGTGAATATCATATTTTCTAGCTTTTTCAGTGCAACTCACCCATATACTGTATTCTAATATGTGCGTTTCTTATTTTCTAGGTTTTTCAGTGCAACTCACTCATATTCTATGTACTACACTGTGCGTTTCTTATATTTCAGGATTTTCAATGCATCTCACTCATACTCTAGTCTACAATGTGCGTTTCTTGTTTTCTAGGTTTTACAGTGCAACTCACACATACTATGTACTACACTGTGCTTTACATATTTTCTAGTTTTCTCAGTGAGACTCACTCATATACTGTATTCCAATATGTGCGTTTCTTATTTTCTAGGTTTCTCAGTGCAACTCACTCATATACTGTATTCTACAATACGCGTTTCTTATTTTCTAGGTTTCTCAGTGCAACTCACTCATATACTGTATTCTACAATACGCGTTTCTTATTTTCTAGGTTTTTCACTGCAACTCACTCATATACTATGTACTACACTGTGTGTTTCTTATATTTCAGGATTTTCAATGCAACTCACTCATACTGTATTCTACAATGTGCGTTTTTTATTTTCTAGTTTTTACAGTGCAACTCACTCATATACTATGTACTACACTGTGCTTTATTATTTTCTAGTTTTTTCAGTGCAACTCACTCATATACTTTATTCTAATATGTGCGTTTCTTATTTTCTGGTTTTACAGTGCAACTCACTCATATACTATGTACTACACTGTGCTTTACTTATATTCTAATTTTCTCAGTGCAACTCACTCATATACTTTATTCTAATATGTGCGTTTCTTATTTTCTGGTTTTACAGTGCAACTCACTCATATACTATGTACTACACTGTGCTTTACTTATATTCTAATTTTCTCAGTGCAACTCACTCATATACTTTATTCTAATATGTGCTTTTCTTATATTGTAGGTTTTTCATAGCAACTCACTCATATACTGTGTACTACAATGTGTGTTTCTTATATTTCAGGATTTTAAGTGCAACTCACTCATACTGTATTCTACAATGTGCGTTTCTTATTTTCTAAGTTTTACACTGCAACTCACTCATATACTATGCAATACACTGTGCGTTTCATATTTTCTACTTTTTCAGTGCAATTCACTCATATACTGTAGTCTACAATGTGCCTTTCTTATTTTTTAGGTTTTACAGTGCAACTCACTCATATACTAGGTACTACAATGTGCGTTACTTATTTTCTAGGTTTTTCAGTTCAACTCACTCAATATACTGTATTCTAATATGTGCGTTTCTTATTTTCTAGGTTTTTCAGTACAATCCACTCATATACTGTATTCTACAATGTGCATTTCTTATTTTTGAGGTTTTTCA